>NC_091319.1:13370669-13408169 GCF_038502225.1 Cherax quadricarinatus | reverse complement strand
TCAAGTCAGGCTATATAAAAATAACCGGTTTCCCTGAAACTCTTCACTAAATATTACCCTGCTCACACTCCAACAGATAGTCAGGTCCAAAAAGCCATTCGTCTCCATTCACTCCTATCTAACACGCTCACACATTTTTGCTGGAAGTCCAAGCCCCACACCCACAAAACCTCCTTTGCCCCCTCCCTCCAACTTTTTCAAGGACGACCCCTCCCTCCAACTTTTTCAAGGACGACCCCTACCCTGCCTTCTTTCCCCTACAGATTTATAATCTCGAAGTCATTCTACTTTGATCCATTCTCTCTAAATGACCAAACCACCTCAACAACCCCTCTTCAGCCCTCTGACTAATACTTTTAGTAACTCCACACATCCTCCTAATTTCCACACTCCGAATTCTCTGCGTAATATTTGCACCACACATTGCCCTTAGACAGGACATCTCCACTGCCTCCAGCCGCCTTCTTGCTGCAGCAGTTACAGCCCAAGTTTCACACCCATATAAGAGTGTTGGTACCACTGTACTTTCCTACATTCCCTTCTTTGCCTCCACGGATAACGTTTTTTTGCCTCCACATATACCTCAACGCACCACTCACCTTTTTTTCCTTCATCATTCTATGGTTAACCTCATCCTTCATAAACCCATCCGCTGACAAGTACACTCCCAAATATCCGAAAACATTCACTTCTTAAATACTTTTCTCCAATTTTATATCCAATTTTTCTTTATCTAAATCATTTGATACCCTCATCACCTTACTCATATATGTTCACTTTCAATCTTCTACCTTTACGGTTTCAACTTTTGTCTATCCCAGATGAGCTTCACGTCTCTCACACGGCAACTTCTCGTTCCTCATATGGGTTGTGAAAGTGTGATACAGAGACAAGGGGTAACCCTTAACACCCCTTCTCCCCCACTGAGCGTTACAGTGACAATTTTAAATACACTGTGAGCGGGAGTGACGTGTGTGTGCGGAGGGGACCAATGGCACTGACGTGGGACCTCGCAAATGTTGACGCTCATTGGCCGGCATAAAAAAGAGTGCCACTAGTGTACCGTCAGGAGGAACGAACGCTGCTACACACACACACACACACACACATACACACACACACACACATACACACACCAGTTAATGACCCATGAACTGTCAAGGCTTGGACCCTACATAAGGACACTAATGTACAGACGAGATCATTCATTAAAGGCACCAACATTTCGCCACCAGCGGCTTCTTCAGTCCTAGTGTGACTGATGAAAAGCCTCAATGAATTCATGCCTTGACACGTTAGTGATGAGCTCGTTTGCTAGCGCATTCAGATCACCCAGTGAAGTCCGGGGGTCGGTCCCCGGTACGGGTGGAAACATTAGGATGTGTTTCCGAAAGAGACTTGCTGTCCCTGTCGTCAGAACAGGATACACGACACGATACAGCAGCAGCAGCAGACGTGGACGTTCGAGTAGCAGCCAGCCGACGGTGTGGACGTGCGTGTAGCACCGGCCGGCGAGTTAGCCGCGGCTACTATCAAGACAAGTTTCCCCAGCACTTTGCTGTCTGCTAAAGCTGGGGTGTGGCTCCAATGAACCCTGATTTCTTCCTCTGCCCGACTGTGAAACTGAAGATGCCAAGCGTGAAGACACTTCCCACTTGGGGAGTCAATGCAATATAGAAGAAGAAACTACCCTCCAACAGGAGGGCCCAAGAGAGAAGATAGAAGAATGAAGAAGATGAACGACACCCCCGCCCCGGGGGCCACCGCCGGATCACCATCTGGAGAAGACCCGGGCCGAAAGTACCAGCAAATCATCAAGAAGAAGAAGAAGCTCTGTGATTGGTCACCGCATTGACCAACCAGAAGACGCCTCTACCCGAGAGCACATGAGAATATTTTAGACAATCCCTACGATCCCCGCTCGGGGAGGGGAACACTGATTACTCACGATGCATTACTCTAACAGGGTAAAGATCAAACCAATGAGTGGGACAGTCAACGACTCGTCCAAACTTGCACTTGCAGCTGTCGTTAGTGGCAGACTGCAGGTCAAATGCAATGCAATTCTATCGCTCAAAGAAGCCTTTGTTATCGTCTGCACTGATGGCACAGAGGCCGAGAAACTACTTACCAGCGCCGCCACCACCACTCTACGTGATCAGGAATTTCTTGTCTTGACTTCCCCAGCTCTGAGGGCCAGGAGAACTGTATTCCTCAAGCGACTCCACAACCTCATCACTGCACAGACCACTGAAGAAATCAAATCATCTATTGAAGCTAAGAACCCTTGGGCTAAGGTGGACTATATTACCAAAATACCCAACGCTTCATCCATGCTGAAGGTCACCTTCAGTGACGTCAACATGGCAGCCAGAGCTCTAGCTGAGGGCCTGGCTATCCACTACTTCCACATCAACCCAACTTTCATTGAAGGAGAAAAATTCCTGCAAATCCCACACTGCTACAACTGCTACTCATACCTGCATACCACCAAAGACTGCACTGCCAAGGACAAAAAATTCTGTCCCACCTATGGCCTCGAGGGTCACAATTTCAAAAACTGCACCACTGCTGCACCACCTAAATGCCTGAACTGCAAGAATGATCACCATACTCTCGCAGCTAGATGCCCTACCAGAAGAGACATAGCCAAGAAGCAATTCCATGAACAAAATAAACCCAACCCACAAACAACCTCATAAGCCACTATCACCAAGCGTCAAGCAGACACCACCAAGTTTCTACAGGCCACGCAAGCAGCCCCCACCACTCCCCTGCCAGCTCCTGCTGACGACTCCACCAAAATCCTCTACTGCATCGTGTACGCCCATGTACAGAATGCAGCTGAGCCTGGCTCCTTCAATACCACCATCAACGAACTCTTCAAGCTCAACAACATGCCGGGTTTCACATTCCTCGCATCACCACCTTCCACTGAGATTCTCACATCCACCACAAATGTCACCAACATTGTTGTTACTCCACCGCCACCTCAACCCCCACCCGACAGTGAGTTGGCCCAACCAGAGACCTCTGAGACCTCAGAAGAACCCACCACCACCTGCCTCCACCCCTAAGGTCACTTACCTATCAGAAACCACGACTCGCCCAGCTCAGCGCCCACCAGCAACCCCACCAGTAACCCGACCGATCCTCAAACACGACTTTGCCACGTTCTACACCACGAAATCATACAGTAGCGCTATGCCCTTCCCAGAACTCAGCCAACGACTCCAAGACAACACTGCAAAATACACCGTTCACGGAATTTCACCTCCAACCCTTCAATCCATACTCGACATCCTCAACGATAAAATACACATCCACTCCAAAATGAGGGTAGTACACCTCTTAAGGGCAAAATTCAACGCAGTCAGTAACGGCTACGACACCTCCACAGTCTAATCATCACCTACCAGCAACCAAAGTCCCACAGCACTTTGCTATTTAGCTAAAGCTGGGGTGTGGCTCCAAAACGACCCTGTTTTCCTGGGCACCACCAGCCATCTCCTGCCGGGCACCTGAGTACCAGCCCTACTCTACTGACACTGCTGCCACCAGCACATCTCGCTCCAACACAACCTCCTGCAGTACCTCTGCACATCACGCTCCAGAGTGGACGGGCCACTCACCTCTGCAACCCCACCTCCTACTCCACCCTCCCAACCTCTTCCATTTTTCCAGCCCTCCCCTCCCTCTTCCTTCCCATCCTCACCAACCCTCAGGTCAGAGAACTTCAGAACTTCAACTGTTCGCCTATCAGTAAAACAGTTACCTGGGTTTTAGTCAACTGGTATGGGTGGCATCCTGGGACCAAATTCACCTAATTTGCCCGAAATGCTCTGCATAACAAAGGGCTTTCTATATAGTTGTATGACACTGATGTCAGCTAGGACCGACACTGATGTCAGCTAGCTTTGTATACCTTGTACATGTACTTGTAGAAATAAAGATATTATTATTATTATTATTATTATTATTATTATTATTATTATTATTATCATTATTATTCCTTCCCCCTTTTTCGGAGATTTCCAGGCGCCGTATAACCCCGACGAGATTAATTTAATAACCCATTAATCAACTATCTTTCACGGTCACGAAAATACTCGGGCAGATACGTACCTAAAATAAATATCCACTCGCTGAATATAAATTAACTAATTTATTTCCCTCCATTCCCTCGGTAAGCGATAAAAATTTGTCGCAAGCGATTTCACAGTTTATTCAGTGTTGCGTCAACAGCACATTACTAATTAGGTCATCAAAAGTTTATTAAGTCAATGGGAGGGATTGGTATCCTGGCCTGCAGACAGTGCAGAATAAGTGTTTCTCTGGGACTACGTTTCGCTCGGGGTAGAGCTGTATCAAGTCGGGTTTTACTCTGTGTAGAGCTGATAATTTATGAAGTTAAGTTAGGCTCTGTGAAGAGCTTTATCAGGTCATGTTTTGCTCTGTGTAGAGCTTCATCAAGTCATGTTTCGCTCTGTGTAGAGCTTTACAAAGTTTTATCTGGCTCTGTGTAAAGCTTTATCAAGTCACGTTTGGGTCTGTGTAGAGCTTTATCAAGTCACGTTTGGCTCTGTGTAGAGCTTTATCAATTCATGTTTGGCTTTATGTAGAGCTTCATCAAGTCATGTTTGGCTTTATGTAGAGCTTTATCAAGTCATCTTTGGCTCTGTGTAGAGCTTCATCAAGTCATCTTTGGCTCTGTGTAGAGCTTCATCAAGTCACGTTTGGCTCTGTGTAGAGCTTCATCAAGTCACGTTTGGCTCTGTGTAGAGCTTCATCAAATCATGTACCGCTATGCGTCGAGCTTCATCAAGTCATCGCTCCCTCTATGCACAGCTTTATCGACTCAAGAACTCAGCAGAGCTCTACAAAGAGTGAAACGCTGTCACATTAAACGCTAAAGTCAGAACTTTGTTCCTACCTTCGCACCGCCATCTCACACTCACTCACAAACGTCAGTAATCCACAGTCTTTCAAAAACATTTAATAAGGGTCTTCAGACCCTCGACAGACAGACAGACCTCTTATAAAAATCCTCTAACAGAGGAATTTTGCGCAAATGCAACTGACACAATACATAGCGTATGGAAAGGCTTCATAATAAGTGCTATTCAATTTTCCATACACTGTCAAACTACGGAACGAGTGGGTTTAGACCCCATGGTTTGTTTGCAATTGTTCCGCGGTTCCTATTTAATCGTGTAATTACGATTTCGTGATACCTGACTGGACTTCAGGTGGGTGTCAACTCCTCCGTGATGGTACATACATAGCTTAGCCTCCGTCCCATTACTAAGACGTCAGCAGTGCCAATATTTACGCCTGCGGTGTGACGCCACTTCCGGCAATAAGATCGCACCTCAGGAAAAGTAAGAAACTCTTGGCGCGTTAGCACACGGCCTCTTGCCTATCTTCCTTGATTAGAAGTAAAGGGGAAGTGATAGAAGAAGAAGAAGAAATAAGAAAAAAGAAGAAAAAGAAGAAGAAAGAGGAGGAGAAGAAGAAGAAGAAGAAGAAGAAGAAGAAGAAAAAGAAGAAGAAGAAGAAGAAGAAGAAGAAGAAGAAGAAGAAGAAGAAGAAGAAGAAGAAGAAGAAGAAGAAGAAGAAGAAGAAGAAGAAGAAGAAGAAGAAAGAGGAGAAGAAGAAGAAGAAGAAGAAGAAGAAGAAGAAAAAGAAGAAGAAAAAGAAGAAGAAGAAGAAGAAGAAGAAGAAGAAGAAGAAGAAGAAGAAGAAGAAGAAGAAGAAGAAGAAGAAGAAGAAGAAGAAGAAAAAGGTAAACTTGGCAAATTCAGGGAAAACTGATAAGAAGAGGTAGGGAAACTGGTCAAATAAGGCAGGGGAAAAAGTTAGCAAAAAAAGGCAGGGAAATTTAGCGTCACAGGCAGAGAAACCTTGTCAGGAGAGGCAGGAAAACTAGGCAGGAGAGGCAGGAAAATTAGGCAGGAGAGGCAGGGGGAGGGCTTAACTCCTGATATAAACAGAGAAGAGTCTATCAGTGAGACTCTCTCTTGCGTTACTTTAGATTAATTCATGCAAATTAATCGTTTTAAAGATGTTATACCGAAGCTTAACGTCAATGAACGTCAATAAACGCAAGTAAAGGCTGTAAATAGACGATGTTTTAAAGAAGAAAAAGGCACAATATCTTGACTGGAATAATACACAAATAACCCGCACATCGAAGAGAGACTCTGAAGACGTTTCGGTCCGTCTTGGACCATTTGTACATGGTCCAAGACGGACCGAAATGTCGTCGTAAACGGGCTATTTGTGTACGACGTTTTAACTATGGAAGAAAAATGAACTCAGGGCAGATTGACTCAGTTCATCAACCACTCAACCACAGCTCTGGTTCAGCAACGAGGTTTCTTTTGCTGGACCTTAAATTATAGTTGAACCCAACGTTCCCTCAGCTGACTGGATTACTGAGGTATTACTGGCCATACACTTAAGTAGTACCAGTGGCTCTACACTCAGTGGTACCAGTGGCTCTACACTCAGTGGTACCAGTGGCTCTACACTCAGTGGTACCAGTGGCTCTACACTCAGTGGTACCAGTGGTTCGACACTCAGTGGTACCAGTGGCTCTACAATGAGTGGTACCAGTGGCTCTACACTCAGTGGTACCAGTGGCTCTACACTCAGTGGTACCAGTGGCTCTACACTCAGTGGTACCAGTGGTTCGACACTCAGTGGTACCAGTGGTTCTACACTCAGTGGTACCAGTGATTCTACACTCAGTGGTACCAGTGGCTCTACACTCAGTGATACCAGTGGCTCTACACTCAGTGGTACCAGTGGTTCGACATTCAGTGGTACCAGTGGTTCTACACTCAGTGGTACCAGTGGTTCTACACTCAGTGGTACCAGTGGCTCTACACTCAGTGATACCAGTGGCTCTACACTCAGTGGTACCAGTGGTTCGACATTCAGTGGTACAAGTGGTTCTACACTCAGTGGTACCTGTGGTTCTACACTCAGTGGTACCAGTGGCTCTACACTCAGTGGTACCAGTGGCTCTACACTCAGTGGTACCAGTGGTTCTACACTCAGTGGTACCAGTGGTTCTATACTCAGTGGTACCAGTGGCTCTACACTCAGTGATACCAGTGGCTCTACACTCAGTGGTACCAGTGGTTCGACACTCAGTGGAACCAGTGGTTCGACACTCAGTGGTACCAGTGGTTCTAAACTCAGTGGTACCAGTGGTTCTGCACTCAGTGGTACCAGTGGCTCTACACTCAGTGGTACCAGTGGTTCTACAATCAGTAGTACCAGTGGTTCTACACTCAGCGGTACCAGTAGTTCTACACTCAGTAGTACCAGTGGTTCTACGCTCAGTGGTACCAGTGGCTCTACACTCAGTGGTACCAGTGGCTCTACATTCAGTGGTACCAGTGGTTCTACACTCAGTGGTACCAATGGCTCTACACTTAGTGGTACCAGTGGCTCTACACTGAGTGGTACCAGTGGTTCTACACTGAGTGGTGCCAGTGGCTCTACACTCAGTGGTACCAGTGGTTCTACACTCAGTGGTACCAGTGGCTCTACACTCAGTGGTACCAGTGGCTCTACACTCAGTGGTACCAGTGTCGAACCACTCAGTGGTACCAGTGGTTCTACACTCAGTGATACCAGTGGTTCTACACTCAGTGGTACCAGTGGCTCTACACTCAGTGGTACCAGTGGTTCGACACTCAGTGGTACCAGTGGTTCTACACTCAGTGGTACCAGTGATTCTACACTCAGTGGTACCAGTGGCTCTACACTCAGTGATACCAGTGGCTCTACACTCAGTGGTACCAGTGATTCTACACTCAGTGGTACCAGTGGCTCTACACTCAGTGATACCAGTGGCTCTACACTCAGTGGTACCAGTGGTTCGACACTCAGTGGTACCAGTGGTTCTACACTCAGTGGTACCAGTGGTTCGACACTCAGTGGTACCAGTGGCTCTACACTCAGTGGTACCAGTGGTTCGACACTCAGTGGTACCAGTGGTTCTACACTCAGTGGTACCAGTGGTTATACACTCAGTGGTACCAGTGGCTCTACACTCAGTGATACCAGTGGCTCTACACTCAGTGGTACCAGTGGTTCGACACTCAGTGGTACCAGTGGTTCTACACTCAGTGGTACCAGTGGTTCTACACTCAGTGGTACCAGTGGTTCTACATTCAGTGGTACCAGTGGTTCTACACTCAGTGGTACCAGTGGCTCTACACTCAGTGATACCAGTGACTCTACACTCAGTGGTACCAGTGGTACCAGTGGTCGTACACTCAGTGGTACCAGTGGTCGTACACTCAGTGGTACCAGTGGTCGTACACTCAGTGGTACCAGTGGTACCAGTGGTCGTACACTCAGTGGTACCAGTGGTACCAGTGGTCGTACACTCAGTGGTACCAGTGGTGGTACACTCAGTGGTGCCAGTGGTCATACACTCAGTGGTACCAGTGGTCATACACTCAGTGGTACCAGTGGTGGTACACTCAGTGGTACCAGTGGTACCAGTGGTCGTACACTCAGTGGTACCAGTGGTCATACACTCAGTGGTACCAGTGGTCATACACTCAGTGGTACCAGTGGTGGTACACTCAGTGGTACCAGTGGTCATACACTCAGTGGTACCAGTGGTCGTACACTCAGTGGTACCAGTGGTCGTACACTCAGTGGTACCAATGGTACCAGTGGTCGTAGACTCAGTGGTACCAGTGGTCGTACACTCAGTGGTACCAGTGGTCGTACACTCAGTGGTACCAATGGTACCAGTGGTCGTAGACTCAGTGGTACCAGTGGTCGTACACTCAGTGGTACCAGTGGTCGTACACTCAGTGGTACCAGTGGTACCAGTGGTCGTAGACTCAGTGGTACCAGTGGTCGTACACTCAGTGGTACCAATGGTACCAGTGGTCGTAGACTCAGTGGTACCAGTGGTCGTACACTCAGTGGTACCAATGGTACCAGTGGTCGTAGACTCAGTGGTACCAGTGGTCGTACACTCAGTGGTACCAGTGGTGGTACACTCAGTGGTACCAGTGGTCGTACACTCAGTGGTACCAGTGGTCGTACACTCAGTGGTACCAGTGGTCGTACACTCAGTGGTACCAGTGGTCGTACACTCAGTGGTACCAGTGGTCGTACACTCAGTGGTACCAGTGGTCGTACACTCAGTGTGTAGTACAAATGGTAGAAGAAAAACACATACAACAAAACACTTTTATTTATAAAAGGCTTTACCCACTGGAGCTTTTTTCAAGTATCTGACAAAGGTGCCAGTGGATGAACCTTTGCATATACAAAAGGCTCTCTTTTTATGTACTACTTTGGACTTTAGCACTGAGAGTGGTAAGTCCAACTATTATCTGAATATTGTAATGTCCGTAACTTCGAGCAGTACAGTTATTAATCGAGTAATGGTGAATGTGTTTTCTTCTTTGGTTTACCCTATTTTGCCTTCCAAAAATTACCAGTCCGCTTACAAAATAAAACTGGCATTTTAGAACCGACGTATTCCAATAGGAATCAGAACCTGAAAAATCTGACACAAAATGAATAAGGCTTTTTCACGTTATCGCGACTGAACCAAATTCATTATGGGCGTCATAAAATTGACAAAAGGGCACTGGCTCTTCCCAACAGTTGCACCAACCTTCCTCTGGTTATAATTCAACAGCATGAAAACTTTTAAGCCGATCGGATAAGGTGTCCTGAAGTTATAAGCGAAAAACCTTGGAGGAAGGAAAAATAAAATAAAAACTGCACTAAAGTTTATAACCGGCTCTCCTATACAGCCGTACGAAAAAATACACAGTATTTAAGGGCTTACTAAATTTTGGTAACTCAGTCACCAAAACAATGCGGGTTTTAAATATTTTTCAGCTTTATTTTTAAAGCCAAATTCTGTTTCAAACGCTCTACAATCCTGAAAGAATTTCTAAACTTATTTAAAATTAAACTATGATTTGCATACTGTCTATGAGTTAGCAGACAAAACAGGTGAGGGATTGAGGCGAAATTTTTTCCCGTTAGCATTCAGTCCAATAACAATTTAAAACTTCCTCGAAGTAAAATTACGCCAGTGTTAAAGGTTTCAGCTTTATCAGACGAGGCATTCGCTCATTATCCCGTGAAAACTAATACATATATCAATTATTCCACGTTCCACAATATAATTGGCAGATGGGTCCCTACTCACTCCAAGAAAATATCCCTAAATAAGATATAGGAGCGGTGAGGGTGTGAGACTGAACACAGGAGCCAGTCTCAACTTCCTTCACGAAGAAATATTTGATAAATTGGCACAGTAAAGCTTACAGAGTCCAATTTTAATGCCAAATTTCCTTCTAACAAAGCTCACCATATCTGAAAAGTTTGAAGTCGATCAGGAGAAACATTCACCAAATATTCAGTTTCAAAGTCTCAATTTATACAATGCCATCTTATTCGCATCATTCATTATCCATTAAAACCGCTTAGAAAAGACAGGCATTTTTTTTCACGGAAAAAATACCTTGAGTCTACCTGGAGGAAGTTTAGGGGTCAACGCCCCCACGGCCCGGACCATCACCACACCATTTTTACAATAAAACTGACAAAATGGCACCTACGCACTCCGACAGCAATACAAACCTTCTCAGAAGAAGATTTCTAAAATTATCTCACGAAAACTAAAAAACTATGAAATAGTTTATGCATACTTTTGCTTATAATAATTATTATTATCATCATTAGAAGGGGAACGCTAAATCTGAGACGTCATACAGCTGCTTCTTTTCTAATACTGATATTTGCAAAATACATTTTGTTATATATATTATATATTCTTATTAAATTATATATATTATATATTCTTATTAAATTACTCGGCTTTAAAAATTGAGGTTAGAACACCTGCATATATTAGTAACTGCATTAACCATTCCCTAGTTACACTGCAACACAGTTAAAAATTTGAATTCGATAGGATTATGCATTCTAAAGTGTAGGAGATAGCTAATAATAATAAAAATAATGGTAATAATAATAAAACATCGAAATAGATTTTATGATTAAAATCATTAGGAAGCGCTAAACCAGTAAGAAGCATCTAAAGAGTGGGAAGGGGGTGAGAAGAGAGTAATCAGAGTTGATATGAGAGAGGGAGAGAGGGAGAGAGAGAGAGTGAGTGAGAGAGAGAGAGGGAGAGAGAGAGAGAGAGAGAGAGAGAGAGAGAGAGAGAGAGAGAGAGAGAGAGAGAGAGAGAGAGAGAGAGAGAGAGAGAGAGAGAGAGAGAGAGAGAGAGAGAGAGGGAGAGAGAGAGAGGAGAGAGAGAGAGAGAGAGAGAGAGAGAGAGAGAGAGAGAGAGAGAGAGAGAGAGAGAGAGAGAGAGAGAGAGAGAGAGAGAGAGAGAGAGAGAGAGAGAGAGAGAGAGAGAGAGAGAGAGAGAGAGAGAGAGAGAGAGAGAGAGAGAGAGAGAGAGAGAGAGAGAGAGAGAGAGAGAGAGAGAGAGAGAGAGAGAGAGAGAGAGAGAGAGAGAGAGAGAGAGAGAGAGAGAGAGAGAGAGAGAGAGAGAGAGAGAGAGAGAGAGAGAGAGAGAGAGAGAGAGAGAGAGAGGAGAGAGAGAGAGAGGAGAGAGAGAGAGAGAGAGAGAGAGAGAGAGAGAGAGAGAGAGAGAGAGAGAGAGAGAGAGAGAGAGAGAGAGAGAGAGAGAGAGAGAGTGAGTGAGAGAGAGAGGGAGAGAGAGAGAGAGAGAGAGAGAGAGAGAGTGGTTAGAATTCCTTGGAGTCCTACTCCAACATCATGGCACCGCCCCACCACCCCCGTCAAGGCCAGTGCCATGGCAGCCAGTGGTGTGTTCCAATTTACCTGTCTGCTTCCCTCGGGAAAGGTTAATTGGACAGTGTTTGAGAGGGAAACCCGCCCTTCTCCATTCTAGGAATTGGCTTGGCTGCAGGCGGAGGGGTGTTCAACTCGAAGAAAAAAATGCGAATAGATGATTAAAAAAACATAATAATGTACTAAAATCAGAGATAAACAAGAGAAAGTACGACCAACAGCTAAAGATAAGAACTAGAGCAATTAGAGAACCATCTAGGTGAACCTGATAACCTGGTCCTCCCGGGATCCACGTCGTGCATGAAGGGTCATGCGTCCCCAGATGAGCACATAATAATAATAATAATAATAATAATAATAATAATAATAATAATAATAATAATAATAATAATAATAATAATAATAATAATAATAATAATAATAATAATAATCTTATTATTATTATTATTATTATTATTATTATATTTATTTCTAGAAGTACATGTACAGTGTATACAGCCTAGGTGACGTCAGTGACATATTATATAGAAAGCTCCTTGTTATGCACAGCATTTCGAACAATTTAGGTAAATTTTGTCCCCAGGATGCGACCCACGCAAGTCGACTAACACCCAGGTACCTATTTTACTGACAGATGAACAGAGACAGCAGGTGTCTTAAGGAAACGCGTCCTAATGCTACCACCCGTACCGGGGATCGAGCCACGGACTTCAGTGTGTGAGGTAAGTGCGCTAGCGATCGGGCCACGGGACACTTTACACTTAACATCCATCACAACAATAGAGCAAAACGAGTCTATTATCCTCTATTAAATTTCAAAACTTCTTTATCAAACTGTGAACAAATATATAAAAAAAATGGCACGTACCGAACGCATGCGACAAATAAAAAAAAATAAAAAAAAACTGACGAAGAACTAACTTAAACATTAAAACAAGCAAATAAACAATTATGTCTGTATGTCAAAATGAATTCAGAAATTAACTCACGAAATCGTAATAACACAATTAGAAACAAACCACGGAACGGGTGGGGTTTGAAACCATGTCTGGGAGTTTTACGACTCACTCGCCATGGCTTCAAACCCTACCAATTCCGTGTTTTTTTTTCTTTAATTATCCAGGGGCAAAATATATTTTTTACAATATATGTCGTTGCCTAAGTGTCTTAACAGCGAAATCTGAAGAATAGTATTTGGAAAATTAAGGAGACCATAAACCCAGTCACTGTCAGTCTAGTCCTTGACGTAACTGTATCACCGAAACTGCTGAAAGTAAACCTGTGAAGGTGCTGAAGCTGTTCAACCCACATTGGAACACCTGAAACTATCCTCATTTCGTTACTGAAGTCTCCCAGCTCAGGCTAACAGACTGCATCGCCTCTTATTTACAACTCATTCTAACGTCCTCATCAGCTTTTCTCGTTTATTCAGGTATACACAAATACAGTTACATAGATTATCATACACAGCAGCATGTGTGTGTAGACAACCTGGGATAACCCAAAATAATCAGACACAGTGAGTTAATTCCATTGGGGTCCATTTGTTACCTTATCAATAATATTACATTAATATAAAAATCAAATGTGGCAGATAAGAAATTATATAAAAATGACACAAAACAAATTATATAAATGTTGAATAATAGATGATAAAGATAAAATAAGCAGAATACAAGAATTATGACAATATAACAAAATATGAAGAACACTAAATTATAATAGATTTCACTCTGAAAATCAATTATCAATCTTTTGGAATTGAAGGAACACATAAAAGGAATGAATTATAGAATGAATAATCAATGAAAAACAATGAAAAATCGAAGACTATGAATATATATATATATATATATATATATATATATATATATATATATATATATATATATATATATATATATATATATATATATATATATATATATATATATATATATATATATATATATATATATATGAGAACTAAATAATCATCTGTAGTAAATGCATTTATTGCCCTAATAAGAGATACTGCTAGAGACTTGTCCCTCCTTGGTGGGACAGCCAGACAGACATTGCCAAATAGCAGTAGGTTGCGCCAGGATTTGTTCGTCGCAGGAGCATCGTGCACTTTCTTCAAGAGATCAGTGAATTTGCTAGAAGCTTGAGGGCGAGCTGCTTTGGGGATGTTCCTTTTTGTTCTTTAGCTTTTCTTCGATGTAATTATAATGTACCGCTGGATAGCAGCACATTAAAGGTGTATCTAAATTGGGTACTAAACAAGTCTTCACTTCATCTTAGTCTCTCGCTATCCTCTTTACTCTGCACTTTATCCTCTTCGCCATTTTTTATCCTTTTGTCTTTCAATCTTTTTTGTTTTCAGTTCCCATCTTCCACCTCCTCTTCCCTGCTCTCTTTCACACTGCCTTCAGTATTCCCTTCCTTCCTTGCTCCCTTCAGTGTTCATCTCCCTCTCCCTGCTCGCTGACATGTCTATTCTCCATTCCCTGCGTTTTTCCATATTCATAGCCTCCTTCCTATCATGTCTTTCCAATTCCCTTTTTCTCCTTCCCGTTCCTTGTCTTTTCCCTGCTCCTTTCCTCCCACCTGTGTCATCCTCCAGACCATCAAGTGAGCAAAGATAATCAGTGTGGCATTTACCCCACAGCTCAGTAATGTGCTGTTAGCTCCCCAGAACTATGTCTGAGGCAGGTACATCATGTTCTTGCCAACAAAGTCACACTCTTATGGTCTTACGAGCTATAAATACACACTGACCTCTCTAAACCACCACTAGCATTAAATCTTACGGCTCAAACTTTCGTTGGTTTATATCAGATTTCATTCCTTGCCGAGGTTTAATACCCCCTGTATATATTAAAGTCTCTTTCTCTCTCTCTCTCTCTCTCTCTCTCTCTCTCTCTCTCTCTCTCTCTCTCTCTCTCTCTCTCTCTCTCTCTCTCTCTCTCTCTCTCTCTCTCTCTCTCTCTCTCTCTCTCTCTCTCTCTCTCTCTCTCTCTCTCTCTCTCTCTCTCTCTCTCTCTCTCTCTCTCTCTCTCTCTCTCTTTCTTTCTTTCTTTCTCTCCCTCTTTCTCTCTGTGTCTCTGTCTCTGTCTGTCTGTCTCTCTCTCTCTCTCTCTCTCTCTCTCTTTCTTTCTTTCTTTCTTTCTCTCCCTCTTTCTCTGTGTATCTCTGTCTCTGTCTGTCTGTCTGTCTGTCTGTCTGTCTGTCTGTCTGTCTCTCTCTCTCTCTCTCTCTCTCTCTCTCTCTCTCTCTCTCTCTCTCTCTCTAAGTTTCAACATGTTTAATAAGGATAACAGCAGAGTGTATATTTTACATTCGTATTGAAGAGAAGTCTTAATTGCCAGCGAGCCAGAGTTGTAGCACAGACGATCGTCAAAATGATACGTGTAAAGCCTAATGAACCAACTATATATTCTCAAAATAGTAAAAAATAATAATAATATGAGAATTTCGAATAAAGTAAAAGTTGCAATTCGAAAAATCAAGAAGAAATGATGTAGAGAAGACCAAGAAGTATCGCAGATCTTCATACCAAACCTCCAATTGGGATTCCCTCACTATATACACTATATACACTATATACAGGTCAAGAGGTTACGAACAAGAGGTTACGAACATGAGGTTACGAACATGAGGTTACGAACATGAGGTTACGAACATGAGGTTACGAACATGAGGTTAAGAACATGAGGTTACGAACATGAGGTTACGAAAAAGAGGTTACGAACTAGACCTCCAGGTTTCCGATTTCCTCACGACAGAAACCACGATCTTACTCCACCTACTAAGTTGTGATAAATTATGACCGATGCTACACACTAATTCTTACAGTACTCTCTAATTTTCAGATGAATAAATATAAAAACACGACAAATATCATAAACTAAGTATTTGAAGTTACTGGAAGGTTTACTGGGAAATAAATCCTGTCGACTACACGAGGGTCATTAATTAAGGCGGCATGTAACCTGTAAATTAAAATGCATTTAGCATATATACACAAAGATACACACCTCTCAGTGTAAAAATTCTTCGTTTAAAAACAACACTGAGGAAACACCAGTGGAATGTATGATTTACTATGTATGTAATATTAAGATTACCGTAAATGAGGCATCTGACAACAGCAATGAGTAATACAAGTCATACACCGAGGGATATATGTCGCTTAGTGTATGTATATACTGAGTTTACTTTAATCCTTGATTCAAGGGATTAAAGTAGCCTTGACTGGTGAACAGTATATCTATAGCCTTAATGGCCCTTATGTGTACTCGATAGGATTTAAACCCAATTAAACTTAAATAAAAGTCACACTGCCGTAGCTGGAACAATTCACAAGTAACCCAGAACACCGTAAGTGGAACAACTCATAATTAACCCAGAACACCGTAAGTGGAACAACTCATAATTAACCCAGAACACCGTAAGTGGAACAACTCATAATTAACCCAGAACACCGTAAGTGGAACAACTCATAATTAACCCAGAACACCGTAAGTGGAACAACTCATAATTAACCCAGAACACCGTAAGTGGAACAACTCATAATTAACCCAGAACACCGTAAGTGGAACAACTCATAATTAAACCAGAACACCGTAAGTGGAACAACTCATAATTATCCCAGAACACCGTAAGTGGAACAGTTCATAATTAACCCAGAACACCGTGAGTGGAAGAATTCACAGTCCGTCCTACACTTAATAATATCCCAGGACGGATTGAAACGTCGTGTAAAGTGTTATCTCTAAATCATGAATCAGATGTGAAAAACAACCATCCCAATACAATAAACAACCATCCCAATACAATAAACAACCATCCCAATACAATAAACAACCATCCCAATACAATAAACAACCATCCCAATACAATAAACAACCATACCAATTCAATAAACAACCATTCCAATACAATAAACAACCATTCCAATACAATAAACAACCATCCCAATACAATAAACAACCATCCCAATACAATAAACAACCATACCAATACAATAAACAACCATACCAATACAATAAACAACCATCCCAATACAATAAACAACCATCCCAATACAATAAATAACCATACCAATACAATAAACAACCATCCCAATACAATAAACAACCATTCCAATACAATAAACAACCATCCCAATACAATAAACAACCATCCCAATACAATAAACAACCATCCCAATACAATAAACAACCATCCCAATACAATAAACAACCATACCAATACAATAAACAACCATACCAATGCAGTAAACAACCATACCAATACAATAAACAACCATACCAATGCAGTAAACAACCATACCAATACAATAAACAACCATACCAATGCAGTAAACAACCATACCAATACATAAGAACATAAGAACATAAGAACGAAGGAACACTGCAGAAGGCCTACTGGCCCATGCGAGGCAGGTCCAAGTCTCCTACCGGCTTAAGCCAATGCACCCAACCTAGTCAGGTCAGGTCACATTGACTTAAGGGAGGAACACGGCAACCGACCTGGTAGCACAAGCTATCAGGTCTAACTCACACCCACCCACATCCACTCATGTATTTATCCAACCTATTTTTAAAGCTACACAACGTTCTGGCCTCTATAACTGTACTTGGGAGTTTGTTCCACTCATCCACAACTCTATTACCAAACCAGTACTTTCCTATATCCTTCCTGAATCTGAATTTTTCCAACTTAAAACCATTGCTGCGAGTCCTGTCTAGGCTAGATATTTTCAGCACACTATTTACATCCCCTTTATTTATTCCTGTCTTCCATTTATACACCTCAATCATATCCCCCCTAATTCTACGTCTTTCTAGAGAGTGCAGATTCAGGGCCCTTAGTCTATCCTCATAGGGAAGGTTTCTGATACATGGGATCAACTTTGTCATCCTCCTTTGTACATTTTCCAGAGAATTTATATCCATTCTGTAATAAGGTGACCAAAACTGTGCAGCATAATCTAAATGAGGCCTAACCAAGGATGTATAGAGTTGAAGAACAACCTGAGGACTCCTATTATTTATGCTTCTTGATATGAAGCCAAGGATTCTATTAGCTTTATTGCGAACACTTATGCACTGTTGTCTTGGTTTCAGATCACTGCTAACCAGAACTCCTAAATCTTTTTCGCAATCCGTAATATTAAGATCTACATTATTTAGTTTATATGTGGCATGGTTATTGTCCTGTCCAACATTTAGAACTTTGCATTTGTCTATATTAAACTGCATCTGCCACTTCTCCGACCACTGCATCAGTCTATTCAAATCTTCCTGGAGTGCTCGAATGTCCTCGTCAGAATGAATTCGACGGCCTATTTTGGTGTCATCGGCAAACTTGCCGATGTCGCTCTTTATGCCCTCATCTATGTCGTTTATGTAGATTGTGAACAGCAGGGGGCCCAACACTGACCCCTGTGGAACACCGCTCGTGACACTTCCCCACTCTGATTTCTCCCCATTTATGCAAACTCTCTGCTGCCTATTTGTCAACCATGCCTCTATCCAGGAAAAAATTTCTCCTCCTATTCCATGTGCTTTAATTTTCCTCAATAGTCTCTGATGTGGGACCCTGTCAAAAGCCTTACTGAAGTCCATATACACAATATCATATTCATTACCATGATCTACCTCCTCAAATACCTTAGTGAAAAAAGTTAATAAATTCGTAAGGCAGGAACGCCCCTTTGTAAAACCATGCTGAGATTCGTTGATTAATTTATGCTTTTCAAGGTGGCTACGAACTGCCTCGGCAATTATTGATTCCATAAATTTTCCCACTATGGAGGTTAGGCTTATTGGTCTATAGTTCGAAGCTAAGGACCTGTCACCTGTTTTGAAAATAGGTATCACATTTGCCATTTTCCACTTATCTGGCACCATGCCAGTTTGTAGTGATATGTTGAAAAGATTAGCCAAAGGTGTGCTAAGCACCTCTTTACATTCCTTTAGAACCCTTGCATACAGTTCATCAGGGCCTGGGGATTTGTTAGGTTTTAATTTATCTATTTGCCTAAGGACCATGTCACTTGTGACCCTAATAGTGCACAGTTTATTATCGTCCTGTTCTACATAATTTATCATTACTGGAATATCGCTGGTATCCTCCTGTGTAAAAACTGAGAGGAAGTATGTGTTAAAAATTCTACACATTTCCTTATCACTGTCAGTGAGCTGACCCGAGGAACTTTTGAGTGGGCCTATCTTGTCCCTGATCTTACTTCTGTATACCTGAAAGAATCCTTTTGGGTTAGTCTTCGATTCTCTTGCAACTTTAACCTCATAATCTCTTTTTGCTTTTCTAATTCCCTTTTTTATTTCTCTCTTTAACTGAATATATCGATTTCTCAATTGCCCCTCTCCTCTTTTGATTTGCCTATATATGCCTCTCTTTTGACCAATCAGATATTTTAATCTATTGTTCATCCATTTAGGATCATTTTTGTTTGATCTGATTTCCCTATTTGGAACATAATTTGACTGAGCAGCTAGAACTATGCCCTGGAAAGCATCATATCGGCAACCATCACCACCTACCTGACCCTTAGTCAGGTCATTCCAGTTCAGCCCACCTAAGTAATTTTTCAGTCCTATGAAATCAGCCAAGCGAAAGTCAGGGACGGAGACTTGATTGCCATTATTAGGGGAATTCCATGATATATTAAAACTGAGTGATTTGTGATCACTTTCCCCAAGCTCATCATTAACCTCAAGATTATTAATTAGTGTTTCCCTACTGGCAAGAACCAAGTCAAGGAGGTTATTTCCCCTAGTTGGCTCTGTCACAAACTGTTTTAAAAAACAATCCTGGATCGTATCAAGAAAGTCACCTGACTCTAAATTTCCTGTCAAATTGCTAGAGTCAATCTGTCTATAGTTGAAATCTCCCATTAGCACAACATTTTCGTATGTAGATGCCTTACGAATTTCGTCCCATAGAAGTTTACTGCACTCCCTATCAAGATTTGGGGCCCTGTAAATCACACCCAAAATTAGTTTTTCTCGGCCCTCGAGAAGCTGTAACCAAACAGATTCAGTGGCTGACGCTTCTAATTTAATATCTTGTCTAACACAATACAATAAACAACCATCCCAATGCAGCAAACAACCATCCCAATACAATAAACAACCATCCCAATACAATAAACAACCATCCCAATACAATAAACAACCATCCCAATACAATAAACAACCATCCCAATACAATAAACAACCATACCAATACAATAAACAACCATCCCAATACAATAAACAATCATCCCAATACAATAAACAACCATCCCAATACAATAAACAATCATCCCAATACAATAAACAACCATCCCAATACAATAAACAATCATCCCAATACAATAAACAACCATCCCAATACAATAAACAATCATCCCAATACAATAAACAACCATCCCAATGCAGCAAACAACCATACCAATACAATAAACAACCATCCCAATACAATAAACAACCATCCCAATACAATAAACAACCATCGCAATGCAGCAAACAACCATACCAATACAATAAACAACCATCCCAATACAATAAACAACCATCCCAATACAATAAACAACCATCCCAATACAATAAACAATCATCCCAATGCAGCAAACAACCATACCAATACAATAAACAACCATCCCAATGCAATAAACAACCATCCCAATACAATAAACAACCATACCAATACAATAAACAACCATACCAATACAATAAACAACCATACCAATACAATAAACAACCATCCCAATACAATAAACAACCATACCAATACAATAAACAACCATACCAATACAATAAACAACCATCCCAATACAATAAACAACCATACCAATACAATAAACAACCATCCCAATACAATAAACAACCATCCCAATACAATAAACAACCATCCCAATACAATAAACAACCATCCCAATACAATAAACAACCATCCCAATACAATAAACAACCATCCCAATACAATAAACAACCATACCAATACAATAAACAACCATCCCAATACAATAAACAACCATCCCAATACAATAAACAACCATACCAATACAATAAACAACCATACCAATACAATAAACAACCATCCCAATACAATAAACAACCATACCAATACAATAAACAACCATACCAATACAATAAACAACCATTCCAATACAATAAACAACCATACCAATACAATAAACAACCATCCCAATACAATAAACAACCATCCCAATACAATAAACAACCATCCCAATACAATAAACAACCATCCCAATACAATAAACAATCATCCCAATGCAGCAAACAACCATACCAATACAATAAACAACCATCCCAATACAATAAACAACCATCCCAATACAATAAACAACCATACCAATACAATAAACAACCATACCAATACAAT
This sequence comes from Cherax quadricarinatus, assembly GCF_038502225.1. Lineage (NCBI taxonomy): Eukaryota > Metazoa > Arthropoda > Malacostraca > Decapoda > Parastacidae > Cherax > Cherax quadricarinatus. The sequence continues at coordinate 13,386,941 of NC_091319.1, read as the reverse complement.
AAACAACCATCCCAATACAATAAACAACCATACCAATACAATAAACAACCATCCCAATACAATAAACAACCATCCCAATACAATAAACAACCATACCAATACAAAAAACAACCATACCAATACAATAAACAACCATCCCAATACAATAAACAACCATCCCAATACAATATACAACCATCCCAATACAATAAACAACCATCCCAATACAATAAACAACCATCCCAATACAATAAACAACCATCCCAATACAATAAACAACCATCCCAATACAATAAACAACCATCCCAATACAATAAACAACCATCCCAATACAATAAACAACCATACCAATACAATAAACAACCATCCCAATACAATAAACAACCATACCAATACAAAAAACAACCATACCAATACAATAAACAACCATCCCAATACAATAAACAACCATCCCAATACAATATACAACCATACCAATACAATAAACAACCATACCAATACAATAAACAACCATCCCAATACAATAAACAACCATCCCAATACAATAAACAACCATACCAATACAAAAAACAACCATACCAATACAATAAACAACCATCCCAATACAATAAACAACCATACCAATATATATAATAAAATTAAAAATACATGACTACTTAGTCTCCTGTGAGGCCAAAGGGGAACTGGGTTAGGGGAAAGGGGGACTGGAACTGGGGAGGGGAAGTGGGGAGGGGAAGTGGGGAGGGGAAGTGGGGAGGGGAACTGAGGGAGGGAAACTGGAGAGGGGAACTGAGGGAGGGGAACATGGGGGGAGCGGGGGGGAGTTGCGGAAACAAACTGAGAGAGCAATTGATTTATTCTTATCTGACTTGGAAAGATTAGAGGAGCGAGACGGATTTGTGGGTAGGAGGGATAGAACGAAGGGTAGGAGGGATAGAACCAGGCGTAGGAGGGATAGAACGAATGGTAGGAGGGATAGAACCAGGTGTAGGAGGGATAGAACGAATGGTAGGAGGGATAGAACGATTGGTAGGAGGGATAGAACGAATGGTAGGAGGGATAGAACGAATGGTAGGAGGGATAGAACGAATGGTAGGAGGGATAGAACAAATGGTAGGAGGGATAGAACGAGGGGTAGGAAGGATAGAACGAGGGGTAGGAGGGATAGAACAAATGGTAGGAGGGATAGAACGTAGGAGGGATAGAACGAGGGGTAGGAGGGGCAGAGCCAGGGGTAGGAGGGATAGAACCAGGGGTAGGAGGGATAGAACGAGGGGTAGGAGGGATAGAACCAGGGGTAGGAGGGATAGAACCAGGGGTAGGAGGGATAGAGCCAGGGGTAGGAGGGATAGAGCCAGGTGTAGGAGGGATAGAGCCAGGGGTAGGAGGGATAGAGCCAGGGGTAGGAGGGATAGAGCCAGGGGTAGGAGGAATAGAACCAGAGGTAGGGGAATAGAACCAGGGGTAGGAGGGACAGAGCCAGGGGTAGGAGAGATAGAGCCAGGGGTAGGGGGGATTGAACCAGAGGTAGGAGAGACAGAGTCAGGGGTAGGAGAGATAGAGCTAGGGGTAGGAGGGATAGAGCCAGGGGTGGGAGGGATAGCGCCAGGGGTAGGAGGGATAGAGCCAGGGGTAGGAGGGATAGAGCCAGGGGTGGAAGGGATAGAGCCTGGGGTAGGAGGCATAGAGCCAGGGGTAGGAGAGATAGCGCCAAGGGTAGGAGGTATAGAGCTAGGGGTAGGAGGGATAGAGACGGGGGTAGGAGTGATAGAGACAGGGGAAGGAGGGATAGAGCCGGGGAAGGAGGGATAGAGCCAGGGGAAGGAGGGATAGAGCCAGGGAAAGGAGGGATAGAGCCAGGGGAAGGAGGTATAGAGACAGGGGTAGGAGGGATAGAACCGGTGTAGGAGGGATAGAGCCAGGAGTAGGAGGGATAGAGCCAGGGGTAGGAGGGATGGAGCAAGGGGTAGGAGGATGAAACCAGGAGCACGAGGGATGGAGCCTGTCAAGCTTTTTTGTTGGCCTGTCAAGCATCCTCGTTGACCCGTCAAGCTTCCTTGTTTGCTTGTCAAGCTTCTTTGTTGACCAGCCAAGCTTCCTTGCTGTACTGTCAAGCTTCCTCGTTGACCTATCAAGCTTCCTTGCTGTACTGTCAAGCTTCTTTGTTGACCTGTCAAGCTTCATTGCTGTACTGTCAAGCTTCCTTGTTGACCAGTCAAGCTTCATTGATGTACTGTCAAGCTTCCTTGTTGACCTGTCAAGCTTTATTGCTGTACTGTCAAGCTTCCTTGTTGACCTATCAAGCTTCCTTGCTGTACTGTCAAGCTTCCTTGCTGACCTATCAAGCTTCCTTGCTGTACTGTCAAGCTTCCTTTTTGACCTGTCAAGCTTCATTGCTGTACTGTCAAGCTTCCTTGTTGACCTATCAAGCTTCCTTGCTGTACTGTCAAGCTTCCTTGTTGACCTGTCAAGCTCCATTGCTGTACTGTCAAGCTTCCTCGTTGACCTGCCAAGCTTCCATTTAGACCATCTGATTAACCAGGCTGGACTAACACGCCAGGCATCGCTTTACTAACAAACAGATACAATAGAACAACATAGTGATTCATCTGATAACTGTTCTTGAGCTAATGGTTTAATTTAAATATTATCGAGACCCATAAATCAACATGTGACTGAGGGATCTGTGACGCAGAGAAGCTAAACACAGCTACATGAGACGAGGGATCTGTGACCCAGAGAAGCTAAACACAGCTACATGAGACGGGGGATCTGTGACGCAGAGAAGCTAAACATAGCTACATGAGACGGGGGATCTGTGACGCAGAGAAGCTAAACATAGCTACATGAGACGGGGGATCTGTGACGCAGAGAAGCTAAACATAGCTACATGAGACGGGGGATCTGTGACGCAGAGAAGCTAAACACAGCTACATGAGACGAGAGATCTGTGACCCAGAGAAGCTAAACACAGCTACATGAGACGAGGGATCTGTGACGCAGAGAAGCTAAACACAGCTACATGAGACGGGGGATCTGTGACGCACAGAAGCTAAACACAGCTACATGAGACGGGGGATCTGTGACGCAGAGAAGCTAAACACAGCTACATGAGACGGGGGATCTGTAACGCAGAGAAGCTAAACACAGCTACATGAGACGGGGGATCTGTAACGCAGAGAAGCTAAACACAGCTACATGAGACGGGGGATCTGTGACGGAGAAAAGTTAAACACAGCTATTTACACTATGATCGATATAATTAAGTCAAAGACACTCTAAGCCCGGGAAAAATGTTAATGTTATGACGTTACAAACACAGTAGAGTTTGTCAGTGCTTATCCATAGTTGTGTTCTATCTTATCCATAGTTGTGTTCTATCTTATCCATAGTTGTGTTCTATCTTATCCATAGTTGTGTTCTATCTACCTACAATGGGGCTTCATCTACCCAGAGTTTGGCTTTATCTACCCACCATCTACAGAAGGTGATCACCACCGCCGCTGCACCACAGACTCAAACATAGTTCCCCGCTAAATACATTTTTTTCTGGTGAATTAATACATAATTACAAACCACTCTGTGAGGGATAAAAAAAAACTCAGTCCTAATTACTGAGTTCATAATTCGTGCCAAAAGGCTCTTTAAATAATTAAATATAATCAGATATAATAATGATATCTCATTTTGAGTTGCGAAAAGAGCTTGGTAGGTAATATTTTATGTCTTATCTTGGATGATGGGGTCAAGACCTTCGCTCAACACATGTAGACCACGTCTCTAATTAGTTGCCATGAGAATGTATATACACCGTGAGGTGTATATATATATATATATATATATATATATATATATATATATATATATATATATATATATATATATATATATATATATATATATTCTCCATTAATACCCCCATTTTTCGGGGGTATTAATGGTGGACAGGTTACTGGCAGCCTAAATTACCTTCGTGTTGTTGAAATATTTATAAACTTCGTTCAACTAGTCTGGTAGTCACTCTCTCCAGAGACACTTGTTATCTTTAATAAGAGTATATGTGTGTATCGTTGATTGGTTAGGTTTAAAACCTATCGACCACATGTTGGTTGGCTGCTTATGTCAAGAATACTGTAATGCTTATGTCCATAATATGGATTTTTAAAGTCCACACTTGGGTTTTAAGGTCTTTATGGGTTTTAAGAGCACAGATACACACACACTAGGTGAGTACACACACAAACACACGCACACACACACATACAGTGTGTGCGTGTGTGTGAGGCTGGGCTAGGAGGTATGTCTCCACCTCTGGAACAGGAAATGAGTGAAATCCTAAAAGAACAGTATGAGTCGATGTTTAGCAACCCACTAAATGACAACAAGGTAGAAAATGCAAAAATATTTTTCACTCCGGAAGAAGGCTGCACAGACCAACTAACTGACATTAGTACAAATCCCATTGATTTCGAAAAAGAAATGGAAAACATGCCCACTCACTCAGCACCTGGACCAGATTCATGGAATGCTCTATTTATAAAGAAGTGCAAAGTACCACTAACACGAGCCCTCAGTATTCTTTGGAGAAAGAGCTTAGATCTAGGTGAAATACCGGAGGCTTTAAAGAGTGCAGACATAGCTCCTTTGCACAAGGGAGGCAGTAGAGCACTAGCTAAAAATTACAGACCAGTAGGCCTAACCTCTCACTTCATAAAAATCTTCGAAAGAGTGATGAGACGGCAGGTTACAAATTTCATGGAGCAGCACAACCAACATAACCCGAACCAGCATGGTTTTAGAGCAGGACGATCATGTCTGTCACAGCTGCTGAACCATTATGACAGAATTACGGAGGCACTGGAAGACGACCAAAACGCAGATGTGATTTACATAGATTTTGCAAAGGCGTTTGACAAATGCGATCATGGAGTGATAGCGCACAAAATGAAGGCCATGGGCATTACGGGGAAGGTACGCAGATGGATTTTCGGTTTCCTAACACATAGAACACAAAAAGTATTAGTGAACAGGGCAAGATCCAGCATCAGCGACGTCAAAAGCTCAATGCCCCAAGGCACTGTCCTGGCACCTCTGCTGTTCCTCATCCTCATAGCAGACATAGATAAAAACACCTGGCACACTTTTGTATCATCATCTGCAGATGACACTAAAATAAGCATGAAAGTCAGTACGGTAGAGGACACTGAAAAAGTACAGGAAGACATAAACAGGGTTTTCCAGTGGGCAGTGGAAAACAATATGACGTTCAATGGTGATAAGTTCCAGCTGCTTAGGTATGGAAAGAATGAAGAACTCAAAAGGAGCACTATATACAAAACTCAAGAGGGTCACCAAATAGAACGTAAGGAACACGTAAAAGACCTAGGAATAATTATGTCAGCGGACCTTTCTTTTAAAGACCATAACAAGACAAAGATCACGACAGCCAGGAAGATGACTGGGTGGGTATTGAGAACTTTCAAAACAAGGGAAACAATGCCGATGGTGACACTCTTCAAATCGCTAGTGCTCCCTCACTTAGAATATTGCTCAGTGCTGACGACCCCGTTCAGGGCAGGAGAAATATCGGAGCTGGAACAAATACAGAGATCGTTTACGGCTCGCATTGAGCCAGTAAAGCAGCTAAACTACTGAGAACGCCTGCAAGTCTTGAACATGTACTCATTGGAGCAGAGGAGAGAGAGGTACATGATAATATATACTTGGAAGGTACTCGAGGGCTTGGTCCCAAATCTGCACACTGCCATTACAACATACTGGAGTGAGAGATATGGGAGGAAGTGTAAAATAAACCCAGTGAGGAGCAGGGGTGCGGTGGGGACAATAAGGGAACACTGTATCAACATCCGGGGTCCCAGACTTTTCAACATCTTACCAGAAGATATCAGAAATACTACTGGAACAAGTGTTGAAGCCTTCAAGAGGAAACTAGACAAGTATCTTCACCAGGTGCCAGATCAACCAGGCTGTGATGGATATGTGGGACAGCAGGCCTCCAGCAGCAACAGCCTGGTTGACCAGGCGAGCACCAGACGAGCCTGGCCCATGGCCGGGCTCAGAGAGTAGATATAGTCTCGAAATTATTCAAAGGTATATCAAAGGTAAGGTACCACAAATAGGTGAGTCCAAATAGGTGAGTACACAAACATCTACCGAAACAGGGCGACTACCTGATGTATGGAAGACAGCAGACGTAGTTCCAATTTTTAAAAAAGGAGACAGACATGACGCATTAAACTACAGACCAGTATCACTGACTTATATAGTATGCAAAGTCATGGAGAAGATTATCAGAAGAGTGGTGGAGCGCCTAGAAAGAAATGAGCTTATTAACAACAACCAGCACGGTTTCAAGGACGGGAAATCCTCTGTCACAAACCTACTGGAGTTCGATGATAGGGTCACAGCAGTAAGACAAGAGATAGAGAGGAGGGTGGGTAGACTGCGTTTTCTTGGACTGTAAGAAGGCGTCTGACAGTTCCACATAGGACATTAGTGCAAAAGCTGAAGGACCAGGCAGGGAAAACAGGGAAGGCACTGCAATGGATCAGGGAATAACTGTCGGGAAGACAACAGAAAGTCATGGTACGCGGCGAGGTGTCAGAGTGGGCGCCTGTGACGAGTGGGGTTTTACAGGGGTAAGTCCTAGGACCGGTGCTGTGTCTGGTATTTGTGAACAACATGACGAAAGGAACAGACTCAGAAATGTCCCTGTTTGCAGATGATGTGAAATTGATAAGAAGAATTCAATCGGACGAGGACCAGACAGAACTACAAAGGGGTCTGGACAAGCTGCAGACCTGGTCCAGCAACTGGCTCCTCGATTTTAACCCCGCCAAATGCAAAAACATAAAGATTGGGGAAGGGCAAAGAAGACCGAAGACGGAGTACAGTCTAGGGGGGCCAGAGACTACAAACCTCACTCAAGGAAAAAGATCTTGGGGTGAGTATAACACCAGGCACATCTCCTGAAGCGCACATCAACCAAATAACTGCTGCAGCATATGGGCACCTAGCAAACCTCAGAACAGCATTCCGACATCTTAATAAGGAATCGTTCAGGACCCTGTACACCGTGTACGTTAGGCCCATATTGGAGTATGCAGCATCAGTTTGGAACCCACACCTAGCCAAGCACATAAAGAAACTAGAGAAAGTGCAAAGGTTTGCAACAAGACTAGTCCCAGAGCTAAGAGGTATGTCCTACGAGGAGAGGTTAAGGGAAATCAACCTGACGACACTGGAGGACAGGAGAGATAGGGGGGACATGATAACGACATACAAAATACTGAGAGGAATTGACAAGGTGGACAAAGACAGGATGTTCCAGAGATGGGACACAGCAACAAGGGGACACAGTTGGAAGTTAAAGACACAGCTGAATCACAGGGATGTTAGGAAGTATTTCTTCAGCCACAGAGTAGTCAGGAAGTGGAATAGTTTGGGAAGCGATGTAGTGGAGGCAGAATCCATACATAGCTTTAAGAAGAGGTATGATAAAGCTCACGGTTCAGGGAAAGTGACCTAGTACCGGCCAGTGAAGAGGCGGGGCAAGGAGCTTGGACTCGACCCCTGCAACCTCAACTAGGTGAGTAACTAGGTGAGTACACACACACACACACACACACACACACACACACACACACACACACACACATTAGCCAAACAGTAATTTTCAGTAGTTATATATTGTGGCTGGCGTCTCGGGAAGCTGTAACTGTGTTACTAGGAAAGATAGGAGGAAGAAGAGAAGAAAAACGAGGAAGAGGGGCGGAGAGGAGGAGGAGGAGGAGGAGGAAGGAGTGGAAAAAAAGAAGAATGGGGGAGAATAAAGAGGAGTACACGGAAAAGACACGTAACAGGACACTTGGAAGGCTATACCGAAACTACCTGTTAAGAACTATCTACTACTACCAAGATTAAGAACTATCTACTTCCACCTAGATTAAGGATTATTGTGAATAAACTATGCATTTGAATCGAGGAGAGAGAAGCAGATGGCTCTGCCCCCCCCCCACCCTCCCTTCCCTCTGGCGACTACCAGCATGCAAACAGGGGAAAAAAAATATACCATTCCAAACACACAGAGACGACCAGGCAAACACCAGACGAGTCTAGCCCATGGCCGGGCTCCTGGAGTAGAAAAAAACTCTCGGAACTCATCAAAGGTAAAGGTGATTGTCATGATGCATTCGCTGAGCAAACATCAGCACTCTCTTGACTTTAAATATTCCCATTTATTGTATGTATATGACGGTCAGCAGAGGTTCAATGAGTGCGATAAATGGTTTAAAAACCGACAAGTTGAATATTGAGACACTTATGCAACATATGGGAATCTTTATTGAGGAACGTTTCGCCACACAGTGGCTTCATCAGTCCAACACAAATCAGAAGGGTGTAAGGAGAGGAGGAGTTTGATGTAATCAGTCCCTCAGCCTGGAGTCGATGTGTTCAGTCCATCAATCTTGTAGAAAGTACAGCACAGGGCCGTAAAAGTGGCTTATATACTGTATTCAGGTGAGGCGAAGCAGGAGGAGGCGGGGTCATAGTGGTACCATCCAGCAGTTGAAGTAGGTCTTCATCCAAAGGTTGGACAAGTGTCTCAATCTTCAACTTGTTGGTTTTTTAAACCACTTATCACATCTGTCAGACACTGCAACATGATGGGATCTTGATACAAAGAATTCTTCAACTTTGTCCAACCTTTGGACGTAGACCTACTTATACTAGTGGATGGTACCACTATGACCCCGCCTCCTCCTGCTTCGCCTCACCTGACTACAGTATATAAGCCACTTCTGCGGCCCTATGCTGTACTTTCTACAAGATTGATGGACTGAACACATCGACTCCAGGCTGAGGGACTGATTACCTCAAACTGATCCTCTCCTTACACCCTTCTGATTTGTGTTGGACTGATGAAGCCACTGTGTGGCGAAACGTTCCTCAACAAAGATTCCCATATGTTGCATAAGTGTCTGGTTAAGAGAGGTAGCGAGTGTCCCTGGCAACATCTCGCTTCTCTCCTCCCTAACTATAAGCAACATCTTAATGGTCACTTCAACTTATCATCACATCTTCTGACACAAAAAACAATCTGGGTTGACCCGGCAATCTTGGGCGATTGATCTGTGCTGAGCATGTGGTCCTGAAGGCTATTGCAACGCCTTCCACTTGGCCTTGATGCATCTAGTTGAAGCATGTTCTTGCAAAGTGCTTATCCAGATGGCTCTTGAATGATTGTTTTGAGGAAAAAGAATGGATAAAGGAAGAGGAGGAAGAGAGGAAAACGAGGAAGATGGGAAAATAAAGAGGAAGAGAGGAAAAACGAGGAAGGTGGGGAAGGATATGAAGAAGAAGGGATGAAAATAAGGAAAGGGAAGAGGAAGAGAGGGAAAAATGAGGAACTGGAGCAAGATGATGAAAATAAAAGAGGAAGATGAATAGAGTGAGATTGAAGGGAAAATAAGAAGGAAAAATGAAGAGGAGGAGGAGGAGGAGGAAGAGGAGTAGGAGTGGGAAGAGAAGCAAGAGAAAGAGCAGGAGGAGAATGAGGGGGAAAGAAGAGAGGAGAGAGATAAGGAAAGTTTGAAAGCGGTCATATAAATCAGGTAGGAGGGGTCGGGTGAGCAGGAAGGCTGGGGCCAGGCGTGAAGACTGCTACACATCCTCCCTGTGTTGTCTGCTCACGATACTGTAATCAGTACCAACACTCGAATTTAACCAGTGTTGACATTATCAGTCCTACAAAAATTCCAATAGGAGACGGGAACATAGCAAGCATTGAAACAACGCTTCACTTTGTTTAAAGAGCTTTATCAGTCACGTGGAAAAAAAGCTCTACGCAGATCTATAGGTTAACAAAGCATTTTTATATATCTGTCCATTTCCCAACTTTTCAGTCACTGAAAGACATACACCTCACGGTGCGAGGTGTATGTCTCTCAGTATTCCTATCAGTTACTAAGCAAAATATTCCACTTTCCCTATTATGCTGATCGTTCCAAGCGACACTTAAAAAAATACTTCTCGTTTTACACTCGTCCTTTTTATCAGTATATTACAAACCAGCCTGTCAGGTTTAGGATACACACACACACACACACACACACACACACACACAATCTGCTGTCTCCTTGCACTGAAACGTGTATATATACACACAGAGAGGTGTGTATATCTCGGTGCATGTGTTGCTGGGCTTACTTAAATCACTAATATGAGGATTTACAGTATCCCTGACCGGTATACAGGTGCCTATAATCCTCGTGTATGAATTAGGCTTTACATGTAGTCGATTGGCTTTGAATGCAGTTGGTAAACTTTAAATGTAGTCAAAAGGCTTTAAATGAATGTAGTTGATAGCTTTAAATACAGTCGATAGGTTTAAAATGAGACAATACAGCCTCGTGTAGTCGACAGGCTTTAAATGAGACACTACAGCCTCGTGTAGTCGATAGGCTTTAAGTGAGAACGACACTGTTTGGACAGAAACGTTCACTGCCACGTTTCCTCCGGGACTTTTCTTGATATAGCATATAAACACAAATGCGCAGATACTCGACCTGATAAGGCAGACTTGCTTTAAATCAGACAAGCAACCAATAACCTCCCTCTCCTATCTGAGCTGTCAGGTTTAACGTTAAAACCCAAACTTCCAACAGACAGCTAACAAGGAACTGTTGTAATGCGTAAGGCGAGGTCTGTTAGGTTACAAGAGGAAACCACAGTCAAGCAGACATACAGACACAGTCAAGCAGACATACAGACATGCTTAAACAGGTGTACAGACATAAGCAGACATAAAAAATACGATGTGACGACACAGGCAGATACTGATAGATAGGGAGAAACGGGCAGTGAGGTAGGCACACAAGGAGGCATGCAGACAAAGATGGACAGGCACAGAGAGAGACAGACGCAGACAGAGGGACAGACAGTCAGAGGACGGGAAACGGGTTGCTTCCAGAAAGCAATCAAGCTGATGGACGGACAGGCAACAACAATCTTGAGGTAGAACGATGTATCTCACTCAGCAATGATCGAGTGTGGCCAGCGGGACACCAAGGGTGCATACCTGGCAGGTCACCAGGGGCGCGTCTTCCTGGGAGGAAGGTCACCAGACGAGTCACCATGGAAATATCATAATTTTTGAGGGTCACAAGGGAAAGAGTATAGTTTACAGGGTCACCAGGGACGAAAAGAAAGGGAGTTCCCCCGTGTACTTTCTCCTAGGAATACTCAAACACGCAGACTACAAACACACTCCGAGTTTAGTCACGACACCAGAGAAACAAAGATACGGGATACACATGATCACGACATATAAGATATCTGTATTCCCTGAATCAGGGAACGCAGATGGAGGCTGAGTAACCAGATTAATTGGCCAGAAGATAGTTTACAGTGTAAGAACAACGAGCTAGGAGAATTATTATTATTATTATTATTATTAGTAGTAGTAGTATTACTAAATTAGTATTTCTATTAATATTATTAATAGCAACAGCAGCATGAGCGTACACACACGCACGCACACACACACACACACACACACACACACACACACACACACACACACACACACACACACACACACACACACACACACACACACACACACACACACGGAAGGCAAATCCTGTGTCACAAACCTTCTGGAGTTTTATGATAAAATAACAGAAGTAAGACAAGAGAGAGAGGGGTGGGTTGATTGCATCTTCTTGGACTGCAAATAGGCCTTTGACACAGTTCCTCACAAGAGATTAGTGCAGAAGCTAGAGCATCAGGCGCATATAACAGGAAGGGCACTGCAATGGATCAGAGAATACCTGACAGGGAGGCAACAACGAGTCATGGTACGTAATGATGTATCACAGTGGGCACCTGTGACGAGCGGGGTCCCACAGGGGTCGGTCCTAGGACCAGTGCTATTTTTGGTATATGTGAACGACATGACGGAAGGGTTAGACTCAGAAGTGTCCCTGTTTGCAGATGATGTGAAGTTAATGAGGAGAATTAAATCTGATGAGGACCAGGCAGGACTTCAAAGAGACCTGGAAAGACTGGACACCTGGTCCAGCAAATGGCTTCTCGAATTTAATCCTGCCAAATGCAAAGTCATGAAGATAGGGGAAGGGCACAGAAGACCACAGACAGAGTATAGGCTAGGTGGCCAAAGACTGCAAACCTCACTCAAGGAGAAAGATCTTGGGGTGAGTATAACACCGAGCATGTCTCCGGAAGCACACATCAATCAGATAACTGCTGCAGCATATGGGCGCCTGGCAAACCTGAGAACAGCATTCCGATACCTTAGTAAGGAATCATTCAAGACACTGTACACCGTGTATGTCAGGCCCATACTGGAGTATGCAGCACCTGTTTGGAACCCGCACTTGATAAAGCACGTCAAGAAACTAGAGAAAGTACAAAGGTTTGCGACAAGGTTAGTTCCAGAGCTAAGGGGAATGTCCTATGAAGAAAGATTAAGGGAAATCGGCCTGACGACACTGGAGGACAGGAGGGTCAGGGGAGACATGATAACGACATATAAAATACTGCGTGGAATAGACAAGGTGGACAAAGACAGGATGTTCCAGGGAGGGGACACAGAAACAAGAGGCCACAATTGGAAGTTGAAGACACAAATGAGTCAGAGAGATAGTAGGAAGTATTTCTTCAGTCATAGAGTTGTAAGGCAGTGGAATAGCCTAGAAAATGACGTAGTGGAGGCAGGAACCATACACAGTTTTAAGACGAGGTTTGATAAAGCTCATGGAGCGGGGAGAGAGAGGGCCTAGTAGCAACCGGTGAAGAGGCGGGGGCCAGGAGCTAGGACTCGACCCCTGCAACCACAAATAGGTGAGTACAAATAGGTGAGTACACACACACACACACACACACACACACACACACAGGTACAGGAGGTAAAGGACCCAGGAAAATAAAGAGATTAGTAGAAGAGCCAGAAACGAGTATGCACAGATAAGGAGGGAGGCCCAGCGACAGTACGAAAACGACATAGCATCGAAAGTCATGTCTGACCCGAAACTGCTGTATATCCACATTAGGAGGAAGACAATAGTCAAAGACCAGGTGATAAGGCTGAGGAAAGAAGGTGGGGAACTCACAAGAAATGATCAGGAAGCATGTGGGGAGCTCAATATGAGTTTTAAGGAAGTATTTACAGTGGAGACAGGAAGGCCTCTGGGGGGGACAGAACAGAGGGGGACACCAGCAAGGAATATACCAACAAGTGTTGGATGACATACATACAAATGAGGAGGAGGTGAAGAAGCTGCTAAGGGACATCGATACCTCAAAGGCAATGGGACCGGACATCTCTCCGTGGGTCCTTAGAGAGGGAGCGGATATGCTGTGTGTGCCACTTACCACAATCTTCAACACATCCCTAGAAACTGGGCAACTGCCTGAGGTATGGAACACAGCAAATGTAGTTCCCATTTTTAAAAAAAAGGAGACAGAAAACAGGCACTAAACTATAGACCTGTGTCACTGACGTGTATAGTATGCAAAGTTATGGAGAAGATTATCAGGAGGAGAGTGGTGGAGCACCTGGAACGGAACAAGAGTATAAACGCCAACCAGCACGGATTCATGGAAGGCAAATCCTGTTTCACAAACCTTCTGGAGTTTTATGATAAAGTAACAGAAGTAAGACACGAGAGAGAGGGGTGGGTTGATTGCATTTTCTTGGACTGCAAGAAGACCTTTGACAGAGTTCCTCACAAGAGATTAGTGCAGAAGCAAGAGGATCAGGTGCATATAACAGGAAGGGCACTGCAATGGATCAGAGAATACCTGACAGGGAGGCAACAACGAGTCTGGTACGTGATGAGGTATCACAGTGGGCACCTGTGACGAGCGGGGTCCCACAGGGGTCGGTCCTAGGACCAGTGCTGTTTTTGGTATATGTGAATGACATGAAGGAAGGGTTAGACTCAGAAGTGTCCCTATTCGCAGATGATGTGAAGTTAATGAGGAGAGTTAAATCAGATGAGGATCAGGCAGGACTTCAAAGAGACCTGGACAGACTGGACACCTGGTCCAGCAACTGGCTTCTCGAATTTAGCCCCACCAAATGCAAAGTAATGAAGATCGGGAAAGGGCACAGAAGACCGCAGACGGAGTATAGGCTAGGTGGCCAAAGACTGCAAACCTCGCTCAAGGAGAAATATTTTGGGGTGAGTATAACACCGAGCATGTCTCCGGAAGTACACATCAACCAGATAACTGCTGCAGCATATGGGCGCCTGGAAAACCTGAGAATAGCGTTCCGATACCTTAGTAAGGAATCGTTTAAGACACTGTACACCGTGTAAGTCAGGACCATACTGAAGTATGCAGCACCTGTTTGGAATCCGCACTTGATCAAGCACGTCAAGAAATTAGAGAAAGTGCAAAGGTTTGCGAAAAGGTAAGTTCCAGAGCTAAGGGGAATGTCTTATGAAGAAAGGTTAAGGGAAGTCGGCCTGACGACACTGGTGGACAGGAGGGTCAGGGGAAGGGGAGGGACACAGGGAAAGGGAAGGGACACAGGGTAAGGGAAGGGACACAGGGGAAGGGAAGGGACACAGGGGAAGGGGAGGGACACAGGGGAAGGGGAGGGACACAGGGGAAGGGGAGGGACACAGGGGAAGGGAAGGGACACAGGGGAAGGGGAGAGACACAGGGGAAGGGGAGGTACACAGGGGAAGGGGAGGGACACAGGGGAAGGGGAGGGACACAGGGGAAGGGGAGAGTCACAGGGGAAGGGAAGGGACACAGGGGAAGGGAAGGGACACAGGGGAAGGGAAGGGACACAGGGGAAGGGGAGGGACACAGGGGAAGGGGAGGGACACAGGGGAAGGGAAGGGACACAGGGGAAGGGTAGGGACACAGGGTAAGGGGAGGGACCCAGGGGAAGGGAAGGGACACACGGGAAGGGAAGAGATACAGGGGAAGGGGAGGGATACAGGGGAAGGGGAGGGACACAGGGGAAGGGGAGGGACGCAGGGGAAGGGAAGGGAGGACACACGGGAAGGGAAGAGACACAGGGGAAGGGGAGGGACACAGGGGAAGGGGTGACAGCTGGCGTCTGGGAAGTATGGTGAGGAAGAGGTTAAACTGATTCAGTTTTTATGCGTGACAAATATACCACACAAGGTCGCAATACATGAAGGCAAGTACACGCACACGCACGCGCACACACACACACGCACATGCACACGCACACACACGCACACGCACACGCACACACACACACGCACACACACGCACTCACACGCACACGCATGCACACACACAAGAAGTTCGATGAAACTCTTGGAGCAGGGAAAGAGTGGCGGTCAAGGAGCTAATCATCGACTCCTGCGACCACAAATAGGTGAGTACACACACACACACACACATACAATCCTCGTCAAACACACACACATAAGCAAATAGCGTCAGCAGCTTCATAGCCCACATAGATAAAACAACTCTATATAGGACATATATCAAATTCACCTTGAAATATACAGCACCTGCATGAAATCCTCTCCTGGTCAAACGTATCAAGAAACTAGAAAAAATGCAAAGGTTTGCAACGAGACTAGTCTTACAGAACAGGCGTATGAATGAGGTGACTGAAGGAATTTAACCTGATACGACGTTAGGGGTCAAAATAACCAGGGAAGATATGACAACAACGTATAAAATACTGAGAGGAATTAATAGGGTGAACAGGGAGACACTGCTCGAGAGGCGGGAAACAAGCACAAAATGGTAGCGTTGGAAGGTAAAAACACAGATGAGTTGCAGGGTTATCAGGAATTATTTCTTCAGCCTCACAGTGCTCAGGAAATGAGAAATAAAGTGGTTGAGGCAGGATCTGCAGGCAGCTTTAAGAATATTTATACTAGGGCTTACAAATCCAGAAAAGAATTACTGTCAGTGTAAGAGGAAGGGCCACAATTATGGTGCACACACACACAGCCAGGAGCTATGACTCGACCCCTAAAACCACAATTAGATGAGTACACACACACACACACACACACAAAACGAGTCCTTGGTTTACCCGAAGGTGTAGGGAGGCAAAAACTAAGTGCAACAGAGAATGGAAAAGGTACAGGAGGCATAGGACCCAGGAAAACAAGGAGATTAGTAGAAGAGCCAGAAACGAGTATGCGCAGATAAGGAGGGAGGCCCAGCGACAGTATGAAAACGACATAGCATCGAAAGTCAAATCTGACCCGAAACTGCTGTATAGCCACATTAGGA
>NC_091319.1:13363169-13365669 GCF_038502225.1 Cherax quadricarinatus | reverse complement strand
ATTATTATTATTATTATTATTATTATTATTATTATTATTATTATTATTATTATTATTATTATTATTATTATTATTATTATTATGTGAAACGCTAGGTCATGTTTGTCATTCAGCACAAGGAATGGTAGTGCCTCTCGCAGCCAGCTAGTCTATGGGAAGAAGCAGCAGAAATTTCCTGTTTACATCTAGACTAGTCCTGGAGACGAGAGAACTGAACAGCGAGGAGGACGAGTCAGGGGATGGCAAAACAAGCTTTTATCGTATAGCCAGAAATTAAGGAAAATGAATGCTTACATATCTTATATTCCTTCTTTTTTTTACCTAGTTCTTCTCCCCCAGCCTTTAGACTTCACTCCCAAGCCCTCTATATCCTTTTCCTTCACCCTAAATCACTTCGTAACACATTTTCCAACCTACGTCACCAACAAAGCCTTGACGGCACCACCTGCTGATAATAAAACAAACTCCCTTTCTCTCTTCAATACGCCTACAGTTCTCTCCCGACTCCATCCTACTTCTTCCCACTCAACAACCATCCCAGTTTCGCAAATTTTTCCCTTCACTCGTGATCTCTGAGTCCTCTGCCACTTGCATACAGCAGAAAACTCTCCCACTCGTTTCAAAGCAATCTTTTCCAATACACCCACAACCTCTCTACCAACGGTGATTCTGAATCTCATCCTCCTTTGTAGTTTATAGAAACACACCTCTACCATTAAACCAAAGAAGCAGAAACCAAAAGTAATCAGCAAAACAAAAAAGTCAGAATTTGGTACACAAAAGTAGATGTCACAAACACAAGTGGTGAGCTAAACGACAATAGCAGAGGAGCAACGCGACATTGCAGTCATTGCCCATATAAAACACCTGGATAATAATAAATGTAATTTTCCCAAAGCGGTATCACATAAAGAGAAAAAAGGTTGAGCAGGGTAAAGCAGTCGCACAAGTGAGGGAAAAAATGGAAACTGAAGAACCTGAAAAAAAATATGAACACGTGGAAATTCAAGGACAACAAAGCACGAACATAACTGATCCGGGACACCAAGATAATATTAGATTAATATGTCATTTAATGACATCAAAATGTTTAACTTATTAATGGTCATTTATATTTTATAAGCATTGAAGTATAGTATATAATTACCTCTTAACCTTGAAAAACAATGATAGCTCAGAAAAAAATTTAAAATAATAACATTATAAAG
This sequence comes from Cherax quadricarinatus, assembly GCF_038502225.1. Taxonomy (NCBI): domain Eukaryota; kingdom Metazoa; phylum Arthropoda; class Malacostraca; order Decapoda; family Parastacidae; genus Cherax; species Cherax quadricarinatus. Next base: position 13,364,461 of record NC_091319.1, on the reverse strand, counting down.
AATTTTTACTACAAAGTATATTTTCTAACATTTCATTATCGACTTCAGACGACAGCGCATAATAAATTATTAACACAATCAGAAAGCCTGAATGGAGAGATTCCAGAAAGAATGTGTGGACTTCCAGGAAGCTTGGAGGACCCCAGAAAGAATGTGTGGACTTCCAGGAAGCTTGGAGGACCCCAGAAAGAATGTATGGACTCCCAGGAAGCTTGGAGGACCCCAGAAAGAATGTGTGGACTTCCAGGAAGTTTGGAGGACCCCAGAAAGAATGTATGGACTTCCAGGAAGCTTGGAGGACCCCAGAAAGAATGTATGGACTTCCAGGAAGCTTGGAGGACCCCAGAAAATATGTATGGACTTCCAGGAAGCTTGGAGGACCCCAGAAAGAATGTATGGACTTCCAGGAAGCTTGGAGGACCCCAGAAAGAATGTATGGACTCCCAGGAGCCTGGAGGGATCCCAAAAAGAATGTGTGGACTCCCATGAGCCTGGAGGGATCCCAAAAAGAATGTGTGGACTCCCAGGAGCCTGGAGGGATCCCAAAAAGAATGTGTGGACTTCCAGGAGCCTGGAGGGATCCCCCCAAAAATGTATGGACTCCCAAGAAACCTGTAGGGTTCTATGGCTATCAGTATGAGAGGTTTCATGGCTGTCAGTCTGCGATGCGTAGACAACAGACTTTCTTTACGGCTAATGTTGACCTCAAGTAGCACAAGATGCTGTACCACACGCAAAGTACTCATTATTACTACTACTACTACGACTACCATGTATCACAACAACAACAATAACTCTATTACCTACTACTACTACTGCTGATGTCGCTACTACTACCACTACTGAAACTGAAAGATGGTAGATGCAGTATTGATAGCCTATTGTCATGAAAAAAAATTACATTTTATTCAATAAAAAATAACTAAAAATACTAGACTTACCTTGGAATCAATGATGACCCTTGGACAAGATCAGCTTACTCAACGTACACTAAAAAAAAAATCTTCACTTTGTTCACCGTTTAGTAAAAACTAATGTTTTCAAATATTCTCAAAATACATTTAGACCATTTTATTTCCAAGTCATTGTAAATATATATATGTATATATATATATATATATATATATATATATATATATATATATATATATATATATATATATATATATATATATATATATATATATATATATATATATATATATATATATATATGCGAAACAACCACTATGAAAGAGTAGTGAAATTCCAAGCGCTTTCGTGACTACTCACATTGTCAAGGAACTATGAAA
>NC_091319.1:13330669-13358169 GCF_038502225.1 Cherax quadricarinatus | reverse complement strand
AGAAGGATTTATCGAGAAACTGTTGCACTTCACATTCAGCCTCACATCCATCACGACTTGAGAGTGAAATGTCCACGACCTGGTTTTCTCTCAGAGACAGAGCTGTGTTGCCCCAACGAGGGTGGGTTGAGGGCAGAGCAGTGCCACTTACCTAAGTGGCACTGCGGCCAGCGAGGGCGGGGTGAGGGTAGAGAAATGCCACTTACACACCTAAGTGGCACTGTGGTTAAGACAGGGGCCGCACTAAAATCGTAAAAGAAGTATTGCATAATAAGCGGCACCACTGATGTGTTTCGCCACTCCTCGCTGCTGATAACGGCAAGATGCTTCCAAGAACCTTGCGAAGAGACCCACAAATAATGCCCCGTGTTTACTTACTCATAAACTCATGTCTAATTTCGAGGTGAAATCCGCAAACAGACAATCTGTTGGAGGCTGCATAGATGGAGTGTTGGTGCACGCGAGTGAGGATACACTCAGCACTTGGTTGTAGTGGCACTGAGCGACACCAGGGCGGCAGAGAGTGCCCGTGGGGAAGAGGGAGGGCACGGGGAAGAGGCGGTGGGCAGGGAGATGGTGGGGGGGGGGGGCGACATCACAACCCCAGTGGTACTGCCAACTACGGCAACCTCATTCCTCTTTGAGGAGCAGCACCCCTTGGGGTGTAGTGGGGTGCTTGGTGGTTGCCAGCTGTCAATATATCTCCCCACAAACCCTGCACCTTCACCTCTCACGATGGCACATCTATATTCAGACACCCACAGCCACGAAGGCACACACAAACCCACGTGGAGACCAAACAATTAAAATGGTTACTGCATACCTCATACTGAAGCTCTCTTCAGGAGACACTTTATTTGCTCTATCATTGTTGATGCAAGCTCTCTCGTGCCATTATTAATTTTAAAATGCTTGCCCTTGAATTCATAAATGAATATATGATAATACGTACGTATATGTCCACTTAATACATCATACACTTAGTGAGACCTAGGAGTAACCATTTAACGGGAAAGCATAAACAGAAAGTCGCACTACACAAATAGGAGTAACGGACACATGATCTATAAGCAATAAGGCGAAACGTGTGTGACGTCAATTCTTGCAGTAAAAAGCTAGTTTTGGGCACCAGCTGCGGCTCGTCACACACACACTGTTCGTCAGGCAGGTGAGGGTCGAGGTGGATTTCAAACGTTCTTAGTAAGAGTACCTACCCTTGTATAAACGATTCCCGAGACTTATTTATGTACTAGCATACACATAATATATTCATGTGCTTTCTAGTTAGAACTAGCGGACTTGACTTGAAAAGCAAGGATAGTTTGGGTGTCGTTCCTGTGAGACTGACAGAGCGGTAAAAAGGACTCCTTAATTTTTTTTTTTTTTTTAATTTTATAATAATGGTAATGCTTATTTCATGGATATGAGTGATGGATATATAATCAGTACTGAGTCTAGGAAGCCAGTGTCGTACCGGCCTTCCTGTTTGTTGCTTTATTACGTTTAAAGTCCATCGACTATTCTAGGGTCATTTAAAATTGCATATCACCTGTACACCACCAGTCGAAGATACTTTAATATCTTAGCTAGGAATTCAAGTAAACTCTCCAGGGCATACACACTGAGAGGCACACACACCCCTTAACATATATAACCTCCACTAATCTTCCTGCAAAAACATGAGTGAGTCAACATTCAAGGACCTTTCATAAGATTACCCCATGAAGAACCAAACTCATGACGACCACAACCACCTGTTGTACAGGACTGTGAATGAGTTGGTTTGTTTATTAGGCTTAAAACCCATCAATTGCACGTTGGTCATTAAGGCTAAAATCCACTTCGACACTAACGTGAATATTTAAATCTCTAAAAGAGTGACTTGCGTAAATTCTCTCTCTCTCTTTCTCTGGTGTTTACCTCCCCCTCCCACACACACACACACACACACACACACACACACACACACACACACACACACACACACACACACACACACACACACACACACAAATATATATATATATATATATATATATATATATATATATATATATATATATATATATAACATATATGCAATAAGATCACAGTAAACAGGTGATTTCAGAATATGCAAAACAATCACTGTGAAAGAATAATGAAATTCCAAACGCTTTGATGACTACTCACATTATCAATGAACAATAAAAGTAATGCATCAAAGGGTCTAGACCACACCTCATTATCACATCCCACAACAAAGCAACACCTGACGCGCGGCTCATAAGAAAGAGAACACTGCAGCAGGTCCGCTGGCCCAACTAGACAGGTCCTTCGCACAACCCACCAACAAACTATCCTACCCAAGAATTAAGATTTATTATTTGTCCAATGTATTATTAAAATCTTCCCAAATTCTATTAATTATAAACACATCTAATTTATATAAACCAAAGGAAACATTCATATTATTGTCAAAACTGGTTTTTATGACAAAAGATTCAATTATATTCCTGTCGACCATGGACTTGCTTGATACTACTTTCTCAACTTTTTGAAAATCAATTGGATGGTTAAAATCTCTTACATGAATAAATAGAGCATTGGAATTTTGTCCAGTTCTAATGCTATATTTATGTTGTTTTAATCTTAGTTCGAGATTTTTACCAGTTTGACCGTAATAAATTTTATTGCAAATTTTACAAGGAATCTTATAGATAAGACACATGCAACAGTTAGGTATCTTTATTTCGAAACGTTTCGCCTACACAGCAGGCTTCTTCAGTCGAGTACAGAAAAGTTGATAGAAGCAGAAGAGACTTGAAGACGATGTAATCAGTCCATCACCCTTAAAGTTTTGAGGTGGTCAGTCCCTCAGTCTGGAGAAGAGCATTGTTCCATAGTCTGAAACAATATTGTTTCAGACTATGGAACAATGCTCTTCTCCAGACTGAGGGACTGACCACCTCAAAACTTTAAGGGTGATGGACTGATTACATCGTCTTCAAGTCCCTTCTGCTTCTATCAACTTTTCTGTACTCGACTGAAGAAGCCTGCTGTGTAGGCGAAACGTTTCGAAATAAAGATACCTAACTGTTGCATATGTGTCTTACCTAACAACCTGTCGGTATTTTATACCATTTTAATGTTCGAATCTTACAGACACATCCGTCAGCATTTTGGGGGGAATTCTTTATCAAAAGTTTTTTTTTACTCTATCAAGATTTTTAAATACAACTTTTATGTTAAAAGTCTTAAGAAGAGAAGGTATATCAACCAAGTTTTCATATATATATATATATATATATATATATATATATATATATATATATATATATATATATATATATATATATATATATATATATATATATATATATATATATATATATATATTTATATATATATATATATATACATATATATATATATATATATATATGTTACAAAGAATTCTTCAACACTTGTTCAACCTTTGGACGAAGACCTACTTCGACTAGTGGATGGTACCACTATGACCCCGCCCCCGCCTGCTTCACCTCACCTCACTACAGTATATAAGCCACGTCTACGGCCCTATACTGTACATTCTACAAGATTGATGGACTGAACACATCGACTCCAGGTTGAGGGACTGATTACCTCATTCTCCTCCTCTCCTTACGCCTTCCTCTTTGTATTGGACTGATGAAGCCACTGTGTGGCGAAACGTTTCCTGAATAAAGATTCCCATATGCTGCATAAGTGTCTCAATCTTCAACTTGTCGGTTTTTCAAACCATTCATCACACATGTATTATATATATATATATATATATATATATATATATATATATATATATATATATATATATATATATATATATATATATATATATATATATATATATAGGTGTATTTCTCAGTGCATATATATGCTCAGAGAAATACACCTCTCGGTATATATATCCTGCTAGCATGAACAAGGTCGAAGAGAAAATCAGGTGAGCAATCTATCAAAATTTGATCACTGAAATGCATTTCAAAGCTGAAAACTGAGCAAAATTTCAAATGTTTTACGTGAATTGAATGAAAAAAATATTTGTCGCAATAGTTTCACTGATTTTTGAGGTTTACCTCTGCCTTTAATAGCATTCAACAACCAGCAGAAATAAAAAAAAAGATACAGCAGTCTAGTACCGAGTGTTATGAAGGAGCAGAAATCATAACGGCTGCAGCAGCGCAGTGGCGGACCTATATATTTGGGGCCCTCAAGTTTGAACTGTTATGGAGGCCCCTTCGCAACGACGCTTCTCATACAGTAGACCCAAAATGTTAAAGCAATGTCGACTGAAGTCGCTTTTGGGGCCCCTCCGGGATTAGGGGCCCTGAAGCTAAAGCATCATTATTTTCATAGTAGATCCGCCCCTGCAGCAACTTACTACCGAGTGTTATGAAGAAGTAGCAATAAGAATGGATACAGCATCCCACTACAAGAGTAGAAATAAGAATGGATACAGCATCCCACTACAAGAGTAGCAATAAGAATGGATACAGCATCCTACTACAAGAGTAGCAATAAGAATGGATACAGCATCCTACTACAAGAGTAGAAATAAGAATGGATACAGCATCCTACTACAAAAGTAGAAATAAGAATGGATACAGCATCCTACTACAAGAGTAGCAATAAGAATGGATACAGCATCCTACTACAAGAGTAGAAATAAGAATGGATACAGCATCCTACTACAAGAGTAGCAATAAGAATGGATACAGCATCCTACTACAAGAGTAGCAATAAGAATGGATACAGCATCCTACTACAAGAGTAGCAATAAGAATGGATACAGCATCCTACTACAAGAGTAGAAATAAGAATGGATACAGCATCCTACTACAAGAGTAGAAATAAGAATGGATACAGCATCCTACTACAAGAGTAGCAATAAGAATGGATACAGCATCCTACTACAAGAGTAGCAATAAGAATGGATACAGCATCCTACTACAAGAGTAGCAATAAGAATGGATACAGCATCCTACTACAAGAGTAGCAATAAGAATGGATACAGCATCCTACTACAAGAGTAGCAATAAGAATGGATACAGCATCCTACCACAAGAGTAGCAATAAGAATGGATACAGCATCCTACTACAAGAGTAGCAATAAGAATGGATACAGCATCCTACTACAAGAGTAGAAATAAGAATGGATACAGCATCCTACTACAAGAGTAGAAATAAGAATGGATACAGCATCCTACTACAAGAGTAGAAATAAGAATGGATACAGCATCCTACTACAAGAGTAGCAATAAGAATGGATACAGCATCCTACTACAAGAGTAGAAATAAGAATGGATACAGCATCCTACTACAAGAGTAGAAATAAGAATGGATACAGCATCCTACTACAAAAGTAGAAATAAGAATGGATACAGCATCCTACTACAAGAGTAGCAATAAGAATGGATACAGCATCCTACTACAAGAGTAGAAATAAGAATGGATACAGCATCCTACTACAAGAGTAGAAATAAGAATGGATACAGCATCCTACTACAAAAGTAGAAATAAGAATGGATACAGCATCCTACTACAAGAGTAGCAATAAGAATGGATACAGCATCCTACTACAAGAGTAGCAATAAGAATGGATACAGCATCCTACTACAAGAGTAGCAATAAGAATGGATACAGCATCCTACTACAAGAGTAGCAATAAGAATGGATACAGCATCCTACTACAAGAGTAGAAATAAGAATGGATACAGCATCCTACTACAAGAGTAGAAATAAGAATGGATACAGCATCCTACTACAAGAGTAGCAATAAGAATGGATACAGCATCCTACTACCGACTGTAACGAGGGAAAGACATAGGTGGAGAGGAAGCTTTTAATCGTGACGACGTTTCGCGCAGCGAAGAGCTGTTTTTATCTCGACACAGCTTTATGAAGTTTTAATGACACTGTTTACAAGGAGAAACGTTGTCACAAATAAAGTTTGCTCCTCACATCTTTATTTCGGAAACAAAAAATAATGACAATATGAAATCTGCAAAAGCAGTAAAATGAATAAAAAAATTAAAATTCTAAAAAAAAAATAGGTAACATAAAAGAAGCAACATATTTTAAAACAGTGAACTATATAATAATAAAATATATAAAATGGGTAAAAATATAGGAGTAATAAAATATATAAAAGTACTGAAATATATAAAAACTGTAAAATATATGAAAGGGGTAAAATATGTGTAATAAAATGTATAAAAACGGTAAAATATATATAAAAGCGAGAAAATCAAAATATTTTATTGAGTGTACCTCTGAGTGACATCAGTGAGTTTTGAAGAGGAAGCTGCGGCAAATCTGTCTTTAAATGGTGTGTGAACTCATAAATCCGTCTTTAAATGGTGTGTGAGCTCATAAATCTGTCTTTAAATGGTGTGTGAGCTAACAGATCTGTCTTTAAATGGTGTGTGAGCTCATAAATCTGTCTTTAAATGGTGTGTGAGCTAACAGATCTGTCTTTAAATGGTGTGTGAGCTCATAAATCTGTCTTTAAATGGTGTATGAGCTCACAAATCTGTCTTTAAATGGTGTATGAGCTCATAAATCTGTCTTTAAATGGTGTATGAGCTCACAAATCTATCTTTAAATGGTGTATGAGCTCACAAATCTGTCTTTAAATGGTATATGAGCTCACAAATCTGTCTTTAAATGGTATATGAGCTCACAAATCTGTCTTTAAATGGTGTGTGAGCTCACAAATCTGTCTTTAAATGGTATATGAGCTCACAAATCTATCTTTAAATGGTGTATGAGCTCACAAATCTGTCTTTAAATGGTGTATGAGCTCACAAATCTGTCTTTAAATGGTATATGAGCTCACAAATCTGTCTTTAAATGGTGTATGAGCTCACAAATCTATCTTTAAATGGTGTATGAGCTCACAAATCTGTCTTTAAATGGTGTATGAGCTCACAAATCTGTCTTTAAATGGTATATGAGCTCACAAATCTGTCTTTAAATGGTGTATGAGCTCACAAATCTGTCTTTAAATGGTGTATGAGCTCACAAATCTGTCTTTAAATGGTATATGAGCTCACAAATCTGTCTTTAAATGGTGTATGAGCTCACAAATCTGTCTTTAAATGGTATATGAGCTCACAAATCTGTCTTTAAATGGTGTGTGAGCTCACAAACCTGTCTCAAATTTTTTATGAGCCTGAAAACTCTAGTTTTAAATATTATATGTGCACAATCTCTGACCAAATAATGAAAACAAAGGAGTTGACATGTCTTGGTATAGAGAACAACAAATAACACTCAACAAACTCTTGTTTTTTTTTTTGTTGCACCGTTGACAGTGAGCTGTTATAAAGCTCTTCTTCACGGTGGTTTTCCGTAAATACGATTGAAAACAGTGCATCCAGAATTGAAGAGCGCGTGGAAAGGCTCCGACTAAGCGCTGTTCAGTCAACGATGCTCTTTTTCTCGGTCGCATTCACGAAAAATTGCGCTACATAGAATAGCAGTCTAATAAAAATAGTCAGAGCGCAGTAAGCTAGCAGCAACAGCCTTGGTTGATCAGGGTGAGTCGGCAGAAGAACCCTTGAAACCAGCCACAAGTGTGTCACAGGTAATCCTCTGGAGTACCCGTGAGCTTGGCAGGCTCTGGGTGATGATTATTACTGGGTTTAAACCCAATCGGCTACACGAGGGTCATCAAGGCTGTATGTCACCTGCATACCACCAGTCAAGGATACCTTAATCCCTAAGACTCAGATTAAAGTAAACTCTCCATGTGTATATACTCAAGGATATACACCTCTCGATGTATATACCTTTGTATTATTGTAATAATGTTTTTAAAATTACCGACAATATGTTAGGTACAAGGACACAAATGCAAAAAATGCGACGTTTTATTATGGCAACGTTTCGCTCTCCAAGAGGTTTGTCAAACTGCTACGGCTTGACAAAGCCCTAACGGCTTATATATATACTTACACTTAGGTCACACTACACATGTATATACAAGCATATATACATACACATCCCTCTGGGTTTTCTGCTATTTTCTTGCTAGTTGTTCTTGTTTATTTCCGCTTATCTCCATGGAGAAGTGAAACAGAATTTGTCCTCCGTCAGCCATGCGTGTCGTAAGAGGCGACTAAAATGCCGAGAGCAAGGAGCTAGTAACCCTTTCTCCTGTATAAATTACTAAATGTAAAAAGAAAAAAAACTTTCGTTTCTTCTTTTATGGGTCCCCCTGCCTTGGTGGGAGACTGCCAGTGTGTTAAAAAACTAATTTGTCTTTATATATACATTAAACTTAAAGAGAAACTTTCGTTTTTTTTAGGTCACCCTGCCTCGGTGGGATGTGACAGGTTTGTTGATATATATACATATATATATATATATATATATATATATATATATATATATATATATATATATATATATATATATATATATATATATATATATATATATATATATATATATATGCAATAAGATCACAGTAAACAGGTGATTTCAAAATATGCAAAACAACCACTCTGAAAAATAGTTCCTTGATAATGTGAGTAGTCACGAAAGCGCTTGGAATTTCTCTATTCTTTCAGAGTGGTTGTTTTGCATATATATATATATATATATATATATATATATATATATATATATATATATATATATATCCTTGAACTGATGAACTACCCACATCGAACAGATTATCTCACGTTAAGTGCCCAGTTTTTCTATCATTTCACCTGCAGCTATCCGGTGCAAGCTTACTCGTGCATCGTTTTAAAATAAACTTCTCTCACAATATAGACGTAATTTACTGAACACAGGAGCGAGAACATCGACGATGCAGGTCATTCGGCGCTCAGAGCAATGAAAAATATACACAACACACACAAACAATAAAGCAAAGGTAATATTTAGAAATAAATTAAAGCTACGAACATTAATGAAGTGCTCAACAAATACTGTTACAAGATATTAAAATAAGTAGACAATGTTTATTGACTGAATAATGACGGCTCAATTAGGACAGTAATAATGGCAGTTCAGTTGCTGTTGCAGTGTCTCCAGCTGCCGTTGCGATACTTTCAATTGCTGTGAATATGTCTTCAGCTGCTGTGACGATGCCTACACCTGCTGTGACGATGCCTACACCTGCTGTGACGATGCCTACACCTGCTGTGACGATGCCTACACCTGCTGTGACGATGCCTACACCTGCTGTGACTACGGGTGGTTAGGTTAACGGGGCTTAAAGCCCATCGACTACACGAGGGGCTTTCATTAAGGCTGCGCACTAACATTTTCACCACCAGTCAAGAATACTTTTATCTGTAATAGAATAGGGTTTAAAATAAACTCTCACCATATATACGCTGAGAGAAATATACCCCCCATCCCTCAGGGTGTGTATTTCTCTCAGCGTATATACGTATGCGTATATATGCGTATCTCACCAGCTAGTGAGCTTCTAGCCCAGTGGTTCCCAACCTTCTCCCCAGCAAGGACCACTTTTATTGAGATTCCTTTTCCTAGGGAACCCAGGTTTCTGAAAGGTCTCCCTACTCAACAAACCGATTTTATTAACTAACAACAAACTTGTCTTTCCAGTTTCATGTCTCTTTTTATTTGACGTAAATATACTTGTACAGTAACAGTTTATAATGGAAGCAGTTTTTAAAAGGGCTACCAGAATTTTCCATTGTTCGATGGACGTTTGGCATGTTCGATTCCCCGACTCATAAAATAAGACCAACCCTTAAAAAAAAAAGCGTCTAAAAAATTGGACTATTCCTGCCGATTTGAAAACGGCTTTGGAATTTTGAGCTTAGCTCACGGACCAACAGTACTAACTCTGCGTTCCACAAGGGGTCCGCGGACCACAGGTTGGGAACCGTTTCTCTAAATCTCTCTGTTCAGAGGAAGACGCAATTTAAATTTTGAGAATTTTAATACGATAATCAATTTGAGGATGGTGTTACGATATTCAGTTTCCACGAGAAGTGAATAAGTTTGTCATTCTACAGATGAGTACTACTACAGGGACACTAGTATACAGTGTAAGTTTGTGTTGACGGAAATGAAAAGACGCACACAAAAAATTTTACGTTCCACTCGGAGTTTACATTGTGTGCTCGCTCTCTCTGCCACTCAGAGATGACACTGTGAGCTCTCTGCCACTCAGAGATGACATTGTGAGCGGAATGAACCGTGAATTTCGACGCCAATCTGGAGCCTTTCATAAACGGACAAATTCAATAAGCGACAACTAGTCGGCGTTACGGTCCTGGCTCTGCCATTATCAGCTCGTCAGCCCAGTGCTGGGACGCGTAGCTAGATTTCAATTTTCAGAATGTGTTTTTCGTGAAATGCATATGGTAATGTGTGCATCCGTAAAAATAATTTTCCCCTCTAGGGAAGTGCCTTGATGAGGGTGAGGGGTTTTTCATCCAAGGAACTTGAGTCATCCTTCCCCTGCCATGGATCGATCCTGAATGTATCCTGTGGGTTTAGATCTTGTCCCTGATTACACAAAACACAAAGTCTAACATTATCAGTTGCTATGCAAAGGCTTTTGCATATAAGATGCAAAATAACTACGAGGAAAGTTGAATAAGTCTAGGCTTCTCGTGTTGCAATCAACACATCACAAGCTTGCAGTGTTACACAAATGAGTAGGAAGTTCAAGCAGGTTTGTTCAGGGGAACATTCTAGGTAGAACATTGTTAAAAAGTATTTGAGGTGGTCAGTCCCTCAGCCTGGAGAAGAGTTCAGCTCCATGGTCTGGAACGATAGACAAATGGACTGATTAAATCATCTTTATTTCATTTCTATTGCTCCCTTTGTATTTGACTAAAGAAGCCTAATGTGTAGGCGAAACGTTTCATCGGTAAAGATACCCAAATGCTGCACGTGTGTCTAATTTATCAATTTGTCGGTTCTCTGAACCATTAGTCTACAGGTCGAGGTTATTGAGACCAGTGGTATATGGGGGATACCATTTTCGGATCAGTGAGATAGAAAGGGCTGGGTTTACGGGATACAGGGGGTAACTTTCTGGTATCACTGAAACACATATTTAGTTATTAGCCTAGCTCTCTTGTTCTGAATGACCCAGTGACCGGTCGACCTACATCACTGCAGCAGTGACGGTTGACGCCCCTCACCCTAGGTCCACGTGAGCACTGACCAGTCACCAGTGCGCTGAGGAGAGAATGAACTAGTTCAGAAAGTGAGAGAAACAGACAGTGAAACAGACAGATAGACAGTCAGACATACAGACATACAGACAGACAGATATACATATATGCAAATATACATACATACAGACAAGACAGACAGGCATACATACAAACATACATACATACACAGTGACATACAGACAGACATACACAATAAGAGAAATCATAGAATGATATCTGATAAACGCTTCACAATAAAGCTTGTTAAACTATTTAGAAGACTGGTGTTGGGGAGGAGAGGGTAGGGGAGGCTGGTGTTGTGGAGGGAGGTGAGGGTGACTGTGTTGTGGAGGGAGGTGAGGGTGACTGTGTTGTGGAGGGAGGGAAGGGTGACTGTGTTGTGGAGGGAGGTGAGGGTGACTGTGTTGTGGAGGGAGGGAAGGGTGACTGTGTTGTGGAGGGAGGTGAGGGTGACTGTGTTGTGGAGGGAGGGAAGGGTGACTGTGTTGTGGAGGGAGCTGAGGGGAGACTGGTGTTGGGGAGGGGAGGGTAGGGGAGGCTGGTGTTGGGGAGGGAGGGTAGGGGAGGCTGGTGTTGGGGAGGGAGGGGAGGCTGGTGTTGGGGAGGGAGGGGAGGCTGGTGTTGGGGAGGGAGGGGAGTGGAGGCTGGTGTTGGGGAGGGAGGGGAGGCTGGTGTTGAGGAGGGAGCAGAGGGGAGGCTGGTGTTGGGGAGGGGAGGGTAGGGGAGGCTGGTGTTGGGGAGGGAGGGTAGGGGAGGCTGGTGTTGGGGAGGGAGGGTAGGGGAGGCTGGTGTTGGGGAGGGGAGGGTAGGGGAGGCTGGTGTTGGGGAGGGAGGGTAGGGGAGGCTGGTGTTGGGGAGGGAGGGGAGGCTGGTGTTGGGGAGGGAGGGGAGGCTGGTGTTGGGGAGGGAGGGGAGGCTGGTGTTGGGGAGGGAGGGGAGGCTGGTGTTGTGGAGGGAGGGGAGGGGAGGCTGGTGTTGGGGAGGGAGAGGAGGCTGGTGTTGAGGAGGGAGCAGAGGGGAGGCTGGTGTTGGGGAGAGGAGGGTAGGGGAGGCTGGTGTTGGGGAGGGAGGGTAGGGGAGGCTGGTGTTGGGGAGGGAGGGGAGGCTGGTGTTGGGGAGGGAGGGGAGGCTGGTGTTGGGGAGGGGAGGGGAGGGGAGGCTGGTGTTGGGGAGGGTGGGGAGGCGGGTGTTGGGGAGGGAGGGGAGGCTGGTGTTGGGGAGGGAGGGGAGGCTGGTGTTGGGGAGGGAGGGGAGGGGAGGCCGGTGTTGGGGAGGGAGGGGAGGCTGGTGTTGGGGAGGGGAGGGGAGGGGAGGGTGGTGTTGGGGAGGGAGGGGAGGCTGGTGTTGGGGAGGGAGGGGAGGGGAGCCTGGTATTGGGAAGGGAGGGGAGGTTGGTGTTGGGGAGGGAGGGGAGGCTGGTGTTGGGGAGGGAGGGGAGGCTGGTGTTGGGGAGGGGAGGGTATGGGAGGCTGGTGTTGGGGAGGGAGGGGAGGCTGGTGTTGGGGAGGGGAGGGGACGCTGGTGTTGGGAAGAGAGAGGAGGCTGGTGTTGGGAAGGGAGGGGAGGCCTGTGTTGGGAAGGGAGGATAGGCTGGTGTTGGGGAGGGAAGGGAGGCTGGTGTTGGGAAGGGAGGGGAGGCTGGTGTTGGGGAGGGAGGGGAGGGGAGGCTGGTGTTGGGAAGGGAGGGGAGGCTGGTGTTGGGAAGGGAGGGGAGGCTGGTGTTGGGAAGGGAGGATAGGCTGGTGTTGGGGAGGGAAGGGAGGCTGGTGTTGGAGAGGGAGGGAAGACTGGTGTTGGGGAGGGAGGGGAGGGGAGACTGGTGTTGGGGGGAAGGGAGGCTGGTGTTGGGGAGGGAGTTGAGGCTGGTGTTGGGGAGAGATGGAAGGCTGGTGTTGGGGAGGGAGGGGAGGGGACGCTGGTGTTGGGGAGAGAGGGAAGGCTGGTGTTGGGGAGCGAGGGGAGGCTGGTGTTGGGAAGGGAGGGAAGGCTGATGTTGGAGAGAGAGGGAAGGCTGGTGTTGGGGAGAGAGGGGAGGGGAGGCTGGTGTTGGGAAGGGAGGGGAGGCTGGTGTTGGGGAGGGAGGGGAGGCTGGTGTTGGGGAGGGAGGGGAGGTTGGTATTGGGAAGGGAGGGGAGGCTGGTGTTGGGGAGGGAGGGGAGAGGAGGCTGGTGTTGGGAAGGGGGGGGCTGGTGTTGGGAAGGGATGGGAGGCTGGTGTTGGGTAGGGAGTTTAGGCTGGTGTTGGGGAGGGAAAGGAGGCTGGTGTTGGAGAGGGAGGGAAGACTGGTGTTGGGGAGGGAGGGGAGGGGAGACTGGTGTTGGGGAGAAGGGAGGCTGGTGATGGGGAGGGAGCTGAGGCTGGTGTTGGGGAGAGATGGAAGGCTGGTGTTGGGGAGGGAGGGGAGGGGACGCTGGTGTTGGGGAGAGAGGGAAGCCTGGTGTTGGGGAGGGAGGGGAGGCTGGTGTTGGGAAGGGAGGGAAGGCTGATGTTGGAGAGAGAGGGAAGGCTGGTGTTGGGGAGGGAGGGGAGGGGAGGCTGGTGTTGGGAAGGGAGGGGAGGCTGGTGTTGGGAAGGGAGGGGAGGCTGATGTTGGGAAGGGAGGGGAGGATGGTGTTGGGAAGGGAGGGGAGGCTAGTGTTGGGGAGGGAAGAGAGGCTGGAGTTGGTAAGGGAGGGGAGGCTGGAGTTGGGAAGGGAGGGGAGGCTGGTGTTGGGAAGGGAGGGGAGACTAGTGTTGGGAAGGGAGGGGAGGCTGGTGTTGGGAAGGGAGGGGAGGCTAGTGTTGGGAAGGGAACAGAGGCTGGTGTTGGGAAGGGAAGGGAGATGGTAGTGTTGGGAAGGGAAGGGAGATGGTAGTGTTGGGAAGGGAAGGGAGATGGTAGTGTTGGGAAGGGAAGGGAGATGGTAGTGTTGGGAAGGGAAGGGAGATGGTAGTGTTGGGAAGGGAGGGGAGGCTGGTGTTGGGAAGGGAGGGGAGGCTGGTGTTGGGGAAGGAGGGGAAGCTGGTGTTGGGGAGGGAGGGGACGCTGGTGTTGGGGAAGGAGGGGAAGCTGGTGTTGGGGAGATGGGGGGGGGGTTGGTGAGGGTGATGTTGATCATGCAGAGTGCAGCAGCGCGGGGATGAGGTCAGTCACATGATCCAAATCATCCACTCCTCACTTTCCTTTATCCATCTATCTATCCTCCCTTAGTATTACACTTCCCCTTCCCCTTACCTCTCCCCTTCCATCACTTCCTGCTGCACCGCCCCATCTTATGCACACACACACACACAATGTATGTATGTATATATATATATATATATATATATATATATATATATATATATATATATATATATATATATATATATATATATATATATATATATATATATATATATATATATATATATATATATATATATACACTTCCTAACAACTCTGTGGCTGAAGAAATACTTCCTAACGTTCCTTTGACTCATCTGAATCTTCGGCTTCCATTGTGACCCCTTGTTTCTGTGTCCCCATGTCTGGAACATCCTGTCTCTGCCCACCTTGTCTATTCCACGCAGTATTTTGTATGCCGTTATCATGTCTCCCCTGACCCTCCTGTCCCTCCTGTGTGTGTGTTAATATAAGTCACAGTACATATAAAAAAGCTCATTTTAAATAAAATAAAAACATTCACTGGTTAATGATGAGAGATCCCCAGAATTGTCGAAAGACCCCCTAATTTTGTATCTCTATCCACACAGGCCCAACGATAATTGAAATAATCCTGAGGTTGACTGAAGACTGTAGTAAACTGCTTCACTCTCCTATTCCATCCTTCCCTCTATCCCATCCTTCCCTCTATCCCATCCTCCCCTCTATCCCATCCTTCCCTCTATCCCATCCTTCCCTCTATCCCATCCTTCCCTCTATCCCATCCTTCCCTCTATCCCATCCTTCCCTCTATCCCATTCTTCCCTCTTTCCCATCCTTCCCTCTATCCCATCCTTCCCTCTATCCCATTCTTCCCTCTTTCCCATCCTTCCCTCTATCCCATCCTTCCCTCTATCCCATCCTTCCCTCTATCCCATCCTTCCCTCTATCCCATCCTTCCCTCTGTTTACTACGCTGTCCTGGATCTTGTTTGGTAGCGCACTCTGCTCACACACTGAGTGTCCATGGTTTGATCGCCGGTACGGGTGGAAACACTGGGCGTGTTTCCTCAAGACACCTGCTATCCCTGTACACCTAGCAGTAAGCAGGTACCTGGGTGTTAGCCGACTGGTGTGGGTCGCATCCTGGGGGACAAAATTAACCTAAGCTGCCGAAAATGCCTCCATAACAAGAGAATTTTTATACAGTATGCCATTGATGTCAGCTATTGTCTGTATAAGTTGTATAATGTACTGGTAGAAATAAAGATTATTATTATTATTATTATTATTATTATTATTATTATTATTATTATTATTATTATTATTATTATTATTATTATTATTATTATTATTATTATTATTATTATTACTATTATACCTGCGTCTGCCTCAACCGTCTACATCCTTCTTCCATCTATATTGCCCTCTTCATCCACCACCACGTCTTGCCCTCCATCCTTCCCGGTGCAGAGTCAGATCTAGGATCCAGCAAGTTTTACACTAATCCACAAAGCTTAAGTTTCACGTAACTTTACGATGGGGAAGTAATCTGGATTTAACTCCACTTGAAATATTGCGTAAAAAAGTTTTTTTTTTATATATATATAAAAGTGTTGGACGACACAATGAATATGAATCTCGCCTTGAATGAATGTTGCCATGCATAGCTACGTATGTTGAGGATATGTTAATGTATATCTATGTGATTTCTATGGATGTTCAGGATTAATTTACACACGTAAAACAAGAGATCACATACGAGAGCACGCAGACAAACACACACACACACACACACACACACACACACACACACACACACACACACACACACACACACATTCCGACATCTCAATAAGGAATCGTTCAGGACCTTGTACACCGTGTATGTTAGGTCTATATTGGAGTATGCAGCACCAGTTTGGAACCCACACCTAGCGAAGTATGTAAGGAAATTAGAGAAAGTGCAAAGGTTTGCAACAAGATTAGTCCCGGAGCTAAGGGGCATGTCGTACGAGGAGAGGTTAAGAGAAATCAACCTGACGACACTGGAGGACAGGAGAGATAGGGGAATTATGAAAACGACATATAAAATACTGACAGAAATTGACAAGGTGGACAGAGACAGGATATTAAAGAGATGGGACACAGCAACAAGGGGTCACAATTGGAAGTTGAAGACTCAGATGAATCACAGGGATGTTAGGAAGTATTTCTTCAGTCACAGAGTTGTCAGGAAGTGGAATAGTCTTGGAAGTGATGTAGTGGAGGCAGGATCCATACATAGCTTTAAGAAGAAGTACGATAAAGCTCATGCAGCAGGAAAAGTGACCTAGCAGCGACTCGTGAAGAGGCGGGGCCAGGAACTGCGACTCGACCCCTGCAACAACAACTAGGTGAGTACACACACACACGAAATTCCAATATCTGCTGGCAAATAAGACATTTTGATTATTGTGGATATTAATTCTACAGTATGTTTAAACAGAGGACGTTGATTTAAATCTGAAGAATGAAAGATTGTTCCACCATAGGACTTTAAGTACCACCGTGGGACTTTCAGTACCACCGTGGGACTTTCAGTACCCTACCATGCGACTGTAAGTACTACCGTGGGACTTTCAGTACCACCGTGGGACTTGACGTACCACCATGGGTCTTGAAAGATAGTACCAGCGTGGGTCTTAAAAGAAAGTACCACCGTGGGCTTTAAAAGAAAATACTACCATGGGTCCTACAATAAAGTATCACCATGGGGCTTAAAAGTAACACCATTGTTTCTTAAAAGTACCACAATGGGCTTTAAAAATATCACCACGGATCATAAAAGAAAGTATCACCATGGGTTTTAAAAGAAAGTACCACCATGGGCTTTAAAAGAAAGTACCACCAAGGGCTTTAAAAGAAAGTACCGCTATGGGCTTTAAAGGCGAGTACCACCGTGGGTTTTAAAAAAGTACCATCATGGGTCTTAAAAGAAAGTACCATCAGGGATCTTTAAAGTACCGCCATGGGTCTTTAAAGTACCATCATGGGTATTTAAAGTACCACCATGGCACTTTAAAGGCCCATGATGGTACTTTAAAGACCCATGGTGGTACTTTAAATACCCATCATGGGCCTTTAAAGTACCACCATGTACCTTTAAAGTGCCATCATGGGTCTTAAAAGAAAGTACCATCATGGGTCTTTAAAGCACCACCATGGCACTTTAAAGGCCCATGATGGTACTTTAAAGACCCACGGTGGTACTTTAAATACCCATCATGGGCCTTTAAAGTACCACCATGTACCTTTAAAGTACCATCATGGGTCTTAAAAGAAAGCACCACCATGGGCCTTAAAAGAAAGTACCACCGTGGGTCTTAAAAGAAAGCTCCACCATGGGTCTTAAAAGAAAGTACCACAGTGGGTCTTAAAAGAAAGTACCACAGTGGGTCTTAAAAGAAAGTACCACCGTGGGTCTTAAAAGAAAGCTCCACCATGGGTCTTAAAAGAAAGTACCACAGTGGATCTTAAAAGAAAATACCACAGTGGGTCTTAAAAGAAAGCAATACCATGGGTATTAAAAGAAAGCACCACCGTGTGTCTTAAAAGAAAGTACCACTATGGGTCTTAAAAGAAAGTACCACCATGGGTCTTAAAAGAAAGTACCACCGTGGGTCTTAAAAGAAAGTACCACTATGAGTCTTAAAAGAAAGTACCACCATGGGTCTTAAAAGAAAGCACCACCGTGTGTCTTAAAAGAAAGTACCGCTATGGGTCTTAAAAGAAAGCACCACCATGGGTCTTAAAAGAAAGCACCATCGTGGGTCTTCAAAGAAAGTACCACCATGGGTCTTAAAAGAAAGCACCATCATGGGTCTTAAAAGAAAGTACCGCCATGGATCTTAAAAGAAAGCACCACAATGGGTCTTAAAAAGAAAGGATTACAATGGGTCGTAAAAGAAAGTACCACCTTTGATCTTAAAACAAAGTACCATCATTGGTCTTAAAGAATGTACAGAAAAACTATTCAAAGAAAGGACTGGAGTTTGATCTTAGGTCAAGTCACGCATACGAATTATGTTATCCTCATGTTAAGTCACGCACACTAAGTTATTCTCATGTCAAGTCACGCACAGTAACCATACCACGGGCGGGGATAGAACCCGCGATCAGAGTCTCAAAACTCCAGACCGTCGCGATTTCGTGAGTCACGCACACTAGGTTACCCCTCTCATGACATCAGTAGACATCTCAATGCAAGAATATAAACTGAAGAACAAACAAGTAATGATATAAAGAATAAAAAGGCACAAATACAGTGACTGGAACAACACACAAAAATAACCGGCACATAAGAGAGAGAAGCTTACGACGACGTTTCGGTCCGACTTAGCCTTGGAGCTGACAGGCTGACAACTTTCTCTCTGAATTCTTTAATTGAGAGAGAATCCATTACATGCTCCACCATTCTTCTCCTGGCTCTCCCCTCCTTAACCATACATACTATCCATGACAATGGATAAAATATACCGAAAATATCTGGATAAATATACCGATAGGTATATCCTTCCTTAAGTGGATGTGACCTGGCTGGGTGGGTCATTGGTCTAAGCCGGGGGGTGACATGGACGTGCCTCGCATGGGCCAGTAGGCCTGCTGTAGTGTTCCTTCATTCTTTTGTTCTTATCTCTCTCAGGGTATACATACCTGAGAAGTTAATTTAATCCCTATTTTAGGGATTAAAGTAGTATTGTCTGGTGGTAAAAAGGTTATGTACCGTCTGAATGACCCAGTGTAGTCGATAGGCTTTAACTAAACCCCACTAACCAAACATGGAACCAGAGAGAAAATAATACTAAAAACTATTATTTTTTATCAAAAGATTCTATTAACATTCCACGACAAAATGACGAACTATTCAGGAACGAAATGAACGAGAGGATTGCATTTATCTGGACTGCAAACAAAAATCTCAAAGTTTCCCGTGAAAGACTGACTACTCTCGGAGCTGCTAAACACAGTAATGGTGTGAACTTTTGTAACATAAAAGTTGGTTTAAAAAGATAAGTGAGCAAACACTAGGACATATTTATTAGACAACGTTTCGGTCCTGGGACTTTGATCACTTCTAAAACACACAGATTAAAATGGCAGCATATATATATAGGTGCAGAGAGTGGACTTTGAGTGACAGTGCGTGATACTGTGTCACTCACACCGCACTCTCCGTCCTTAAATACTGCCATTTTAAGCTCTAAGGAGGTTTTTTTGTGCGAGTGGCTTGAACTTCCAGCAAGCGTGCGTGAGAGTGTAAGGTATGAGTGAATGGAGACAAATGGCTTTTATGACTTGACGTGCTGTTGGAGTGTGAGCAAGGTAACGTTTATGAAGGGCTTCAGGGAAATCGGCAGGCCGAACTGGAGTCCTGGAGGTGAGAAGTACAGTACCTCCGCTCTGATGAAGGGGGTGTGGATGTTGCAGTTTTTTTAACTATAGTGCAGGCGTGCCTCTAGCAAGACAGTGATGGAGTAAATGATGATGTAAGTATGATGTAAGTGTTTCTTCTTTTTCGGGTCACCCTGCCTTGGTGAGAAACGGCCAATGTGCTAATAAAGAAAAAAATTTAAGCATTGTGTGTTAGAAGTGATCAAGGTCCATGACGGAAACGTTGACTAATAAATATGTCCCAGTCTCTGCTCACGTGTCTTTTTCAACGATATTAGTAATAAAAGGTAAACCATTACACTCAACGAAAGATTTTCCGTTCGACTGGAACTCGCGAAGGAGGTAAAAAGAAATATCTTCGTGGGATAATGTCACTATAACATCCTATATGGAAACACAGACACAAATACAGTGTAATGAGATCCGTTATTGATTCTTTAATGCCAATAAAGAATCTTAATACACTGCGTTTGTATGTTTGTTTCCATCTGTTGATATTTGATACCATTTTTCTCCGCTGTGTGAATATGTTAGTGAATATTGCAAAAAATCCTGTGTTTAATAAGTGTTCAAATAAACGGTATTATTAAAAGAAGAACTTAATTGATCTTAAAAGTCTTATTAGATCTTAATAGCCTTCTGGACACAAGTCCTCCAGTACTACCACCACCAGTACTACCACCTCCAGTACTACCACATCCAGTACTACCACCTAAAGTACTACCACCTCCGGTACTACCACCTCCAGTACTACCACCTCCAGTACTACCACATCCAGTACTACCACCTAAAGTACTACCACCTCCAGCACTACCACCTAAAGTACTACCACCTCCGGTACTACCACCTCCATTACTACCACCTCCAGCACTACCACCTCCAGCACTACCACCTCCAGTACTCAAGTCCTCCGGACTTGAGTACTGGAGGTGGGAAGCACAGAGCCTGCACTCTGAAGAAGGGGAGAGGTTGTTGCAAATTCAGAGGGTCACCTGAACCGTGGTGTCAGCACACATCTGACAAGACAGCGATTGAATGAATAATGGTGAATGTAGTTCACTTTCTCTTGGATGACCTTCCCTCGGTGAGAAACAGCTGGTATGTCAAACAAAACAAAAGTCCATGTAACAGAAATGGGAAACAGTGAATCCAGACCATGAGAAAGATATAGATTCCTTGAAAAATTTAATCTTAAAGGCGAGCTTGGTGTCACGCTGACTAAAGACTGTCATATAAGGATCATGAAAAAGCAGAAGCATGGAAGGAGACTCGAACCGTGGTCGCTGACAGTAATTCATTTCGACTTATCGTCAGTTTATTAAGATCATGTAAAGTGAATGAACCAGAGATGAGAAACTTACGAGCGTCACTGACCAGCTCTAAAAGACTCAGTTTGATGTATGGAGAAAGAAATGCTGAAAGCCTGCTCACAAGTACATGTCAAGACCAGACTTGGACTGTGCAGTGGTGGTATGGCGTCAGCACATAAACTGCGCGAGCTTGAGAAGGTTCAGCAGCTAAATTGGGTAGCAGAACTAAAATGGTAGCAGAGCTAAAATGGTTAGCAGAGCTGAAATGGCTACCAGAGTTAAATTGAGCAACATAATTTAAATAGTTAAGAGAGCTAAAATGGCTAGCAGAACTAAGATGACTAAAGGGGTTAAAATGGCTAGCACAGTTAAAATGGCTAGCAGAATTATAAGGGCAACAAAGGTAAAACAAGTGTGTTAGGAACAAAGGCCGGACACACTAGACATCTCCTTGGAAGATATTTTAACTGGAAGATGACCTGCTGGTCCTCTTACCACTAGGAACCTACTCCTGTTCTTGTATACCTTCTATCTCTTTCCTCTTCCTCTTCCTCCTCGTCATCGTCTTTCCCCTCCTTCTCTTCATGGGCAGTTCTCTGCCCTCACATTTCAACAATATCTTTCTCTATGTTTTTGAAGTTAACCTTTCCCCTCTCCATCCTCCTTAATATTCCTCTCGGCGCCTCTTTCCCCCTTTCCAGCAGTACTTCTCACATTTACTCCCTTTCATTCACTTCCTCTTTTCTTGTCATCTCCCTTTCCTCTTGTGCACATA
This sequence comes from Cherax quadricarinatus, assembly GCF_038502225.1. Lineage (NCBI taxonomy): Eukaryota > Metazoa > Arthropoda > Malacostraca > Decapoda > Parastacidae > Cherax > Cherax quadricarinatus. Next base: position 13,336,327 of record NC_091319.1, on the reverse strand, counting down.
TCTTCCATTTTTTCCCTCTCCTCCCTCAGTCTCATTTTCTTCCTCATTAATTTCTTTCCTCTACTTCCTGTCCCTTGTTTCTCTTATTGAAGCTTCACTTTCTTCTCTTGCCTCCTGTTCCCTCCTCTTCTCCCGCTCATCCTCGTGTCTCTCTCCCTCCCTGTTTTCCACCTCCCTGAGGGTGGTCAGGAGGAGGCATCAGTTCAGTACAGTTGCACCTAGATAAAACATCAGGACTTCTGGGAAAACAACATCATCATTCTTTCAACCTACATTATATGCTGAACTTGTTTCATTCTGTCAGTCTACACGATAAACCGAACTTGTCTCTCATTTTTTCAGCCTGAACTGCGGCTTTTTTGTATACACAAGGCATATTCGTAATTATAATAAAATAGAATCCAAGAATCGTCAATGTTATCCAACTCAGCTCATCTCAAGAACCAGGCTAATCTAAAGTACACTACCAGCAATAAGGATGCCACACTTAGCTAACAGCCAGCTACCTTTATTACCAGGTAAACGGAAGCAACAGGTAAAAGGAAACATGCATAACGTCTTGACCCGCCCCAGGATCGAGCCCGGGACCTTTAGGGTGTGAGAGCCAGGTACTACCACTGAGCTACAAGCCACCATATAATAACACGAATGACAGGTAGGTCTCAACAAGAGAGAATTCGATTGCATTTCTTGAAGTGAAAAAAAAGCAGGTGGGTTATTGAGGGCAAGGAGTGATTGAGATTAAGGGGATAGATCCTCTAGCATTATGTCTGACCAATCAGACTGTTGGTAACAGCAATCTGACAAAACCATATAGCCTAATTCCTCTGGCACTGTTTAACACATCCAGAGGAGATAATAACTCCGTACATCACTTGTAAATACATGACTTACAAGCCTGTGTGTGTGTTTGTATATATATATATATATATATATATATATATATATATATATATATATATATATATATATATATATATATATATATATATATATATATATATATATATATATATATATATAAAGGGAGTTACCACCTCTATAACTGGGCTGGGGACCCTCATCCTCAGAGAAGACAATAAACGTACCTCAGGGAAAACTCAAGGTTCTCCCCGGAGCTGTTTGAATATTTTCTTCTCCTACCACCCCCTATATTTTATATTCTATGGGAAAATTTATTAATAGACAGAATACATTTACAGGAAACACAAACATGAATACAATGGTACAATATGTTGAAGATTATGGATTTCCTCCAGCTCCTCCGAAGCCGGACGCGAGCCAAGTATGCAGCAAGCATTTTCCCTCTGGATGGCCACGCTGAGGCGCTGGAACATGAAAGTGGCTGCCCTTGGGTCCCTGGTGGTTTCGATGAGTCTGGAACCCAATTCTTTAAGGAAACGTGTGGCATTTTTTCCCCATGATCCCAAGGTCTCTGATCCCACTGGGACAAATTGATACTGTTGGCTTATGTCCCTGTACTTGCTGATCTTGTACTCCTCTCTGTAGTCAGCAGCTCCTCCCTGTCGACCCACACTGTGATGGATATATATATATATATATATATATATATATATATATATATATATATATATATATATATATATATATATATATATATATATATATATATATATATATATATATATATATATTATTTTTTTTTTTTTTTTTTTTTTTTTAATAAAATATAGGGAGGTACCACCTCTAGAACTGTCATAGGGACCCTCATCCTCAGAGAAAAGAATAAACTTGCTTCAGGGAAAACTCAAGGTTCTCCCTGAAGCCGTTTGAGAATTTTCTCCTACCACCCCCTATATTATGTATGTATATTTTATTTAAAGACAAAATACATTGACGAAACATTCACAAAAATATGATACAAAGTAAAACAACATAGGTAACTCAGAGCTACATCTCGAATACTTCGTCCAGCTCCCCTGCGGTGGGCCGCGTGCCCAGAATGCTGCAGGCATTTCCTCTCTGGATCGCAACACTGAGTCTCTGAAAGAGGAAGCTGGTCGCCCTGTGGTCCTTGGTTTCTATGATGAGCTTTTCACCCAGCTCTTTGAGGAACTTTAGAGCACACTTGCCCCATGCTCCAAGGGTCTCCGACCCTATTGGAATGAAGTTATAGCAAGGGGGAAGGTCTTCATATTTTCGGATCTTCTGGGTCTCCCTGTGGCTGGCAGCTCCACCCCCTTCCACTACAGAGTATGGCAAGTAGGTGTCTGCCAATGTGGCAGCACAGGTGTAGTCCCAGGCAATCTGCTTTCCATCCTTCCAGGGTAGCATAGTGGCTCCATCAGGACGCTTTTGACTTCCATCAGACCTCTGTACTTGGGGTTCCCGTTGAGCTGGGCAACGGGCTGTGGCGAGGCTTCTCTTTATTATGTCATTGATCTCCTCATGTCTGGCATACTTCCCTTCTGCTGTGTGACACACGAGACCATGGAGTCCGAATTGATCAGCTGTCGCCCTGCCGCAAATACACCTATGTTCGGTGAGGATGGGGGCGGCTAGGCGAAGAGCAACACCAATCCGAATGGCCTGTGGGTCGAGACGGGTGCCCAGGGAGGAATTGGGAACAGCTAACAGGAAATCTCCTGAGTGTGGTGCCTTCACTGCCAGGAGACGAGCTTTGTTCTTTCCTAAAGCATTGGAGAGCATTGTGTTGGCGATTTTTTCCATGATCGGTTTGTCCCAGTGGGACTGTTTGTGCTGTTTGGGAGGAGCTGGTCTACTGGAGGAGTCTGTAAGGGTGTCCCACCGAATTGCTGCTTCAGTAAACCTGGGGTCTTGAGCTCCTACCAAGTCTCTCAAGCGTTCGGGCACTATCTTCTTGACTAATGCACTGGAAGCCAAACACGAAGACAGAAAAGCAGGTAAAGCAACATGCGTTGCTTTACGCACCCCTATACCTCCCAGTCGCACTGGGAGGGTTGCCTGATCCCATTGCTGATCCTCTAGTGACAGGTTCAGTGCCTTCTTAAAAGTTGATCTCAGGTGTGCGTCATATTCATCGAGTGTTGGGTTGTCAAAAGAGGGTGCACACCTCAAGAAGTAAGTGAGTCTTGGCATAGTAAGACACCTTGTGAGGAGATACAGAGCATCATGGGCATCAAGATCGCTTATTCTCTCCTCCATTCTCATAAGGTCATTCAATTTGTCCCTGAGGACAGTATCGATGGCCTGGTGACCCAGCGGTGCCCCCAAGAGGGTACTGTTGGACGGAGTTGTAGTTGAGATTTCCGGGAGGATTCTTCGCACAGCATTGATTATTTCCTGGTTCGCTGTGATGATTTCACACTTAGAGGGATTGAGGATGAGTCCCAAGCCTTCTCCCTGTGTTTTCACCAGTTGTAGGTCCCCCACGAGGGACTCTTCAGTACCTGCCAGAGTGCCGTCATCCAGGTACCATATATTGAGCTCACTGCGTAGGCTGGAAGTTAGTTCTCTTACTGCCAAGCAGAAGAGAAGTGGAGCAAGTGGGTCACCCTGCTGAACACCCTCTGATGATTGAATTTCATGTTCTCCAAACAAAAGAATTGAGGGTTTGCTGTAGCCGGCTGAAATGAAGGGAAAGAGACTGGGGAACCGAACCCGAACAGCTGGCAAAACAGCATCTCTCCTCACCATATTAAAGGCATTTCTAAAATCAAGTTTGACTATGGCCTTGTCTTCAGGTAGGTCCCTGATGTAGGCCCTTGCCGCATGAGCTGCAGCTTCACTGCCTTGAGAGACCCCAAAGCCCAGTTGGTGTGGCTGGAGTAAAGTGGCAGCTTCTAGGCGAATGTTTCTCACTGCTGCTTTGGCAACGAGACGGCGAAGAGTGTTTCCAACTGCAATGGGTCTGATTCCCCCATCCCTCTTCTTCAAAGCACATAGTGAGGCTCCAAAAAAGAAAGGTTTAATTTCTTCTGGGATTCGCCCAGCCATATATATATATATATATATATATATATATATATATATATATATATATATATATATATATATATATATATATATATATATATATATATATATATATATATATATATATATATATATATATATATATATATAATATATATATATATATATATATATATATATATATATATATATATATATATATATATATATATATATATATATATATATATATATATATCTATATATATATATATATATATATATATATATATATATATATATATATATATATATATATATATATATAGATATATATATATATATATATATATATATATATATATATATATATATATATATATATATATATATATATAAATATATATATATATATATATATATATATATATATATATATATATATATATATATATATATATATATATATATATATATATATATATATATATATATATATATATATATATATATATATATAAATATATATATATATATATATATATATATATATATATATATATATATATATATATATATATATATATATATATATATATATATATATATATATCTATATATATATATATATATATATATATATATATATATATATATATATATATATATATATATATATATATATATATATATATATATATATAATACATTTTGACCCTAAAAAGTCTCGCAGTAATTCATATTAAATCTACGGTGTACATACGTCAGTATTGAAGCGTTTTCTTATTTATTAGTAGTAATATAGCAGCAGTAGTAGTAGTAATAGTAGTAGTATCAGTAGTACTAGCAGTAGTAGCAATAGTAGTAGAAGTAATAACAATAGTTGTAGTAGTAATATTAGCAGCACAGCACACGAGTACAGCACATGGGTACAGCACACGGGTACAGCACATGGGTTCAGCACACTGGTACAGCACACTGGTACAGCACACGGGTACAGCACATGGGTTCAGCACACGGGTACAGCATACGGGTGCAGCACATGGGTACAGCACACGGGTGCAGCACATGGGTACAGCACACGGGTACAGCACATGGGTTCAGCACACTGGTACAGCACATGGGTACAGCACACGGGTGCAGCACATGGGTACAGCACACGGGTACAGCACACGAGTACAGCACACAGGTACAGCACATGGGTACAGCACACGGGTACAGCATACGGGTGCAGCACATGGGTACAGCACACGGGTACAGCACACGAGTACAGCACACAGGTACAGCACACGGGTACAGCACACGAGTACAGCACACAGGTACAGCACACGGGTACAGCACACGGGTGCAGCACATGGGTACAGCACACGGGTACAGCGATAAAAGATTCTACTCACGGCTGGCTAAACCAGGTCGTACTTTACGATAAGATCTTTTTCCGCTCTCCTCTAATGCCTCAACTTCCCATATTCGCGATCTTCCCTTCCCATCACCCATTTCCGATCCTCACTCCCCATCACCGATTTTCCCTTTTCCCCGGAGCCATGGGGCCAGCTGCCTGGTCCCAATGATACCATTAGAGTAGTGTAATGGGATCGCCTTTTCCCTGCATTGGCCCATCATACTGCATGTAAACGGACCTTCAGTGCAATCACCGATGCTTCTTGTCTGTATTTTTTTTCCAGGGAAGAAATGTAACATTTCCATTACGGTCAATTTTATTTTTTCCCCTGATGCTTTCGATCGCGCCTTCACTACTCT
>NC_091319.1:13305669-13325669 GCF_038502225.1 Cherax quadricarinatus | reverse complement strand
CCCAATACACCTCCCAGACCACAGTCTTAGAAAAGAAGTTGAAGGTGTGGTATACAAATGCAGATGGAATAACAAATAAGTATGAGAAGTGGCACGAAAGAATCAAGGAGACATCCCCAGACATAATAGCACTCACAGAAACAAAACTCACCAGAGTAATAGCAGATTCAGTCTTTCCATCCGGATATCAAATCCTCAGGAAAGACAGAAGGAGGAGAGGGGGAGGAGGAGTTGCACTGCTCATTAAAAACCAGTGGGGTTTTGAGAAAATGAATGGAATGGACGGCACGGGCGAAAGGGACTACTTAGTAGGAACAATCCAGTCTGAGGGACATAAGGTGATAATTGCAGTAATGTACAACCCACCACAGAACTGCAGGAGGCCAAGAGAAGAATACGATGAGAGCAACAGAGCAATGGTCGACACACTAGCTGAGGTGTGTCCAGGAGAGCACACATGGGGGGAGCAGAGTTACTAGTTATGGGTGATTTCAATCACAAGGAGATTGACTGGGAAAACCTGGAGCCCCATGGGGGACCTGAAACATGGAGAGCCAAGATGTTGGATGTGGTACTGGAAAACCTCAGACATGAACATGTTAGAGACACTACCAGAGAGAGAGGAGAGGATGAACCAGCAAGACTGGACCTTGTATTCACCTTGAGTAGTTCTGACATCGAGGATATCATGTATGAAAGGCCCCTGGGAGCTAATGATCATGTGGTTCTGTGCTTTGACTACATAGTTGAGCTTCAAGTGGAGAGAGTAGCAGGAATAGGGTGGGAAAAACCAAACTACAAAAGGGGGAACTACTCAGGCATGAGGAACTTCCTTCAAGACATTCAGTGGGAGAGGGAACTGACAGGAACACCAGTACAAGAAATGATGGACTATGTGGCAACAAAATGCAAGGAGGCGGAGGAGAGGTTTGTTCCCAAGGGAAACAGAAATAATGGGAAGAACAGAACGAGTACTTGGGTCACCCAAAGATGCAGGGAGGCAAAAACTAGGTGTACTAGAGAATGGAAAAGGTACAGAAGACAGAGAACTCAGGAAAATAAAGAGATTAGCCGAAGAGCCAGAAACGAATATGCACAGATAAGAAGGGAGGCTCAGCGACAATATGAAAATGACATAGCATCGAAAGTCAAGACTGACCCGAAGCTGTTGTACAGCCACATCAGGAGGAAAACAACAGTCAAGGATCAGGTAATCAGACTGAGGAAGGGTGATGGGGAATTCACAAGAAACGACCGAGAGGTATGTCAGGAGCTCAACACGAGATTTAAAGAAGTATTTACAGTGGAAACCAGTAGGACTCCAGGAAATCAGAACAGGGGGGTACACCAGCAAGTGCTGGATGAGGTACATATAACCAAGGAGGAGGTGAAGAAGCTGCTATGCGAACTTGACACCTCAAAGGCGGTGGGACCAGACAACATCTCTCCATGAGTCCTTAAAGAGAGAGCAGAGATATTGTGTGTGCCATTAACAAAGGTCTTCAACACATCATTTGAAACTGGGCAACTCCCTGAGGTATGGAAGATGGCAAATGTAGTCCCAATATTTAAAAAGGGAGACAGACATGAGGCACTAAACTACAGACCTGTATCACTAACGTGTATAGTATGCAAGGTCATGGAGAAGATCATCAGGAGGAGAGTGGTGGAGCACCTGGAAAGAAACAAGTGTATAATTGACAACCAGCACGGTTTCAGGGAAGGAAAATCCTGTGTCACAATCCTACTAGAGTTTTATGACAAGGTGACAAAAGTAAGACAAGAGAGAGATTGATGGATCGACTGCATTCTTTTGGACTGCAAGAAGGCCTTCGACACAGTTCCTCACAAGAGGTTACTGCAAAAGCTAGAGGATCAGGCTCACATAACAGGAAAGGCACTGCAATGGATCAGGGAATATCTGACAGGGAGGCACCAACGAGTCATGGTACGCGACGAGGTGTCAGAGTGGGCGCCTGTGATAAGCGGGGTTCCACAGGGGTCAGTCCTAGGACCTGTGCTGTTCTTGGTATATGTGAACGACATAACGGAAGGGATAGACTCAGAAGTGTCTTTGTTTGCAGATGATGTGAAGTTAATGAGAAGAATCAAATCGGATGAGGATCAGGCAGGACTACAAAGAGACCTGGACAGGCTACAAGCGTGGTCCAGCAACTGGCTCCTTGAATTTAACCCTGCCAAATGCAAAGTCATGAAGATTGGGGAAGGGCAAAGAAGACCGCAGACACAATATAGTTTAGATGGCCAAAGACTGCAAACCTCACTCAAGGAAAAAGTTCTGGGGGTGAGTATAACACCGAGCATATCTCCTGAGGCGCACATCAATCAGATAACTGCTGCAGCATACGGACGCCTGGCAAACCTACGGATAGCGTTCCGATACCTCAGTAAGGATTCGTTAAAGACTCTGTATATCATTTACGTCAGGTCCATACTGGAGTATGCAGCACCAGTTTGGAATCCACACCTAGTCAAGCACGTCAAGAAGCTAGAGAAAGTGCAAAGGTTTGCAACGAGACTAGTCCCAGAGCTACGGGGATTGTCCTACGAAGAAAGGTTGAGGGAAATCGGCCTGACGACACTGGAGGACAGGAGGGTCAGGGGAGACATGATAACGACATATAAAATACTGCGCGGAATAAACAAGGTGGACAAAGACGGGATGTTCCAGAGAAGGGACACAGACACAAGAGGTCACAATTGGAAGTTGAAGACTCAGATGAATCAAAGGGATGTTAGGAAGTATTCCTTCAGTCATAGAGTAGTCAAGCCGTGGAATAGCCTAGAAAGTGAAGTAGTGGAGGCGGGAACCATACATAGTTTTAAGGCGAGGTATGATAAAGCTCATGGGGCAGGGAGAGAGAGAACCTAGTAGCAATCAGCGAAGAGGTGGGGCCAGGAGCTATGACTCGACCCCTGCAATCACAAATAGGTGAGTGCAAATAGGTGAGTACATACAGTTTGTCATAAGAACACGCGCGCGCACATTCTACAGCACAGAGATCGCGGGCGCACACACGATCACATCGCGCGAGTCAAATGAATACAAGGTATGCGTATGCTAATACGCATGTATGCGTATTAGTATTCTGTTGCGTGTATACAGAGGCTATATTTACACAGCTTGATATACAGGCTATGTATACATAGTAACTTGTGTATAAATAGGTTGTCTTGACACACAGGCTAGTTGTATACATACGCCGCTAATATTAATTATAAAAGTCATTCGAACACATTGTCATCCTGAACACCAGCGAATCCGAGCACTGCCACCCGAAGACCAGGTCATCCAAACACTAGATCACCCAAACACACTACCCTCCTAGCACTAGTTGATCCGAAGACCAGGTCGTTCGAACACAAGGTCATCCAAACTCCTGTTTTTCCCTACATGCGGCGTCAACAAATCAATAACCATCAGAACGAAATTGCTTTCCAAAGCAAGATAAATAAAACAACGCTATCATAAAGTGATCCCGATCACCGCCATTACTGCAGTGGTGCCAGCCACATCAACTCCCCCTCCCTCCACCTCACACAATAACAACCACAACTACAAAACATTGTAGTTAGCATTCTGTAGCCTCCGCTAGTACACACAACACACACTTAAATAACATCCTGACCAGTCTACTGTAGCCTCGTCACTCAACTAGTAGACATAAACATTTAACTAATATCCTCACTAGTCTACAGCAGGTTCCTCACTTAACACAAGTAAACACAACAGACAATTAACTAATATCCTCACTAGTCTACAACAGGTTCCTCACTTAACACAAGTAAACACAACAGACAATTAACTAATATCCTCACTAGTCTACAACAGGTTCCTCACTTAACACAAGTAAACACAACAGACAATTAACTAATATCCTCACTAGTCTACAACAGGTTCCTCACTTAACACAAGTAAACACAAGAGACAATTAACTAATATCCTCACTGGTCTACAACAGGTTCCTCACTTAACACAAGTAAACACAACAGACAATTAACTAATATCCTCACTAGTCTACAGCAGGTTCCTCACTTAACACAAGTAAACACAAGAAACATTTAACAAATTATTAGGAGCAATCTGTTGTAGCCTCATCACTCACAAAGCTTGCAAACCATCGACGGACTCGAAAATATTGATAGTTTTCATAGGCTGATTGACTGTTTGGTGATCCCATGAAGTAACCTGAGTCGTCATCCTCTGCGGATCTTAATTATGAAAGCCTTCAACTGGTTAAAATTAAATTGGAAGTCATTAATTCAGCAAAATTTTATTAATATAATTTGCTGAATTATTAAGAACCACTTACATGCATGAGTGAGAAGGCTGGCATGACAGAATATTATAAATATATATACATTATTATTATTATTACAATCAAGGGGGAAGCGCTAAACCCGGAGGATTATACAGCGCCTGGGGGGGGGGGATGTGGAAGGCATTCAGGCTTAATTTGGGGAACTGGAGCACAGATCCAATTCCCTAAATCAAGAGCCCCTCACCAACATCAAGGAACCTTCCTTGAGGGGTATAAATATATATACAGAGAAAGATCGCTGTCAGCAGGACTCGATTCTGCTACTGGGACGACAAGATTCCCAGGCAGCGCTCTTATCCACTAGGCCACACAAATGCCACATAAGCTGGGCAGCCTGGTTCACAAGCCATGTTTCTTTCCGAGCCCGGCACATCAATGAGCCTCAAGCATGGATTTCAAGCTAATTCAATCTCCTGTATATTCTGACCATACAATCCTAAAAGAATCACGCACCCAGCAGAGCCAGGAGTTGTACCGTGATCCGAGGACTTATGATGGTGTTGGTGCCTCAGAGCTAATTTCATTCTACTCCCCGTTTGGTGTACTAGCCTCCACAAGCAGTATATATATTACTGTATCCACGAACAAGTGGTATTTAATCAATAACAACACTGCGACTAGCTAGGGGATCGAACCCGTGTTGTTTTAGCCTGCCTCATGATCTTTGTAGGATTGTATGGTCTAGTGTCGTGAATTTTCGCTCAACATGAGGCGGGCTAAAACAACACGGGTTCGATCCCCCGGCTAGTCGCAGTGTTGTTATTGATATATATATATATATATATATATATATATATATATATATATATATATATATATATATATTTATATATATATATATATATATATATATATATATATGACAATGTTTATAGTTAAAACAACTATGTTTATAGTAAAAAGAATGTAGATAATGTCTTCAGATGTGGAAAAAATGTTACGTGATAAAGAATGGTGTAAATAAAAAGAGGCCAAATGCAGAATTTTAAGGTATGAGGCGCAATGTAAATAATCTGATAAATCAAAAGAGATATCACCAGAAAATATGATAGTAATTATTTAAAAAAATGATGTGCGATATCAGCTAATTTTAAGATACCAGCCGATGCTTGTAGCATACATTTATAAAAATACAATTAAAAAAAAAAAAAAGAGTTGAGTGAATTACACCAAAGTGGATTTCAGAATTAACGATGGTGTGTCAGGTTCAGAGGCTACCCACTACTGAAGGCTCAGCAAGACAAAATCTCACCTGTAAACCACAAAATTTACTTTAACGCATATAACAGAGATTAAAGTGATCTCAGTTTATATGCAGACCGATATACTCTTACGAAAGACTTAAAATGCTAATGTTTCCTTTGCTGGTAGACAGAATGAGAGGTATTAAGGTAGCCATTTACAAGTTCATAAAACGCTATGGGATTTTTTTTCAACAATCTGGCCGTATCCCACCAAGGCAGGGTGATCTAAAAAGAGAAACGAAAGTTTCTCTTTTTAAATTTAGTAATGCATACAGGGGTTACTAGCCCCTTGCTCCCGGAATTTTAGTCGTCTCTTACGACACGCATGGCTTATGGAGGAAGAATTCTGTTCCACTTCCCCATGGAGATAAGAGGAAATAAACAAGAACAAGAACTATTAAGAAAATAGAAGAAAACCCAAAGGGATATATATATATATATATATATATATATATATATATATATATATATATATATATATATATATATATATATATATATATATATATATATATATATATAAACAGGTGATTTCAGAATATGCAAAACAACCACTGTGAAAGAATAGAGAAATTCCAAGCGCTTTCGTGACTACTCACATTATCAAGGAACTATGAAAGTAAAGCATCCAAGGAAGGTATATAAGAGGTCTGGCCAACACCTCACTATCAGATCCCACAACAGTTAAACACCTGACGCGCGCCGGCCCAACTGGACAGGTCCTTCGCACAACCCACCAACAAACTATTCTACCCAAGAAAATTTAAAAAATTATTTTTTGTCCAGTGTATTATTAAATTTTTCCCAAATTCTATTAATTATAAATGGATCTAATTTATATAAACCAAAGGAAATATTCATATTATTGTCAAAACTGCTTTTTATGAAACAAGATTCAATTATATTCCTGTCGACCATGGACTTGCTTGATACTACTTTCTCAACTTTTTGAAAATCAATTGGATGGTTAAAATCTCTTACATGAATAAATAGAGCATTGGAATCTTGTCCAGTTCTAATGCTATATTTATGTTGTTTTAATCTTAGTTCGAGATTTTTACCAGTTTGACCGTAATAAACTTTATCGCAAATTTTACAAGGAATCTTATAGACACATCCATCAGCATTTTGGGGGGAATTCTTTATCAAAAGTTTTTTTTACTGTATCAAGATTTTTGAATACAACTTTAATATTAAAAGTCTTAAGAAGAGAAGGCATATCAACCAAGTTTTCATATATATATATATATATATATATATATATATATATATATATATATATATATATATATATATATATATATATATATATATATATATCCCTCTGGGTGTACATGTATGTGTTGTGTGTCCCAAGTGCAAGCAAGATATACTTGGTATCTCGCATGTTTATGAGACAAAAGAAAAAGACACCAGCAATCCTACCATCGTGTAAATCAATTACAGGTTTCTGTTTCACACTCACTTGCTAGGACGGTAGTACCTCCCTGGGTGGTTGCTGTCTACCAACCTACTACCTGAAGTTTACCTGGAGAGGGTTTCGGGGGTCAACGCTCTCGCGGCCCGGTCTGAGACCAGGCCTCGTGGCGGATCAGGGTCTGATCAACCAGGCTGTTACTGTTGGTCGCACATAAACCTACGTATCGGAAAAATATCTTTGCATAAAAGGCTTTGAAATTAACTAAATTAGGGTAACAGCTCTCAGTCTGTGAATTTAACTTGGTTAAAATAAGGATGCAATATAAAACTGCGGAATAAGAGGTTGTGTAAGTGTAATGAGATCTAAAGGAAGCTTGTGTATAATAACTATAACAAATGTATAAATTATACATGTGAAATGATTGACAAGTTGTATTATAATACGTTTCGCTCGCCTTCCTCTCCGGGGCTTAACAGACAATGATCTATAAAGAGGTCAGCAGGTAGGTAAGACACATGGGCAACAGTTAGGCAACTTTATTCCGAAACGTTTCGCCTACACAGTAGGCGTCTTCAGTCGAGTACAAAAGAAGGCAGGAGCAGTAGAGATGTGAAGATGATATGATCAGTCCATCAACCTTGAAGTCGGAGATTTGAGGTTGTAAGTCCCTCAGCCTGGAGAAGAGCTCTGCTCCATAGTCTGAAACAATCTGAAAGAACAAGTGACAGTGTGGAGACTTATATACTGTCGGAAGGAGACGTGGAGGGTGGTAGTAGAGAGAATGTAGTCACTGAGAGGTCGCGTCCCTCTCAGATCCAACAATTCTCACTTTTTTTTTTTTTTTTATTCGCCGGTATTCTCCCGGCCCGGGTCTTTTCCAAGTAGTGGTGACCCGGCCTTGGCTCCCTATCTGGGGAGTGTCTCGAGACTTAAGTCTCCCATGGGAGGAGGTACAAGTACCTCCTCATCTTTGGGACCAAGTGTCCCCAGGCCTAGCCACATTCCCCGCCCTCACGGGGCTCGTAGGGAGAAGCTAGGCCTCTGGTCTGCCATCTACCCCGCCTCAAAGGGGCTCGTGGGGATGGCAGTCTTATGAGCTACAGATGGTAGCAAGCTCAGGCCCTCTAAAATTCTCACTTGAAAAAGTTGTCCAAGGGGTTTTCAGAGCGCTCTTTGTTGTTCTCACACTCACCTGGCAGCTACAGTGGGACAAGGAAGAAATAAACCTATATCTACCTTGCTCTTAAGAAACATTACGTCCACCAGAAATTTTTTGCAATCAAATAAAACATAGAGTAACACAGCTATTAAAAAGTTAAGAAAGTATATGCTAAATTAATAAAAACTGAACACAAACACAGGTCTTCTGTAAGCACAAGTAATTACGCATATTCAAAGTGGAAGTACTGTATACACACCATTATTTATAAACTGAGATCCAACTTTAAATATATTCTCAACATTAAGTTCAGCACAGATAAGACAGTGGTCGGTGCTGCTACCGTGTCCCACCGTAAAGGGACCTATGGCTGGCCAACCTTCCCGATGTCCTCACACAAACCATCTTGTGTCTCAGATGTAGCGATGACAACAGTGAACGGATCAGCTTAAGACACGGAAACCTATTAAGTGATTTTCCTGACTGCAGCTATGACTAGTAACACAGATCTACAGCCAATACAGCAAGTAGAGGGTAAGAACTGGTATAAAACACCCGCAATCGTGAAATAAGACACAAATGCAGCGTTAGAATCTTTCACCATGGATAGTTCCTCCGTGGCGAAACGTTTTCTCAGTATAACTTGACTCAAGAAATCGTAATGACACGATTGCAAATAAACCATACCCCCGGCCGGGATTGAACTCGCGGTCATAGAGTCTCAAAACTCCAGCCCGTCGCGTTAGCCACAATAAGATTCATCCAACTAGGTATATTTCTACACCATAGGAAAGTTAGCACAGGCACCTCTGTGACCACAAATGCAAGTTTTTACAGACGAATCTCCAGCTAGCGTGGCCGTGACGAACTCTAGCTCAAGTCCCTTCACTGCCGTCAACATGACTCAAGAAATCGTAATGACACGATTGCAAATAAACCATACCCACGGCCGGGATTGAACCCGCGGTCATAGAGTCTCAAAACTCCAGCCCGTCGCGTTAGCCACTAGACCAGCTAGCCACAGTAAGATTCATCCAACTAGGTATATTTCTACACCATAGGAAAGTTAGCACAGGCACCTCTGTGACCACAAATGCAAGTTTTTACAGACGAATCTCCAGCTAGCGTGGCCGTGACGAACTCTAGCTCAAGTCCCTTCACTGCCGTCAACATGACTCAAGAAATCGTAATGACACGATTGCAAATAAACCATAAACTTATTGTGGCTAGCTGGTCTAGTGGCTAACGCGACGGGCTGGAGTTTTGAGACTCTATGACCGCGGGTTCAATCCCGGCCGGGGGTATGGTTTTCTCAGTATAGTATCCCAACAGTGCGCCTGTGTCTTACTTTACATACCAGGTGTACCACTCTCAAACAGGCAAGAATCTTATCAATCAGTTCACCACTTTACATGTTTGAAGATATCCTTATCACCCCACTACAGTCTCTCAGAGCCGACTAATTTATTCACATGTTGTACAAAACCCACACTATATAGTGTGGGTTTTGTACAGGAGGTGAATATGAAAGAAACGTAGTTTTAGTTGACACAATGTGAGTGTTATATATAATACTGAAGCACAGCAACGCTGATTTAACATAATCTGGTTCAATAAAAAAAACATTTCTGATCAAATTGATCGTCTGTTCCTGGAGGTTCACACTGCGAACCTTGTCACACTGAACCTCGTCACATCGCGAACCTCGTCACATCGCGAACCTCGTCACACCGCGAACCTCGTCACACCGCGAAATTCATCGCCCATCTCACTGAAATGTTTGTAGTTTTGAGGAAAAAACAATTTCATCTAACACAGAAATAGGATTTTACTATTATTTCCCAGCAAAAATTGGAATTTTTGTGTGACTTTTGTCCTGCTGACTTTGTTTTCGTGTCAGCATGTGCGAACGCTGACGAGTTTGTCTGCTTCCTGACGACTGCTGCTGACTCCAGTTCCTGCCGCAGGAGCTGGCTACCTACCTGTTGGTGCTGGAAAGAGTAAACTTCCTTCCCGCGCCGATGAAGAGAAACATAAGTGAACGTTTCACTCATAGAGAGCTTTATTACATTAACATATAAAGATATACTGAAGAAACGTTTCGCCAATAAAACGTCTCGCCAATAAAATATCCTAGTACTACACGTGTGTCTCATATCACAAAAGAATAACCTTAAGCAAAACGTGATTACATTAGTCTTGCACTCTTTTGTGTATCTTTTTATCCACATGTCGTCTGGCAGCCTCTTCCACCCTCACGGCTGCCGCTATATCTACACTCGGCAAATTTTTGTCCCCATAATAAATTCAAGAGAAACAACACCGGTGTTTTCCTTCCAAACTCTAAAATCACAAATAATTTTCATTTCACGACTTTTTTTTTTAATTTTCCATTTCTTTTCAATTAGAAGATGCGACGCTAGATTGACCGCACTTAAGACTGATTGATAAATGTGTCATTAACACCTTCGCTAACATGTTTCAGTCCACAATCAACAATCCACCACGTTAACAAGCCAAACTCGGCAGCATTAGCAAGTCAAACTCTGGGCCACTTCGACCTGCCAGAGGCAGCACTCACAACTGCCATGACAGAGTTTGGTGATAAACTCCGCCGGGGGGGAGGGAGGGAAAGAGATAATAAAAGGGAATGGATTACCGTCTCTCCCTGTGGCCTGCCGAGGCTGCAACAGCAACTGTAGCAACAACAGTAGTAGCAACAGCAGTACCAGCAGCAGCAGAGGACGGCTGAGGTACGCTGAATGGTGTGCATAATGACCTGAGTGTACATGCTGACGTACGTGTGTGTGTGTGTGTGTGTGTGTGCTGACGTAAATGTTAATACTAGCCTTGTGTACATACACAAACTTTTCTATTCTCTTCTTTTACCATATGCATGCTAACGCACACATGTTAATGCACGATCCCTTCCATCTACCCTACCAAACACACACACACACACACACACACACACACACATAATATATATATATATATATATATATATATATATATATATATATATATATATATATATATATATATATATATATATATATATAAAAATATATATATATATATATATATATATATATATATATATATATATATATATATATATATACATGATTCGTTACAATATTGACATTATCGTAGTATGATGATCCTTTTCAAATCACTTTTCAATCACGCTTGGAAGCACTTGACTTGTACTCGTTGGAACGCAGGAGGGAGAGATATATCATAATCTACACTTGGAAAATCTTGAAAGGAATGGTCCCAAATCTGCACACAGAAATCACTCCCTACGAAAGTAAAAGACTGGGCAGGCGATGCAAAATGCCCCCAATAAAAAGTAGGGGAGCCATTGGTACACTGAGGGAAAACACCATAAGTGTCCGGGGCCCAAGACTGTTCAACAGCCTCCCATCAAGCATTAGGGGAATTGCCAATTAACCCCTGGCTGCCTTCAAGAGAGAGCTGGACAGATACCTCAAGTCAGTGCCGGATCAGCCGGGCTATGGCTCGTACGTTGGACTGCGTGCGGCCAGCAGTAACAGCCTATTTGATCAGGCCCTGATCCATCTGGAGGCCTGGTCATGGACCGGGCTGCGGGGGCGTCCCCCAGGTAACCTTCAGGAATGGGAATATTGTATATCAAATGTAAAATAATCATCTGTTTTAATTACAATGCGGTATAAATATTGCCTGTGATATGTACTATATTATGCGTTTATTAATAATACTGAAAATTAATCTTAACATCTAAAAAAAAGCTCCCAACAGAAAAAATATAATTTGCATATACATTTACTCATTAAAAAACAACATAAACAGTGCACGCATACTGGCCGTTTAATTATTTTTTATCAACCGATTTAATTAGATCCTCTGCGAGGGACTACTTGTTGGGCAGAAGGAAACACCCACAAAAAACGGGCAGGAGAAGACGTTGGCGTGTTAGTACACTATCAGGGAGCCCAACATATTCTCACTGTCCTGGGAAATACTTGGAACTCAGTTATATTGATGGAACGTGTTTCTTTTTTTCATCTCATTCTTTCCCTTTCTTGGTCTCTCTCTCCCACCATCCTAATTTCCAAGTATAGTAACTCCAGCTCTGAGGGAGGAAACCCTTACTTGCATACTTGACTATATCCTTATTGTCCTACTGTCGCATCCCAGCTCAGGCTGACGGATGAGCCCCATCCTGCGTGTTTGTATATGACAGGGTAATAGCCATCGTTCTCAATGTGTAACTATTACATAAAACAGGATATCAGCACAATGCCGATGTATCTAATTTTGATAAAAAAAAATTCTCTCACCATCTCCCGACTACTTCTCCCTCCTGATACGACCAAACTCATCACTCAGTGACTAGCACTTTATGGAATATCAGACAGTATCCTCATCGCCCCACTGAAGTATCCCTGCTAAAGAAGAAAGATTTCATTTGCGAACTATGCTGCGTGATGGTATATGACAGATAAACGTAGTTTTTTTTTTATTCCCACTTTATGATTACCAAATAGAATACCGTATCAGCAGTGAAAAAAAAAAAAAACTCAACCGGACCAGTCCAGTCCTCACACACCTTGCCGCACTTTCACTCTGTCATATCTCCTCGGCTTCTTCAACCACACCTTCCTTAATTTAATACCACTCTGTTTCACCTTTTGCTTATCCCGCCCAGACGTTGCACTTGTGGTGCACCATGGTCAGCTATGGAACATTGTAACCAGTACCTGCCTAGCATGAGCCAGTAGCCCTGCTTTAGTGAATCTTCTTTCTTACGTTCTTACAACCAGTAACACTGTGCCACATTATGGAACAGTACAACCAGCACCGCTACACCACACCGTGGAACAATACACTCTACCACACCATGGTATAATACAACCCGCACCACTGTACCACACAATGGTACAATAAAGTTACAGTAAAAACAGCAACAAAGGAGTGCAGGTCAGTACTGGCCGAGCTGGCCAAGACTACGCGGCAATATCAGCTCCGGACAAATTACTGACCCTGCTGACCGACGAGTCTCTATATCTTACTTACACGAACACCTCAAGGGAGGGGCTCTTGATCCAAGGAAGTGGACCTGTTCCCCCGTTCCTTCGATCGTACCTGACTCCCATTACCCCCTCCCCCCTCATGACTTCTACGGATTTATCTACAACAATAATAATAATAACAATAATAACAAGACGAAGAAGAACAGTAACAACACTAGCGACAACTTCAACAACAACAATAATAATATATAATAAGCAAGCAATAATAATAATATTTGTGGAAAATACTGTACATATTTTCCAGAAATTCAGTATTTATATGTAAATAGATGGCCATACTGTATTTAATAATATTCATGTCATAGAAAACGGAAAGCCTGCGTCTGCGTAGAAGGAGACTCGCCATCTTGGTTTGAATTGAACAGAACGTTAGAGTGAATGGGAAGAATTTTTCGTGCTCTAGAGGTTAAAATTGGGCTGACACCTCTCAAATAGGAGGCGAAATTGTTGGATGTGCATTCCTGCATAACTTGAGATATCAGACGACTGGACAAGACAGCTCCAGGAACCTCAGATAAGCTCTCTAGATTTGTGTATAATTCTGGCCAGTGTTTTCATAAATTTAGTTAGTGAGGTTTTTCTGAGTATGATACAACTTAATATCTAGTCAAATTGGTGAGTGATATTAAGATATATTTTCCTTCTGTTATGTATATGTGAATTTATATATAATAATTTTTTAATATACAGTCCACAAATTTATATATTTACCAGTATTCCTGGTGTATGTATATTTCATTTAATTAATAGGTCCAGAGCATCTTGTGGTTATGACAGTGGTAGGTATCGAAGGGGGACATTTTTTGCGACCTAGGTGTCCCAAATTCCTACTTGTCTATGTAACATTGATAAATAATAATTATCTTTGTTATCATTTACTGTTATGTACATAATTAATTACATTCAGATAAATGCAATTTTCCACATTTAATTTGCCCGTTGGTCCTTCTTGAACCGGAGGTAATTAGTGAAGTCATTAATTGGTTAATTACTTAATAATTATATGTGAAATGACAGAAGGAGGTGGATGTTAAGTTCACAAATTTATTTAATGTGTAGTGGATTATAATTATTACAATATTAATTTGATAAGACAATTCTGGCCAAGATTTATATCAATGTATGTGTAATTGATAAGGCAAGTGTTGCTAATTATATTAATGTGTATAATATTAATTTTGCTATGCCAAATTCTGGCAAGGATTTATATTAATTTGTATAATAATTTTGATAAGCCAAGGCTGGCTAAAGGTTTGTATTAATGTACATTTAAAATTTATATTACAATTTTTTACATGTAATTGCTAAGCTCAAGCAGCTAGAATTTATTTAAAGGTAAGTTGTACTATTTACCTTTATAAAGTGCATAATTTAATACATAATCAGTGTTATTAAGTTGAATTTAATACATTGCATCATGGCTGAAATTGAGGAAATTAATATAGAAGACAAACATATGGAATATAGAGCAAAAAAAAGCTTCACTGCAAGCTAGGAAGGTCATGTAACCAAGGCACATAATAAATGTTTGGAATTAATGAATCAAGAAACTGTGAATACTGATGATTTAAAATTGTATTTAGATGCTTTAGGTAATAGATATGATTCATACAAATTATATTACAACAAATATGAAGGAGATTTATTAGTAAACTGTGTAGATGAGACTGAAGTAGATCTTATGATTAATCAGTATTATGAATTAGAGGAAAAGATTCTTTCTTGTAAAAGTCAGGCCTTGAATAAATTAAAATGTGTAAACCAGGCAGTTAATCAGTCTGCTCCAACAAATAATATGTCTTTGCCAAAACTCCCAGAACTATGTTTACCTGTATTTAATCCTGGTGAAAATTGGGAGGAATTTTGGTCAATTTTTAAAGCAGCTGTGCATGACAGGAGTGACTTAGCCTGTGTAACTAAATTATTTTACCTCAAAGGACAGGTAAGAGGAGATGCTTACATACTCATACAAGCCTTTCCCAATGTAGATGACTCTTACAAGGAAGCAGTTGACTTGTTGAAAGTCACTTATGGTTGGATCTAGTGAATATCATTGTTAATTTAAAATCTCCAGATCACACTTACAAAGGTTTACAGCAGTTTAGAGTTAAACTGGAGAGCACTCTCAAAACTTTAAGTAATAAATATAATCTGAAGGAATCAGACTGGTTATTGAGTGCCATAGTACAGAATAAATTCAGCTGTAAAACACTTGAATGGTCCTCGAACGAGTATCACAAGAGTTATTTTGGTCTGGAGGAAATAAGACTAGGTCTATAAGAATTAATTGTGCAGTTGCACACCAGCCAACTAACTCATTTTAAAGATGCAACACATAATAACTCTGAGGTATCTGTCAAGTTTCACAAAGGGAAAAATTATCCCAATGGTAATAATCAAAATTCATTTCCTAAAAATAGATGCATAGGTACATATTAAGTAGCAAGAAACAGAAATAATGATTCTCAACAAGGTAGGAAGAATAAGTACCCTTCTAAGAGTAGCCCAGTTAATAAGAAACCAGTCAGAGAAAAGAGATTGTCTTTTCTGCAAGGGTACTCATTTTTCTAAGAATTGCAATGCATACAATTCATGGAATGATAAAGTTGAAAGATTGGAGGAACTTGACAGATGTATCAGGTGTTTGGGTAATCACAATGTAAAGGATTGTTATGCCAAATTAAACTTCTGTTATCAATGTCACAAAGGAAGACACCATATAGTCATGTGTAAAGGTCTATATGATAATGTTGATAATAATGATAATGTTGACAATCCTGACACAACAGTGGCTAATGTAAAAATTGCTGCTAATGTTAATAATGATGGTTTTGCTGAAGTAGCCTTACCTGTGTTACAGGTAAAAATTGATGATAAAAGGCATAAATCAAAAATTGTAAATGCATTATTGGACCAGGGATCCCAGCGTACTTTCATAAAACGTAAATGTCTTGATGGTATGAAAGTACAGATGGGAGATCCCACAACTTTAAAATTATCAGGTTTTCTCTCAGACAAAAGAGCTCAATTGTACGACACTGTTTATGTAACTGTCAGATTAGGCAATGAGAAAAAACGTGTTAATGCAGTAATTGTAGATAGACTTCCAGAGAAAATATCTACAGGAGGACTTAGTAAAGCTACAGAAAGACTCTCACATAATGTAAATTTAGCACCTTCTGGTGTAAGTAATGATTCTGTAGGCCCAATAAATATTTTGATAGGTAGTGACTATTATGCCTCCTTTGTAAAGAGTATGGTAAAGAAATGTGGTGTCACCCTTTTGAAGACTGCTGGAGGCCATGTAATGTATGGTAGGATTCCTCGTAATAATAATTCATGACTAGAGGAAACTAAAAATACCATAACTGTGTGTCTTACTCATGAAGTTGTACCCCAGTATAATTCTTCCATAGAGGATGGTGTTGATCCAGTGCATAAATTGTGGGAATTAGACAGCATTGGAATAAATGTAAATGAAGAAAGTCCAGACGATTCTTTTACTCAGGAGCAGTACCTGAAAGATGTAAAATTTGAATCTGGACAATACTGGGTACGATTTCCGTGAAGACTGAACCATCTAGAATTGCCCACTAATTACAGAATGGCATATGGACAATTAAAGGCTCAGCTCCGCGAACTGAGTAAGACACCAGAATTGTTAACTGCCTGTAATGATATAATTGCTGAGCAGTTAATTAATAAATTTATAGAAGAGGTACCTCCTGACTAAGCCAAAATTTATGGTCACTATTTGCCACATCACGGAGTGAAGAAGGATTCTAAGACCACTCCTCTGAGAATTGTGTTTAATTGTAGTGCCAGGAGTAACAAAAATGTACCTAGTTTAAATGACTGTTTGATGACAGGTCCATCGTTGACGGAAAAATTAGGAGATATCTTATTAAATTTCAGGATGAAAAATTATGCCTTTACGGCTGACATAAGTAAAGCTTTCCTAAGAGTGGGTTTACAAGAGGCTGACCAGGATTGTACCCGCTTCTTATGGCCTGAGAATCCTAGTGACCCACTTAGCCCTTTGAAAACCTTTCGCTTTAGGAGCATATTATTTGGTGCTACATCCAGTCCATTCCTACTTCAAGCGACGATAAATGCACACCTTAAACGTATGGAAAGTCCATTGAGTAAAGTAATGAGCAAACAATTTTATGTGGACAATTTCCTGGGTGTGACGTCAACTGAAGAGGACTTATGGAGAGGCTAATGAAATAATGCAAAGTGCAAATATGCCTCTGAGGGAATGGAATAGTAATTCGTCCAAATTGAAGGACAAAATAAGTAAAGATTACCCTGGAGATGAAGTGCCAAAATGTAGTAATGTATTGGGTTTAACTTGGGATACTGAGAGAGATTTGTTAATGTTAAAACCTAATAATTACAGTATGCCCAATAAATTAACTAAGAGAGTTTTGCTTGCTGAAGTTTCCAAATGTTTTGATCCACTAGGTTTAGTGTCACCCCTTACTGTAGGAGGAAAATTATTAATTCAGGAAGCATGGAAACTTAAATGTGCTTGGGATGAAATTCTACATGAGGAATTCATTAACAAGTGGGATGAATTAATTGGTGATTATGAAAAAATTCCAATGTTGGAGTTTCCACGCCAGGTGGCCAATCCAAATGGGAAAAATGTACTCCACATTTTTTGTGATGCTTCAAAATTGGCATATGGAGCAGTTGCTTACCTTCAATGTAATAGTGTTATTTCTCTTGTTATGTCTAAGGCTAAAGTGTCTCCAGTTAAATCACGCACCTTGCCTCAGTTGGAATTTACAGCCATTTATGTAGGTGTCAAATTAGCTAATTATATAAGAAATAAGTTGCAGGAGATAAATATTAGTGACACTGTAATTTGGTCTGATAATGAGGTATCCTTACAATGGATTCGTAATGGAAACAGTAAAATTGTGTATGTACAAAACAGAGTCACTGAAATTAATCAGATGCAAGAGAAGTATAATAGTTTGGGTCAGCATATGTTAACATTTAATCATATACCTGGTGAGAAGAATCCAGCTGAATTTGTAAATGCTGTATCATGGTTTAAAGGACCGAGTTGGTTGGTAAATAAAGCTAATTTGCCTGTACAAAAGGCGTATATTGCTCCTGTTGAAATTACTGTGACCACCGCTCCAATAGTTTGTCCTCCCTTAGCCATTGATATAAATACGTATTCTTCTTTACCCAAACTAATCATAGTAACTAAGTTGATGTTTAAATTTCTAAACAAGATGAATATTTCATATAAGTTTTCACATCCTCTTAAATATTGGATAAAGAGGGTACAGGAGGAAATCTATGGAAATGAGATTAAATTGATGATGGAAAGAATAATTGTGAAAGGTTCCATAATAGAGAAATTGGGGCTGTATTTAGAGAACAATGTAATTAGGTGCAGAGGTAGGTTACAAAATGCTGAATTGGGTGATTATGCTAAACACCCTATCTTACTGCCCAAAACTCATCATCTAACAAATTTGATTGTTCTAAATGCCCATAAAAATGTAATGCATGGTGGGGTACAAGATACCTTAAATTGTATTAGGGAAACTTTCTGGATTCCACAAAGACGGCAAAGTGTAAAAAGGGTGATTAAATCTTGTGTAATATGTCGCAGTGTGGATGCCAGATCCTATATGTACCCAGGTCCTCCATCATTGTCAAATGAGCAATTTGAGTCGTTTAGCAACGAACTCCGGCCGGCCTCAGTGTGGAAAATACTGTATATATTTTCCAGAAATTCAGTATTTATATGTAAATAGATGGCCATACTGTATTTAATAATATTTATGTCATAGAAAACGGAAAGCCTGCGTCTGCGTAGAAGGAGACTCGCCATCTTGGTTTGAATTGAACAGAACGTTAGAGTGAATGGGAAGAATTTTTCTTGCTCTAGAGGTTAAAATTGGGCTGACACCTCTCAAATAGGAGGCGAAATTGTTGGATGTACATTCCTGCATAACTTGAGATATCAGACGACTGGACAAGACAGCTCCAGGAACCTCAGATAAGCTCTCTAGATTTGTGTATAATTCTGGCCAGTGTTTTCATAAATTTAGTTAGTGAGGTTTTTCTGAGTATGATACAACTTAATATCTAGTCAAATTGGTGAGTGATATTAAGATATATTTTCCTTCTGTTATGTATATGTGAATTTATATATAATCATTTTTTAATATACAGTCCACAATTTTATATATTTACCAGTATTCCTGGTGTATGTATATTTCATTTAATTAATAGGTCCAGAGCAAGTTGTGGTTATGACAGTGGTAGGTATCGAAGGGGGACATTTTTTGCGACCTAGGTGTCCCAAATTCCTACTTGTCTATGTAACATTGATAAATAATAATTATCTTTGTTATCATTTACTGTTATGTACATAATTAGTTGCATTCAGATAAATGCAATTTTCCATAATAATAATAATAATAATAATAATAATAATAATAATAATAATAATAATAATAATAATAATAATAATAATAATAATAAAAATCCTTCCTCCGTAAGCCAAGCGTGTCGAAAAAAACACTAAAATGTCGGGAGCCAGGAGCTAGTAACCCTTACTCTATAAATTACTAAGTGTACAAGGAGAAAAACTTCAATGAAAGCCTATCTTTTCTTCAGGGTTACCATGCCTCGGTGGGAGAGGGCCAGTCTTTAATAATAATAATAATACTAATAATAATAATAATAATAATAATAATCATCTCGTATTCGGAAACCAAG
>NC_091319.1:13240669-13300669 GCF_038502225.1 Cherax quadricarinatus | reverse complement strand
ATGAAGAACCCGAGCAAAGAACGAGAACATGAAAAAACCAAAACACAGAAAAGAGGAAAGAGAACAGAGGTTACCTCCCACCATCAAGGTACTGTGATCGTTGGGCTAAAAACAAAATTTGTAAAACACTGTGAGAAATTGGCAGCGTGTGTGTGTGTGTGTGTGTGTGTGTGTGTGTGAGGCCAGAGCTTTAGTGCCTAGGGAAGGGAGTAGGGGTATCCCTCCCACCGTGTGTATCCCCTAACTCGGGTATATCCCCCTTGGTTAAGGAATGAAACACGAAAAATAAAGAGTGAGGTTGCTAAGCTCGCAAAGATAAGAGGGATTTTGTCGGCTTTTGAACGGTGGGGTTAAGGAGGAAGGGGAGAATTAGGAGGAGGAGGAGGCAATGAATGAGGATCAGGAGGTGTAGCGAGAGGATGAGAGGCGGTAGGAGGATTAGAACGATGGACGCCTTCAAGAAAAAAAGGTGGAGTATTTATAGAGGAGGATAAGGAAGGGGGGGGGAGATATGAAGATGATCAGAAGGAGCAGGAGGAGAGAAAGATGAGCAAGGAGTGGCAGAGAAGAAGTGGAAAATGTTATATAAGCTGGAAATTTCATTTGGTGTCTATCGGTAAATTTTTCTCCCTCTCTGGCTGTCCCTGACAGTGGAAGTCACAGCAAGAGTTGGTATTTGCATAGGTGATAGTGCTGTGTGGGAGGCGCGTTTGACACCAGCTTGTCTGGGTGACTGGTATGTTGGTACACCATACTCTCTCTTGTGAGTGTTGTAACACCATACTCTCTTGTGACTGGTGTTGTAACAACATACTCTCTTGTGACTGGTGTTGTAACACCATACTTTCTTGTGTCTGGTGTTGTAACAACATACTCTCTTGTGACTGGTGTTGTAACACCATACTCTCTTGTGTCTGGTGTTGTAACACCATACTCTCTTGTGACTGGTGTTGTAACACCATACTCTCTTGTGTCTGGTGTTGTAACAACATACTCTCTTGTGTCTGGTGTTGTAACACCATACTCTCTTGTGACTGGTGTTGTAACACCATACTCTCTTGTGACTGGTGTTGTAACAACATACTCTCTTGTGTCTGGTGTTGTAACAACATACTCTCTTGTGTCTGGTGTTGTAACAACATACTATCTTGTGTCTGGTGTTGTAACAACATACTCTCTTGTGACTGGTGTTGTAACACCATACTCTCTTGTGACTGGTGTTGTAACACCATACTCTCTTGTGACTGGTGTTGTAACAACATACTCTCTTGTGTCTGGTGTTGTAACAACATACTCTCTTGTGTCTGGTGTTGTAACAACATACTCTCTTGTGTCTGGTGTTGTAACAACATACTCTCTTGTGACTGGTGTTGTAACACCATACTCTCTTGTGACTGGTGTTGTAACAACATATTCTCTTGTGACTGGTGTTGTAACACCATACTCTCTTGTGTCTGGTGTTGTAACAACATACTCTCTTGTGACTGGTGTTGTAACACCATACTCTCTTGTGACTGGCGTTGTAACACCATACTCTCTTGTGTCTGGTGTTGTAACACCATACTCTCTTGTGACTGGTGTTGTAACACCATACTCTCTTGTGACTAGTGTTGCAACACCATACTTTCTTGTGTCTGGTGTGTTGTAACACCATACTCTCTTGTGACTGGTGTTGTAACACCATACTCTCCTGTGTCTGGTGTTATAACACCATACTGTATTGTGTCTGGTGTTGTAACACCATACTCTTGTGTTTGGTGTTGTAATATCATACTCTCGTGTCTGGTGTTGTGACACCATACTCTCTTGTAAGAGACTGGATGTTAAAGAGGAAGGACTGCCGTGATTGGTTGCCTCCAACAGAGTGGATTCAGAGCAAAACCCAATATATCTGGAATGTGAAAGGCTGGAAGGTCTTATTGTACAACAGTAAACCACCAACCTGGGCCAGTTACTCTCACCTTAACAACTAGTCAGAACTCAAAGCCTAATACCAATTACACACACACACACACACACACACACATACATTATATATATATATATATATATATATATATATATATATATATATATATATATATATATATATATATATATATATATATATATATATATATATATATATATGTAGATGAATGGTTCAGAGAACCGACAAGTTGATAAATTAGACATATGTGCAACACTTGGGTATCTTTAATGAGGAAACGTTTCGCCACACAGTGGCTTCATCAGTCCCTACAAAGGAGAATGGTGAAGAACAGGAGGAGTTTGAGGTGATCAGTCCCTCAACCTTGAGTTGATGTGGTCAGTCCATCAATCTTGAAAACAATACAGCTTATCTGCGGAGAAGTAGCTTATATACCGTAGGCAGGAGAGGTGCAGCAGTCGTAGGTGGTATCACATTTGTCCATTGTGGAAGTAAGTCATACCCAAGTGTTAGGAAAGTGAAGAATTCCCTATATTAAGATCCCGAGATGTTGCTGTGTCTGACACAACACCATCTTGGGATCTTGGGCATCACACCAGTTTTCACCTAACATACATTATGAGCAGAGTTATGTCTCCTATATCATACCAAGAGTATACCTGGAGAGGGTTTCGGGGGTCAACGCTCTCGCGGCTCCGTCCGAGACCAGGCGTCGTGGTGGATCAGTGTCTGATCAACCAGGCTGTTACTGCTGGCCGCACGCAAGCTGACGTTGCACCACAGCCCGGCTGGTCTGCTACTGACTTTAGGTGCCTCTCCAGTGCCTTCTTGAAGACAGCCAGGGATCTATTGGTAATTCCCCATATGTATGTTGGGAGGCAGTTGAATAGTCTTGGGCCCCAGACACTTATTGTGTTGTCTCTCAGTGTGCTCGTGGCGCTCCTACTTTTCATTGGGGAAATGTTGCATCTCCTGCCGAGTCTTTTGCTTACATAGGGAGTGGAAATAACGCAGTTTACCAACACAACATACGAATCACTCACAATTTCGTTTACCTGTATGATCATTAAGTGAAAAAATTTTGTTAGCTGAAATTCTTAAATGTATCTAACATTTACAGTATTTCATTCTACGCTCTATATTCCTCAGTGACCTGCCATTCTACGCTCTATATTCCTCAGTGACCTGTCATTCTACGCTCTATATTCCTCAGTGACCTGCCATTCTACGCTCTATATTCCTCAGTGACCTGTCATTCTACGCTCTATATTCCTCAGTGACCTGCCATTCTACGCTCTATATTCCTCAGTGACCTGCCATTATATAACATTTTATCTGTGTTAAACTATCCAATCCTCCATTTGCTCAATTTATCAAAGTCTTCTTGTGATAATTTTTCAGTCACCCGGATTACTTTTTTCAAAGATATATTTCGTCTTCCGAAAATATATTAACTTATATTTATTTATTTATTTTCACAAGTTATTTATAGTTTATTGTGATCTTCTCACATATATTATCCGAACAAGCACCGATCCTTCTTGTACCCTCTGGTTTGTGTGTTTGTGTGCACCCGCCTATGTATGGTTGCAGGGGTCGAGTCTCAGCTCATGGTTCCACTGCTTCACTGGTCACTACTGGGTTTAACCCTCCTGGCTTCGAGAGTCTTATCGTATCTCTTCGTAAAACTATGTAGGGATCCTGCGTCTACCACTTCATTCTCTAGATCGTTCCACTTCCTGATTACTCTAAGCCTGAAGAAATACTTCATAATATCCCTGTGATTCATCTATATTTTCAACTTCCAGCTCTGCCCTCGTGTTCCTGTTCGTCATTTCTCGAATAATTTGTAACTATCCTCTCTTTCAGTTCCTCTCAGAATTTTGTGTGGTATTATTTTATCACCTTACTCCTTTCCTCCAGTGACATCAGGCTGAGTTACCAACCTCTCCTCATAGGATATACTCCGTAGCTCCGGGACTAGCCTCGTTACAAACATCTGCACTATCTCCAATTTCTAGATACGCTTGCCATACTGGTGCTTCATGCTCCAATATGGAGCTGACGCACACTTTATACAGTGTCGTGAATGACTCCTTACTAAAATGTCTAAAACCTAGTCTTAGTGCTTTCCCTGTTATTCTTGTCTGCTCCTCTAGCTTTCGTACCAGTCTCTTGTGTGGTACTGTGTCAAAAGCCTACCTACATTCCATGAAGATGTAATCTAACTATCCCTCCCTCTCCTGCCTTACTTCTGTTACACTGTCGTAGAATTCCAGTAGCTTTGTAAGACAGTACTTACCATCTCTAAACCGTGCTGGTTGTCATGTATGAACTCACTCCTTTTGGGTGCTTCACCACTCTTCTCCTGATAATCTTCTCCATAACGCTGCATACTATGCATGTCTGTGACACTCGTCTTTGGTTAAACGCTACCTGTCTGCTTCTCTTCTTAAAAATTGGGATTACATTTACTGTCTTCCACACCTTGGGTAGTTGCCGTGTGTATTCATCTATTTGGGGTTTACAGTGGTCGATTCAGAGCTCCTGGCCCCTAGTCATAGCTCATCCGTGTGTGTGTGTGTGTGTGTGTGTGTGTGTGTGTGTGTGTGTGTACTCACCTAGTTGTACTCACCTAATTGAGGTTGCAGGGGTCGATTCCAAGCTCCTGGCCCCGCCTCTTCACTGGTCGCTACTAGGTCACTCTGCCTGAACCGTGAGCTTTATCATACCTCTGCTTAAAGCTATGTATGGATTCTGCCTCCACTACATCGCTTCCCAAACTATTCCACTTCCTGACTACTCTGTGGCTGAAGTAATACTTCCTAACTTCCCTGTGATTCATCTGTGTCTTCAACTTCCAATTGTGTCTCCTTGTTGCTGTGTTACATCTCTGGAACATCCTGTCTTTGTCCACCTTGTCAATTTCTCTCAGTATTTTGTATGTCGTTATCATGTCCCCCATATCTCTCCTGTCCTCCAGTGTCATCAGGTCGATTACCCTTAACCTCTCCTCGTAGGACATACCTCTTAGCTCTGGGACTAGTCTTGTTGCAAACTTCTGCACTTTCTCTAGTTTCTTTACGTGCTTGGCGAGGTGTGGGTTCCAAACTGGTGCCGCATACTCCAATATGGGCCTAACGTACACGGTGTACAGGGTCCTGAATGATTCCTTATTAAGATATCGGAATGTTGTTCTGAGGTTTGCTAGGCGCCCATATGCTGCAGCAGTTATTTGGTTGATGTGCGCTTCAGGAGATGTGCCTGGTGTTATACTCACCCCAAGATCTTTTTCCTTGAGTGAGGTTTGTAGTCTCTGGCTCCCTAGACTGTACTCCGTCTGCGGTCTTCTTTGCCCTTCCCCAATCTTCATGACTTTGCACTTGGTGGGGTTGAACTCCAGGAGCCAATTGCTGGACCAGGTCTGCAGCCTGTGTGTGCGTGTGTGTGTGTGTGTGTGTGTGTGTGTGTGTGTGTGTGTGTGTGTGTGTGTGTGTGTGTGTGTGTGTGTGTGTGTGTGTGTGTGTGTGTGTGTACTCACCTAGTTGTACTCACCTAGTTGAGGTTGCGGGGGTCGAGTCCGAGCTCCTGGCCCCGCCTCTTCACTGATCGCTACTAGGTCACTCTCCCTGAGCCGTGAGCTTTATCATACCTCTGCTTAAAGCTATGTATGGATCCTGCCTCCACTACATCGCTTCCCAAACTATTCCACTTACTGACTACTCTGTGGCTGAAGAAATACTTCCTAACATCCCTGTGATTCATCTGTGTCTTCAGCTTCTAACTGTGTCCCCTTGTTACTGTGTCCACTCTCTGGAACATCCTGTCTTTGTCCACCTTGTCAATTCCTCTCAGTATTTTGTATGTCGTTATCATGTCCCCCCTAACTCTCCTGTCCTCCAGTGTCGTCAGGTTGATTTCCCTTAACCTCTCCTCGTAGGACATACCTCTTAGCTTTGGGACTAGTCTTGTTGCAAACCTTTGCAATTTCTCTAGTTTCTTTATGTGCTTGGCTAGGTGTGGGTTCCAAACTGGTGCCGCATACTCCAATATGGGCCTAACGTACACGGTGTACAGGGTGTGTGTGTGTGTGTGTGTGTGTGTGTGTGTGTGTGTGTGTGTGTGTGTGTGTGTTTGTGCTTGTGTGTACTCACCTAGTTGTACTCATCTAGTTGAGGTTGCGGGGGTCGAGTCCGAGCTCCTGGCCCCGCCTCTTCACTGATCGCTACTAGGTCACTCTCCCTGAGCCGTGAGCTTTATCATACCTCTGCTTAAAGCTATGTATGGATCCTGCCTCCACTACATCGCTTCCCAAACTATTCCACTTACTGACTACTCTGTGGCTGAAGAAATACTTCCTAACATCCCTGTGATTCATCTGTGTCTTCAGCTTCCAACTGTGTCCCCTTGTTACTGTGTCCACTCTCTGGAACATCCTGTCTTTGTCCACCTTGTCAATTCCTCTCAGTATTTTGTATGTCGTTATCATGTCCCCCCCTAACTCTCCTGTCCTCCAGTGTCGTCAGGTTGATTTCCCTTAACCTCTCCTCGTAGGACATACCTCTTAGCTCTGGGACTAGTCTTGTTGCAAACCTTTGCAATTTCTCTAGTTTCTTTATGTGCTTGGCTAGGTGTGGGTTCCAAACTGGTGCCGCATACTCCAATATGGGCCTAACGTACACGGTGTACAGGGTGTGTGTGTGTGTGTGTGTGTGTGTGTGTGTGTGTGTGTGTGTGTGTTTGTGCTTGTGTGTACTCACCTAGTTGTATTCACCTAGTTGAGGTTGCGGGGGTCGAGTCCGAGCTCCTGGCCCCGCCTCTTCACTGGTCGCTACTAGGTCACTCCCTCCCTGCTCCGTTAGCTTTATCATACCTCTTCTTAAAGCTATGTATGGATCCTGCCTCCACCACCTCCCTTTCCAGACTGGTACACTTCCTGACAACTCCGTGACTGAAGAAATACTTCCTAACATCCCTGTGACTCATCTGAGTCCTCAACTTCCAATTGTGACCCCCTTGTTGCTGTGTCCCATCTCTGGAACATCCTGTCTCTGTCCATCTTGTCGATTCCTCTCAGTATTTTATATGTAGTTATCGTGTCCCCCTTATCCTCCAATGTTGTCAGGTCGATTTTCCTTAACCTCTCCTCGTAGGACGTGCCTTTTAACTTCGGGACTAGTCTTGTTGCAAACTTTTGCACTTTCTCTACTTTCCTGACGTACTTGGACAGGTGTGGGTTCCAGACTCGTGCCGCATACTCCAATATAGGCCTGATGCACAGTGTACACGGTGTACAGAGTCCCAAACGACTCCTCAATAAGATGTCGGAATGCTATTCTTAAGTTTGCTAGTCGCCCGTATGCTGCAGCAGTTATTTGGTTGATGTGCGCCTCAGGAGATGTGTTCGGTGTTGCACTCACCCCAAGATCCTTTTCCTTGAGCTGAGGTTTGTAGTCTTTGGCCCCCTAGACTGTATTCTGTCTGCGGTCTTCTTTGCCCTTCCCCAATCTTCATGAGTTTGCACTTGGCGGGGTTGAACTCTAGGAGCCATTTGCTGGACCAGGCCTGTAGCCTGTCCAGATCACTTTGTAGTCCTGCCAGGTCCTCCTCCGATTGAATTCTCCTCATTAACTTGACATCGTCTGCAAACAGAGACATTTCTGAGTCTATTCCTTCCATCATGTCGTTCACATATACCAGAAACAGCACCAGTTCTAGGACTGACCCCCTGTGGAACTCCTCTCGCCACAGGCGCCCACCCCGACACCTCGTCGCGTACCATGACTCACTGATGCCTTCCTGTGTGTGTTACTAAATCATGATACCATGATTCAGTATTTGCAGGAAATGTGATTCTCTTTGTACAAACAGAAAGCTTTTAACGTTGTCAGACATAATTAGTGTGTGTGAGAACCAGTTCTGTTGCAGTTTTGTGTTAACGGTCATCAAAGAAAATAGAAATGCCTGTAAATTTCACACCAAGTTAAATTAACAAATCTTTAAACAACACTGATATAATTCTTTCCTTTTTTTTTTATATGTGAAAAACGAGTCAAAAATACATACATAAATACACACGAACCCAGATAAGGCCTGAGGGATTTTGTCTATGTACACATGCAACTCAAAACATTATGGATGAATTTACAGTATTTAGCATGAGAAGAAATACAATATATACATTTATTCACACGAATCACTAAACCCTTGTTGGTCACTCACGACCTCCATCACAATTAAACACCTAACCAAACTCGCTAAATCTAAAACATAATCCCGTGTGGAAAACGTGAAAAGTTGTAAGCGGGAGAAAAGTGTAGAAGCCTGGAGCAACGAGCAAGGTGTGTGTGTGCGTGTGTGTGTGTGTGTGTGTGTGTGTGTGTGTGTGTGTGTGTGTGTGTGTGTGTGTGTGTGTGTGTGTGTGTGTGTGTGTGTGTGTGTGTGTGTGTGTGTGTGCGTGTGTGTGTGTGTGTGCGTCTGAGCACCAGTACACATTTAGCAGGGATAACCACAACCATGCTTGCGTTATTCACACTACTTTCACAGTCACCTCATCTAGTTTAATAAGGTCAGGCTTATTCGTGAAGTGGAACAACTCAAACGACATTTCTGGATATCATTCAGTACCTGTCTGATTTTATTTCCTCCAAAGTTTTTATTCGCAATTTGAGAATACCTCAGCCGATAGGCTTAAAATGTTCAATGCTCGTGTACCGTTACTAGTTCCAGATTATTGCAACTATTGACATGTACAGGTTTCCTTATGTAAACCACTCCCATTTTGGTTTCCATGCCATAACTTGAAAAAGGCTCTTGTGATCGTCTTCAAACTCCCAACACTATCGCATCCTATCTAGAAAACCAGTATTGTTATTGGAAAGCGTAAGTGCTAATGTACCAGTTTTACTTTAGGACGTCTCACCTAAACGATTTAAGTAACTAATGGCTGATGCTTCCTCTGAAAATTTTAAAACCCTCTTACACTTTTCCTTGTAAGTGGATCGGGATAAGAGGCTGGGGTTCTAGGATACAAGGATACCTTTCTGGGATCGTGCAGCGACCAAAACACATGTTTCACAGCCACACATCCCCACGGTTACTTGCTGACTACTTATGAGATACAATATTATAAAAATCCATGTACTCATAGCACACAACACAGTACCTTTACGTAGCAAATATTTAGAATTAAGAAATGCATAATATCCAGAATTAAAGGATACATAATATCCAGAAATAAGGGATACATAACATCCAGAATTAAGGGAGATATAATATCCAGAATTAAGAGATACATACTATCCAGAATTCATGGATACAGACTATTCAGAATTAAGGTATACATATTATCCAGAATTAAGGGATACATAACATCCACAATTAAGGGATACACAACATCCAGAATTAAGGGATACATAATACTCAGAATAAAGGAATACAAAACATGTGGAATTCATTTTTGTGAGAAACAACTACGAATATGGAATAGACTGATTAGTTTATAAATACCATCAGTAATTATTCTAAGAAGTTTGAACACGAAAAAAATCGGAGATTCAATGAAAAGCACAATACAAAAGCACATATAACAACGAGAGGCTTATATATATATATATATATATATATATATATATATATATATATATATATATATATATATATATATATATATATATATATATATATATATATATATATATATATATATATATATATATATATGATCGACATCATGCCTAACCCTTCTAGGGTAGGGTAGGTGCCTGAGCCCGAGCCTTTAGCTCATAAGACTGTCATTCCCATTAGCCCCCTTGGGGCGGGGATGGCAGACCAGAGAGGCCTAGCTTGTGGCTAGGCCTGGGGACAGTTGGTCCCAAAGATGAGGAGGTACTTGTGCCTCCTCCCATGGGAGACTTAGGTCTCAGACACTCCCTAAAGAGGGAGCCAAGGCCGGGCCACCACTTGGAAAAGGCCAGGGCCGGGAGAATACCGGCTAATATTTAATAATATATATATATATATATATATATATATATATATATATATATATATATATATATATATATATATATATATATATATATCAGTGTATATACACAGAGCTTACCTAGTCCGTACTTTATGGATTAAAATATTCTAGACTGGTAGTGTACAGGTTATATACAGTAGCCTTAATGATTCTTAAAGATGACAGGTTTTGAACCAACCAGTCAATCAACAGCCAGTCGTATGTATATTTCGTGTATATACACTGAAAATGTACGTTAATCAGGACCCACGAGACCGGGCTCACGGCGCCGGGCTCAAGGGACCGGGCTCACGGTTGAACTTCAAGAACAGAAAAACGATAAAAAAAAAAAGGGCCGCTCACAGATAAACATTGCATCTCGAACTTTTAAAATAGTGCATCATGCAAGCGTTTTCCTCGTCCCTGATAAATTACTCTTAGCACTTAGCCAAATAACTTCGTTCCACTTGACTGCCAACTAACTTTCTGCCTCTCAAGAAACAACTTTTACAAAATTGGAAGGAAATAGAAGGGATACAAGAATTACTGGAAATTTCTCATACCAATTTCGACTTTCATTTTCGCACTAGCACAGTTACAGAAAAAAAAGTAACTTTGAGTTTGTATCCCCGCTAAACGAAAAAATAATCTGGTGAGAACTGGGATCAAGTGTAAGTTTTTTTTTTATTCTCGATTGGCTCTACCTGCTTGAGTTTTAATATATTTTTTCTTGTACCGATGAAAATTATATATCATCCCTTTCTGAATATTTTTCTCTTATAGAGGGTGTCCCTAAAGTCACTATTAATTTGGTGAAATAAGACGAATTTCGTAAATATATCCAAAATATAGGTATTTACATTGTGTTACAACTTTCCATAATTTATTAAAAAAAAATAGTCCCATACCATTTGTGATGGATCTGCAAGAACGCATTTATGTAGTAACGTGTAGCATAAAAGGTATGACATGTAATGAAGTTAGGGAAAAAGATTGCCAGAAAGTTTCACAAAGTGGGTCCTACAAACAAGGCAATTCGTCACCTGGTGAAGTTGATGCAAACTGGATCTGTGACTGACGAAGTGTTATTTGAAATTCGCCAAATAGATACTGACTTTAGGGACGCCCTGTATTTTATAACGTCGCTGCCTGCCTCTGCCTCTCTGTAACTCAATATAAATACAACGGTAAAACACATGCCGACAGACAGACAGACAGACAGACAGACACACACACACACACACACACACACACACACACACACACACACACACACACACACACACACACACACACACACACACTGGACAGGCTGCAGACCTGGTCCAGCAATTGGCTCCTGGAGTTCAGCCCCACCAAGTGCAAAGTCATGAAGATTGGGGAAGGGCAAAGAAGACCGCAGACGGAGTACAGTCTAGGGGCCAGATACTACAAACCTCACTCAAGGAAAAAGATCTTGGGGTGAGTATAACACCAGGCACATCTCCTGAAGTGCACATCAACCAAATAACTGCTGCAGCATATGGGCTCCTAGCAAACCTCAGAACAGCATTCCGACATCTTAATAAGGAATCGTGTACACCGTGTACGTTAGGCCCATATTGGAGTATGCGGCACCAGTTTGGAACCCACACCTAGCCAAGCACGTAAAGAAACTAGAGAAAGTGCAAAGGTTTGCAACAAGACTAGTTCCAGAGCTAAGAGGTATGTCCTACGAGGAGAGGTTAAGGGAAATCAACCTGACGACACTGGAGGACAGGAGAGATAGGGGGGACATGATAGCGACATACAAAATACTGAGAGGAATTGACAAGGTGGACAAAGACAAGATGTTCCAGAGATTGGACACGGTAACAAGGGGACACAGTTGGAAGTTGAAGACACAGATGAATCACAGGAATGTTAGGAAGTATTTCTTCAGTCACAGAGTAGTCAGGAAGTGGAATAGTTTGGGAAGCGATGTAGTGGAGGCAGGATCCATACATAGCTTTAAGCAGAGGTATGATAAAGCTCACGGTTCAGGGAGAGTGACCTAGTAGCGACCAGTGAAGAGGCGGGACCAGGAGCTTGGACTCGACCCGTGCAACCTCAGCTAGGTGAGTACACACACACACAGACACACACACACGTCATTAGCACCACGGTACGGGTGGGGGCTGAACTCATGGCAAGCGAGTCTAAAACTCCAGGCCAGCGTGTAAGCCATTGGGCCAGCTGGCCCAATGGCTTACGCGCTGGATTGGAGTTTTACGACTGGAGGTGAGTTCAAGCAATCGTGTCATTACAATTTCGTGAGTCAGGAACTAAAGAGCTAGGAGACACCTCCCGCATAGAAATCAAATATAAGTTTGAACCAGTCTAGTCTGAGTCGAGCGCCCAGAGTCAGCCTTTCAGGCAACCCAAGACCGGGAATCAGATTTGGAGCTCGCCTGAGCACCTGCAATCAGTGCCACCTGTTGCAATGTTGACACCGCTATCTGCCCCACTCCTGCCTGCCATAACTGCCTCCTAACTCAGCCACAGTCAACTCCTCCAGCTTTTCACTCTACCCCATACTCAGTCTATCAATCATGGCCACCTCTAGTGCCTCCCTTCTCACCCAATAATAGTCACCTCTTCCCTCTTCCCCATCTAACCCAATCATATTCACCTCAATCATCTCTACCATCTGCGTCCTAACCTCATCCAGTCATGGACTGTCTTTAAGCCCCTTCCCTCTTACTCCACCATTGTCGACAGGCAAGTGTAAGTAGGAATATAATGCAGTTTTAAAATATCGAGGCGCTGTTGTAACAGTTTTGCGTTGTTTACATAATGTAGCCCTAAACTGTCTACCTCTTTTTTCTCTTCTCCCTTATACGGAATTTTTGTTGCCTCTCTCTGTGGTACAGATATCTTCACAAAAATTCAATTTCTCTTATTTGTGGGATACTTCATCCTGAGTGATGTTAATTCGTATATACATAATAGTAAATTCAGCTCTGCTGGAACGAAACGTTTGAAACTCTCGTAGCTGCCGAACCTTTAATGAAATATTTGACTTCATTCTCATTGCCCTACTGAAGTCTCTCAGATCAGGCTAAAAAATTTCAACTCTCTCTCTCTCTCTCTCTCTCTCTCTCTCTCTCTCTCTCTCTCTCTCTCTCTCTCTCTCTCTCTCTCTCTCTCTCTCTCTCTCTCTCTCTCTCACTATATATATATATATATATATATATATATATATATATATATATATATATATATATATATATATATATATATATATATATATATATATATATATAACTACTCTGTATTACGGAACATGACTGGAAAACATAGCATTTGTTCCCACTTTGTAAACCATCACGTAGCTTGTAGAATTAGGTGGCAACAAGTTACTAGTGTATCCAGTTTTACTAAATAAATAAACAGTATTCATCTCTCTGTGTCACTCCATCCTCTCCATCCTCCCCTACATCTTTCTGACTATACCGCACCATTCTCAATTCTTTCCCTCGAATATTCCTCTAACTTATTCTCTATAACTCCTCACCCCACACTTCTCTCCCGCACCCAGGCACCTATCCTTTGTTTAGAACTTTAAATGATAAGGAGGAGCAGGTCAAAGGAGACTTATCAATACACGATGGCTCGCCCGGGAGTCTAACTTGAGACTATGACGTCCAGGTCAGACATAGAGTTTGATAACCAAAAATTGATGTACCTCACCTATGTTAAAAACAACACGTTACAGCTGTTTAAAATTATTATATTCATGGGGAAGCACTTAACCCGAATAGGTCATGCGACGCCTGGCTAATTGGAGTCAGTCAGGACTCACGAAATTGTAATAACACAATTGCCTCAGAATCACAGAACGGGTGGGACTCGCCTAACTAGCCCACTCTGTTATTTTGAGGCAATTAGGGTTGACCTAAAGAGGGGATAGTAGCTCCAATTCTTTGGATCAAGAGTCTTTCACCAACTTCGCCACATTCTCTCCCCGTCTTGAAGAAATTACTTAAGAAATGAAGATGCTAAGAAAATTGTTCTTTGGAGGAAAAACATAACACCCCACATGAAAACACCAGGAAAATACAATGAGTATTTATGCAAATGTTAATTTCTCTGTCAGATGGCAATTACTGCTCTGGGGAGTAGAAATTGTGTTAATTTTGAAGGTAAGTGAGCGGCAGCAATATTTATGGCAGTGAGCGTCCAGCGCTAACAACCTTTTAATGGCTTTCAACAAGGATAGTCGTCATCGTAAATAACCAAGTCTTGTAATTTGTCACAGATGAAACGTGTAAAATGAGGCACAAATAGTGATGAGTGCCTTACTAGATTAGACGTTAAATACTGCAAGCAAAACATGTACTCACATGTGCTTACTTATGTGGTTACAAGGCTCGAGTCTCAGCTGGTTCCACGCCTCGACTTACCACTTGTCAGATTCTCTCCCTCCTCGACTTTCTGGGCCCCATCGTACCTGCTCTTGAAGCTATATACTGAGTCTGTGATAGCTCATCTGTGTTTTTAACTTTAAGCTGTGCTCCCCAGTACTTCTTTCCCGCCTCTCAGTCTACGCCTGTCTACCCTGTCAATTCCTATGAGTATTTGTATGTTATTGTTATGTCTTACCTGGTTGTGTCCTCCGGTGTCGTTAGTTTGAATTCCGTTAGCCTCTCCTCGTAGCTCATAACCTTTAAATCTGGAACTAGTCTCGTTGCATACCTCTTAATAGGCTTTTTTCAGGTACAGGTTCCATGTCGGTGCTATTTAATACAAGATGGGCCTGACATACGTTGCATAAAGGGCCCACAATTACTCTTTGGTGAGATTTCTGAAAGCTGCTCTTAGATTTGCTTGACAAGCATTGGCTGCAAAGATTATTCGGTTAGTTTGTCGATATATAAGGCATGATGCTCACTCCTAGTTCTTTCACCTTGAGCGAGGCCTGCAGCTTCTGTCCCCCAACTCTACTTATATACTCTGTATCTGGTCTCCTGGCTCTTTCAAAAATCTTCATAACCTTGCATCTGCTGGGATTGACCTCAAGCACCCACATATCTTTCCATTCTTGAAGTTTGTCTAGATCCATTTTCAGCCTTTACCTTTTACTCATTCGTTTTCGTTCTCCTCATTAGTTTTACATTATCAGCAAACATGGTTATATCTGACTCAATCCCATATGGTATGCCATTCAAATAATGCAGAAAAAAGCACTAGTACCTCTCCTTGCAGAGCCCGTGATTACTCCTCTTCCGACATCTCTTCTCGAACAATCACTCTTTGCTTTCTTTCTCTAAGGTACTCCTTGATTCACTAGAGTACGTTCCTTGTTATTCCTGCCTGCACCTCACGTTTATGCTTTCTTGCGGGCTAAGAAAATGCAATCGCCCCTGTCTCATCTTCTTCACCTCCGCACCTCTGGTTGAACCAAATGGCACTTTTTGTCTTTATTTCTATTTCTTCTGAGTATGAAGTTTTCTGCCTCAGAGCACTTTCCAGTCAGGTGCTCTATCATCTCATCCACTGAATTTCCCTCAATTTTCCCTTCTCACTGCACAACACTCTGGAATTCCCTCATCCCTACGAAGTTCCCTCTTCTAAAGTTTGTCTTCTTGTGTACTCCAACTGCCGTTCTTTCCTCTACGTTCAATTCCACAAGCTACTGGAAGTTCAATACTGTGTGGTAGCTGGCGCCCAGCGTGCTCTTATTTTCTATTTCGCCTATGTCAGCCGTACTTTCAGTGAATACTAGGTCCAGCCTTGCCAGCTCATCTCTCTCTCTCTCTCTCTCTCTCTCTCTGTCTCTCTCTCTCTCTCTCTCTCTCTCTCTCTCTCTCTCTCTCTCTCTCTCTCTCTCTCTCTCTCTGTCTCTCTCTCTCTCTCTCTCTCTCTCTCTCTCTCTCTCTCTCTCTCTTGTGGCCTTAACATGCTGACACAAAGTTTTCCCCTAATTACCTCAATTAACTTTGCCTTCCACGTTTCCATTCCCCAATGTGGGTCCCAGTTCCCCCACTATTTCTTTGTGGTTGAAATCATCCTATGATAAGCAGCATTGTTGTAGCCCTACAAGCACTCCTAGCTGCTTCAGATATGTTGTCAGCCAATGCATTGTCTACATATTTCTGTCTGGCTATCTACTGTTAGGTGGCAGGTTGTATATTACCGCAAATGCTACTTTGAGCCCCCCAGTCTTAATTGAGAACATTATATAGTCACTTGCCGCATGTTGGTACATCTCACTCTCCTTCCCCCACCCCACACCCCTCTTTCCCTACCCCACTCCCCCTCCAACACCCCCTTCCCCCACTCCACAAACCCAGGCCATAATTATCACACTAATAATAATCCCATTCATTACTGCATAATTACCGAGGGTGTGGAAAATAAATCCGGTGCCCAGTGTATTCTCCTTCGCTGTGGCGTTTTGTGGTTCGCACACTGGGGAAATATTAGGGCATAACTCTTGTGTGAAGAAACATGTTGCATCTTGCAAAGGAAACTTGCAATCTGAATGGGGAAGGGAGAGTAGGGGAAGGGTGAGGAGATGGGGAACGAGGGGATGGAGGGAGATGGGGAACGAGGGGATGGAGGGAGATGGGAGAAAATAACAAGGAAAAATAGAGACTGAGAAAGGAGGCAAGAAAAGATGAGAGGGAGCGAAGGAGAAATAGCACAGAGGAAGAAAGGGAATAAGAGGGAGGGTCAGAAAGAGACGGGAAGAGGTAGTTAAGGACAGAGAAATGGAGGAGAGAAACGGAGGAAAGAATGAAGGCAGAACGAGAGGAAGAGCGAGAATAAAAGGTGAGCAGGAGAGTGATAAGAGAGTGATAAGGAGACCTCTGTGTGTATCTCTAGCTGTAACCAACTTGGAGAACAATTTCAGTATCAAGATGGAACAGTGTGGGGAAAAAAACGTGATTGACAAGGTGGACAAAGACAGGATATTCCAGAGATGGGACACAGAAACAAGGGGTCACAACTGGAAGTTGAAGACCCAGATGAGTCAAAGGGATGTTAGGCAGTATTTCTTCAGTCATAGAGTTATCAGGAAGTGAAATAGCCTAGAAAGTGACGTAGTGGAAGCAGGAACCATACATAGTTTTAAGTCGAGGTTTGATAAAGCTCATGGAGCAGGGAGAGAGAGGACCCAGTAGCAACCAGTGAAGAGGCGGGGCCAGGAGCTGACTCGACCCCTGCAACCACAAATAGGTGAGTACAAATAGGTGAGTGTATACACACACACACACACATACAAGGTGGACGGAGACAGGCTGTTCCAGAGATTGGGCACAGCAACAAGGGGTCCCAATTGGAAGTTGAAGACTCAGATGAATCACGGGGATGTTAAGAAGTATTTCTTCCTTCAAAGAGTTCTCGGGAAGTGGAATAGTTTGGAAAGTGATGTAGTGGAGGCATGATCAATACATAGCTTTTAAGAAGAGGTATGATGAAGCTCATGGAGCAGAGAGAGTGACCTAGTAGCGACCAGTGAAAAGGCGGGGCAAGGAGCTGTGACTCGACCCCTGCAACCACAACTAGATGAGTACACAAACACACACCTCCCATACGCACCCCCCCTCCTCCTTATTCACCTACCTGCCAACAATTCCCCTCTCCCTCATCCCCCCCCCCTTGTGCCACATTTCAATTAGCGACCAATTTAAACATATAAACAAATCCCAAAAATATTGGCAAACGGCAACGAACCAAAAGATTTTTTTACACAACTCATTCCAGAAAAGAAATATCACTAGGCATTCGACGTATCGGGCACTTTTTATGGCATCATTTTGGAAATCATGGCTAGAAGCAACGTAATATTTATAGAGGAATAAAGAAAATCTATTTAATTTAGTGAAATTTCCAGAAAAAAAGAAAAACATCAGGCTTCAGATACGCTCAACCCTTAAAAAAAAAAAAATATTCGATTTGTGATATTATCATATTTCTAAAGATTCATGGAAATATTGGACTAAAAGCTATTACCTCTCCCATGTGCTTTATATATCAATGTTTTATGTATCTCACTTATTTACATAAAAAACTTTGTGCAGTTTTTGCCACAAATGATGATGATGATGATTGATAATGATAATAATTGATTAAAATTAATAATAATAATAATAGTAATAATAATAATAATAATAATAATAATAATAATAATTATAATAATTTAT
Organism: Cherax quadricarinatus; assembly: GCF_038502225.1. Lineage (NCBI taxonomy): Eukaryota > Metazoa > Arthropoda > Malacostraca > Decapoda > Parastacidae > Cherax > Cherax quadricarinatus. The sequence goes on along the minus strand of NC_091319.1, from coordinate 13,282,560 downwards.
AAAGAAAACATTAAATAATTATTTTTTGGTCATTGAACATATACTGAGAAGCTACCACAACCTATCAGCTGATGATTCCTCGGGTAAGAAACCCCACCAACAAACAGTAAAGTAATATAATAAACTTGAATATACTAATTAGACACATGTGCAACACTTGGGTATCTTTAATGATGAAACATTTCGCCACACAGTGGCTTCATCAGTCCATACAAAGGAGAATAGTGAAGAACAGGAGGAGTTTGAGGTAATCAGTCCCTCAGCCTTGAGTCGATGTAATCGGTCTATCAATCTTGAAAATAATACAGCATATGTGCGAAGAAGTGGCTTATATACTGTAGGCAGGAGAGTTGCAGCAGTCGTATATAAGTCACTTCTTCGCACATATGCTGTATTCTTTTCAAGGTTGATGGACCGATTACACCGACTCAAGGCTGAGGGACTGATTACCTCAAATTCCTCTTGTTCTTCACCATTCTCCTTTGTATGGACTGATGAAGCCACTGTGTGGCGAAACGTTTCATTAAAGATACCCAAGTGTTGCACATGTGTCTAATTTATCAACGTATCGGTTCTCTGAACCATTCATCTTCATTAATAAACTAACCTACTGTTCTAAACCATTACAATAGTATCCTAGCGAAGATAAACAAAAAATTCAATTACACTCATTAGCAATGGTGCAATTTTGTGGATTCTATACACATACACCTAATAAACAGCAATAAACTCACCTAGTGTACTGTAACATTACACTAGTATCGTAGTGGGGATACAACGCTTCTGGACCTTTACGAAGTTAGATTTAAAAGATCCAATTACACAAAGTAATGAGGCAATTTGTGGATTCCATTAAAATTTCACCGAATAGAAAATAAGAAGTAAATTTTTAGGTTCTATTCAGCACTGGTGGGATTAATCGCAGTTATAGACAAATATAAAATACTTAGCACTCACGGTTTACGTGTGACTTTCATCAATTTTAATGGTGACATTAACAACAGTCATTTTGTTAGGTTTGAAGCCTATCGACTTCACGTCGTTAACTGGGCTCAATACGGCTAAATTGTTAGTGGCCTTGTAAGCCCAAATAATATTAATCCAACGTGGGCAATTCAACCTGTAATTGCCTTGTCCACTGACTTCAAGATTACTGTAATTACTTTAATTGCTATACACATATACACACCTTAGTGTATATATACACGAAGGTGTGCACATATACACACCTGTTATATATACACACCTGTTATATATACACACACCTATTATATAGACACACCTGTTACATATACACAATTGTTCATAACACACATTAGTGTACACACGTATATCTTAGTGTACATATAAATACCTTAATTGTACATACAACTTAGTGTACATATAAACATCTTGGTGTACATATAACTTAGTGAATATATATAACTTGGTGTACATATAAACATCTTAGTGCGTATATATATATATATCTATATATATATATCTATATATATATATATATATATATATATATATTTATATATATATATATATAAACAGGAGTAGATCTTGTCTTGTAAGGCTGTCATCTTCCCGAAGTCACCAGCTGACTCCACTGACTACCACCAAACTATCGCCAAATTATTGCCAAGTTACCACCATACTACTACCAATACACAAATAACTCGCACAAGGAGAGAGAAGCTTACGACTACGTTTCGGTCCGACTTGGACCATTTACTACCAAACTATCACCAATCTACCGCCAAACTAACGCCAACACCCAAACTACCACAAAGCTACCACCAAATTGCCAATGAACTGTTTCCGAACTGCCACCAAATTACTACCAAACTACCAGCAAACTTCTTCAGAACTACCAGGAAACTACTAGCAAACTACTGCCAAACTACCACAAACTACTTCAAAACTACCACAGACTACTTCAAAACTACCAGCAAACTACCGCTACTTAGATGATGCAAGACTCTGGTAATTAATTTACAATGAAAAAACGCGGCAAAATAAATTTCCCGCGGTACTTAAACAGTGAAAGATTCTGAGGGATGTATATTTGTGTGTATATGCAGACGCATATTTCTGAGGATATTTACAATGAGAGACGTATAGCCACCCTCAAAGGAGGAGTCTTGATTCAAGGAACCGGGCTTATCCTCCCCTTCCTTGGATCGAGCCTAAGTGCCTCTCAGTCCCCCGGTCTTACCGCTTTCCCAAAATATAATGATTAAATGTATTTCAGTCGCCAATTTAATAAAAATTCCAGCGATTAAAAGTTTAAAAGAAAAAACATTTATTACCCAGAGAAATTCTCCCGCACACAAACCAGCCTGGACAAGCATTATCCCAGCATGAAGATGTATCCGCCAATAAATAATGAAGCCATTCATAAGAGGGACACGCATAAATTTGGATCGTGATGATTAAACGGGAGTCTAAATTTCACACAATTTTTACACATAAATCGGTCATATCTGCACCTACCCATTTGAATTTCGCTCTCCTCCGTCGTCGAATTAGTGGGCGTCTGGGGATTTTGGAAGCGTTCCCAGCCATTCCAGGATGTTGGAAAAAGCTTCAATAACTTTGATCATAGGACGCCTGCACGTGTCATCTGCTCCTAGAATCTGGTCCTCGTTACCGTGCACAATCACTGAATATTTGAACCCGGCTGGATGAGTTTTTTTTTTTTTTTAATTATGAGCGAAACAAAACAGAAAATTACAAAAAATGAAAAGTAAAACAAACTCAGGCAGCTATTTATAGGTCCCCTTCAACGATACCTAATAATGAGGGAAGGATATTTTTTTCAGTATACACTGATACATGTATATCTCTCATATATTCAATGAGTGATGTATAATTATCAGTGTGTATATGCATGAATAGACGCATATATCTCAGGGTATATGTATACTGAGAGATGAATGATTCTCAATGAACAGACACCTGCAGATGTAATGTACACTGAGAGATGTATGTTTCTCAGGGTATGTACAATGATATATATTTTTCAGGGTAAATACACCGAGAGATGTATATACACTGGGATGTATACGATATATTTATATTTATTAGGGATATATTACTGAAGGGTGTGTTTCTCAGTCTAGCGCACTGAGAAGTATATTTCCTCAAGACAAGATACTGTGAGATTTTATTTCAGTTCAAATATGCGTATATCGGTGAATATACACTGATATTTGGGACAATTCTGCGAAGTCTAAACACTATCTTTCGTTGGTCAGCGCATGCGGGAGATGAAAAAAATACCCTCAAATATGTATATTTATTATGATGGATGAACGGACATCTTTATTGGAAACGTTTCGGTCCTGGGACCTTGGTACAAATACATATATTACATATATAATAGAGAAAACAGGTCGCCGGTGAAGATCAGGTGAAGATGTTATGTCATCTAATGGCTATGTCACGCGGCTGCAAGGAATCAGCGTAACCTAGTATCATAAATGCCAGATCTTTGTCTTATGGTGTTGGTAGTGGCAATTAAGGATGCTTCAATACAGTGGCGCTTATCAGTACTGGATTATCTGTAGATCAGCTCTGCTTTTTACCAGTTCATGAGATGCCTCTCTTGAATCCGTGCAAGACCCAAGTATTTTTCGTGTTATCTCCGTTGTGCGTGCATTTTACTGTCCTCGGACGTGTGTGGAAAGATTTTCCCTTGTTTCTCCTACATATTGAGCATAGCCGTGGTCTCCCTGACGGTCAAATCATCTTTCAAATCCAAGAATTCCTCCTGCAGGTCCTCTGGAACACTATAAACATCTTTTGTAAATGGATTCCTGATGAAAGATAACCCATCTTTTGTCCTGTCCACCTCCGGAAAACGTCGCTGGCATTCGTTCCATAGCTTCTGTAAATAATACAGAGACCAGGATCCGGATGCATACCCTGGGAGTTGATACAGACGGACCAGGATCCAGACCACGTCCTAGGAATTGATACACACGAACCAGAAAATACGAATCTGTCACCTTTAATATGGACTCAGAGGGTAATAATACATTATCAAAGCAACGTCCAACTGTTTCCGGACAAAACTAAATGTATCTCAGCGAGGAGGAGGCAAAGTGACATAAATATAATAAAGCATTGCCGTATAGAACAAATTTAAACTATTTCCCAAACTTTGCGTATGTAAATGCACCCGACTGTTTACACTTAATAAAAGCTTGGTATATATTTTGTTTATTTATAATTAAACGATATTTCATAAATTATTACCGCAAGAGGTTTAGTATTTGTCATAATTTTCGACCAATCAAAACTATACTTCACGAAGTAGGCTATCACAGGCTTCATTGTGCGACTCTATAGCTATTAGTAGCATAACGTAGAGCAGTGTCAGCGCAGCACGGTATTGTCAGCACAACACGGGAGTGTCAGCGCAACACGGTATTGTCAGCACAACACGGTATTGTCAGCACAACACGGGAGTGTCAGCACAACACGGGAGTGTCAACGCAACACGGTATTGTCAGCGCAGCACGGGTGTGTCAGGGCAACACGGTATTGTCAGCACAACACGGTATTGTCAGCACACGGTATTGTCAGCACAATACGGTATTGTCAGCACAACACGGTATTATCAGCACAACACGGGAGTGTCAGCGCAACACGGTATTGTCAGCGCAGCACGGGTGTGTCAGGGCAACACAGGTTCCTGGTAGCTGACCTTAATATGTGAGCTAGAGGTAAAGAGCATTAATAGCTTCGAGGCTCTGAAAATGATGCCTGGTTTTTAATTGACAGTGCAGAATAATGTAACTGATTTCCAACTAATATTAGAAGCAAAGGCAGCATAAAATAAAAATTTAATTTTTTTGTTATACATCATGTGATTATATATATATATATATATATATATATATATATATATATATATATATATATATATATATATATATATATATATATATATATATATATATATATATATATATATATATATATGTATGTATGTATATATATATATATATATATATATATATATATATATATATATATATATATATATATTTATCTATGTATTTATGTATGTATATATATATATATATATATATATGTATGTATATATATATATATATATGTATGTATGTATGTATGTATATATATATATATATATATATATATGTATGTATGTATGTATATATATATATATATATATATATATATATATATATATATATATATATATATATATATATATATATTATATATTATATATATATGTATATATATATATATATATATATATATATATATATATATATATATATATATATATATATATATATATATATATATATATATATATATATATATATATATATATATATGTATATAATGTATGCGCGTGCGTACGTGCGTGTACTCACCTAGTTGAGGTTGCAGTGGTCGATTCCAAGCTCCTGGCCCAGCCTCTTCACTGGTCGCTACTAGGTCACTCTCCCTGAACCGTGAGCTTTATCATACCTCTGCTTAAAACTATGTATGGATCCTGCCTCCACTACATCGCTTCCCAAACTATTCGACTTCCTGACTACTCTGCGGCTGAAGAAATACTTCCTAACATCCCTGTGATTCATCTGTGTCTTCAACTTCCAACTGTGTCCCCTTGTTGCTGTGTCCGATCTCTGGAACATCCTATCTTTGTCCACCTTGTCAATTTCTCTCAGTATTTTGTATGTCGTTATCATGTCCCCCCTATCTCTCCTGTCCTCCAGTGTCGTCAGGTTGATTTCCCTTAACCTCTCCTCGTAGGACATACCTCTTAGCTCTGGGACTAGTCTTGTTGCAAACCTTTGCACTTTCTCTAGTTTCTTTACGTGCTTGGCTAGATGTGGGTTCCAAACTGGTGCCGCATACTCCAATATGGGCCTAACGTACACGGTGTACAGGCTCCTGAACGATTCCTCATTAAGATGTCGGAATGTTGTTCTGAGGTTTGCTAGGCGCCCATATGCTGCAGCAGTTATTTGGTTGATGTGCGCTTCAGGAGATGTGCCTAGTGTTATACTCACCCCAAGATCTTTTTCCTTGAGGGAGGTTTGTAGTTTCTGGCCCCCTAGACTGTACTCCGTCTGCGGTCTTCTTTGCCCTTCCCCAATTTTCATGACTTTGCACTTGGTGGGGTTGAACTCCAGAAGCCAGTTTCTGGACCAGGCCTGCAGCCTGTCCAGATCCCTTTGTAATTCCGCCTGGTCCTCGTCCGACTGAATTCTTCTCATCAACTTCGCATCATTTGCAAACAGGGACACTTCTGAGTCTATTCCTTCCGTCATGTTGTTCACATATACCAGAAACAGCACCGGTCCTAGGACTGACCTCTGTGTGTGTGTGCGTTCACGTGTATGTATGTAAGCATGTATGTAGAGCTGGATTAAGATTTTGTAGGCCCCTGGGCTACAGGTACTATAAAACCTTAAAAACGACAAGCAACTCGACCTCCACAGCCTCCTCCGTGGCAACTCTAACTTAAATTCAAAAGCAAATAAACGCAAATTCCAATGAGAGCAAAGACACGTTCATTCCTGAGATCGCAAGTCGATAAAACTTTGAATGCTCTTAGCGATAACAACACGGCCGACCCAGCTCTCCGAGAGACGGAAGCCATCCCACTCCTTATAAAAGTTTATCCAACGTAAAATGAAATGGTTGCGGCGTTACAACAGCGGTGTGTGTGTGTGTGTGTGTGTGTGTGTGTGTGTGTGTGTGTGTGTGTTATTCCCGTCCACTGCAGGGTTTGAACTCTACAATACTCCCACATGATTGCCTTGAATAAATAAAGCGCAACTTTGCGCACCCACACTCCACATTCTCCCTCCTACGATGAAAATAATCACCTTCAGTGTTCCTTGGCTGAGAAATATAAAGATAAATGGAGGGGAATTAGAATAAGAACTGAAATTCCAGTTTTCTTTTATCACAGGATTCTTATGAACGTCGTTTGTTGGGTTGTAACGTATTAAAGGCTTAAAGCTCTTCCATTGTGTGCCACTAAAATGCACGCTTTACTATGATGCTTTACTTTGAGATGTAATTATTACTTTATTGGTGGTAATGTTTGTAATGCTGTTTGCTTCACAGTCAGGAGAGTTTATGTGTATATATGAGTAAATTATGTGCACATCTATGGTAGTGTAATATCACACACACACACACACACACACACACACACACACACACACACACACACACACACACACACACACACACACACACACACACACACACACACACACACACACACGCACACACACACACACACACACACACACACACACACACACACACACACACAAGTGGTCCTTGTGAAGAGTGGCACACATAGCTAAGATAACTACTTCAACCCTAATGATAAACACCTCCATTATAATCAATCATACATACATATTGTTACGAGACCACAAGAGGTCCCCACTTCTTGCCAGCAGGAAGGATCACTTTAGTATAGCTGCTCAGCCTGAGTAACACCCTTAAGACTTCCCGTTCATGGAGGTAGACGACCTTACTCAACCCAAACACAGTTTATCGCACTTGACACCATTCAGGATTCATTTCCATCGCGGATGAAGCCACTGCTGAAGAATTCATGAAACTACCAAACGTATGAATCGTATCGGGCAACTTTTCCGTGTATGATGTACTGATTGTATTTAATATTTCGTGATACGCTAAACCCGTGTGGGTCATTCAGTGCGAGGAAGTATGGAGGTTCAATCCTACAATTCGCTTTCGGATCAGTCAGTTACTCATATGAATTTCAACTTATATATAATTCAAAATGCAACAAATTGTGTCTCCAGATATTAGTAACTTATATGTCTATAACATCATAATAAGACTATTAGCTTTTTACATATTTTTTTGTCTCAATCTTCAACATATTTTTTTATCATTTCTCCCCAAACAACATTTCGTTTAAGTCGAGTTAGGTTATACCTGGAGTATACCGTGAGAAGGTTTCGGGGGTCAACGCCCCCACGGCTCGGTCTGAGACCAGGCCTCGTGGTGGATCAGGGTTTGATCAACCAGGCTGTTACTGCTGGCCGCCCGCAAACTGACATACGAACCAGAGCCTGGCTGGTCAGATACTGACTTGAGGTGCCTGTCCAGTACCTTCTTGAAGACAGCCAGGGATCTATTGTTATTCCCCCTTATGTATGCTGGGAGGCAGTTGAACAGGTTGTGTTATGTTAGGCAGTTAGGTTAGGTTAGGTTAAATTAGATTCGTTTATTACAGTTTTAATTCATGACAAGCATTTTGGGAAATAAACAAGACTAAGGGAACAGCAGACAGTAACTCGAAAATTCCACATATTATGCAATTCTGTAAATACATATGTTGCTCATGTCTACATGGAAATCCCGTATATTATGTTGTTACTGAGAACGAGCTGCAATCCTCTGTTTACTGTTGCCTATCCAGTCTTTTATCACTTGGGGTTTCATGCTGATCAGAGACATTCTTCACTGACTGCACGAACACCAGTTTCCAAATTGGCAAATGAAAATTTAATTCCAACCAAAAGAGACATTCTCCAGTTATTGCCAACAACTCCAGAGTTAATTAACTATGTTAAATTGTTAGTAAACTAAAAAAAAAAGCGTAGTTATATGTGTTATCCTATCCATAAGATACATCATCCAATATTGCAGCAAGTCAGATGAGGCATTCTCCAGATATTTGAAAAAATAATTCCACACAATTTAAAAAAAAATTAATATGACGAATTGGTACCTAAGTTCTCTCAGCCTTCTTCTAAGTAGGAGTCATCACTGTTAAAAAAACTGATCACAAGAGTCTTTCTGAAGTCATCACACGTAAATCAAAATCAGGAGAGGTCTATATGAAACTAACCAGACGGCGCCTGCATGTGTCAGTCGTTGTATAGGTCTATCGTAGTTACAGTAAACCGACACTGGTAATTTAAAGCCAATTCGTTCAGGCGTTCTTATGTTATAAACATGAGGGGAAAAAAATCTGTTAACCACTACAGGGTATCCCTCCGGGGGATACCTAGCTACTACAAGGTATCCCTCCGGGAATACCTAGCTACTATCAACATGCCAGCAAATTACCAACAACAAATGAACAAATTACCAATAACATCTGAATAAACCATCAATAGCAACCCCCCAAAAAAAAAGCAACGAGTGCGAAAGAGAAAACCAAACAAGAGCACCAACAGTTCAGTTTATACACCCTGATGTACAGAAGCTTAATGTGGCAACAATTCTACCACGCTCTAGTGACACTGACGCAAAGCTTTCTTGCTGAATCACTCCACAGATGAAATATGCTTTTGGTAAACTAAAACATTTGTTTTTATCATAACAAGAACTCGTGGAAAAAATCATCTACTAGCGTAAAGTCAGATTTTTTCTACTTTACTCTGCAATAATGAGTGTTCCAGAACCCACACCTTGGAAAGGAATCTGTAGATGACGTTTCATTACTTTCTGGACCAAAATCAAGTCAGAACTGAACGAGAAAATAGCAAGAGAAGATGAAAGGTAGGAAAGTGGATAGGGAAATGAGGAGACAAGTCAGGTCAATACACTTGTGTTCTGCTTTGAACCTTACAAGGTAACATCATATCAACTGCCATAAACAAGAACATGAGTCTCCGTGAAAGGAGTATTCAAGCCGGTGTGATATAATCAAGTGACTCCGTCCAAGTATACTGCCAGCGTCCGCCCGAGACTGTCATTCCAGTCTAAAAGTTCCAGATGAAGCAGTGCTATATTGAATCCACAAGTCCATGCCTGGGTTGCGGTGAGTCGCTCAGAATGGGTCTTGTATGGAAACATAAACACATATGCAGTTTAATGTGATCCTTTATTGACAACGTTTCGTCACACAGTGGGCTTTTTCAAGTCACAAAAAGCCCACTGTATGGGCGAAACGTTGTCAATAAAGGATCACATTAAACTGCATATGTGTTTGTTTCCATAGTGTCGGTATTTTATACCATTTATTTTCATGGGTCTTGTATACCATGGAAATGGCGCCAAGTTGGAAATTTAAAAGGAATACGAGACTTCAGTGGCTGTGTGTGGAGAAATAAGTCTTGTGGCAGGATCTGTTGATGTCAGTATTCGCGTATTATTTCTTGTCAGGTTGCCTACATGCCTTATTAAAAAAAAAAAAAGGCTTATCCAAATTTATGGTATGTTGGAACACTCTTAAGAAACTGGTTTCTTAAGACATGTATGTATCCGCTATGTATACTATCTTGGTACCGTGTTGACGTACGCTGTATGTCATCCTCTCTGAATGTTATTGTTACATTATAACGTCCACAGAATGATGTGATAAATATATATCCACTTTAGGGTAACAGCGTTAATCTTAAAAATGATACAGAAAGAATACTGTGTATCCCAGGTGTGTGAGTGACTCGCCTACACCTTTCAAAACGCACAAAAATTTCCATTCTGAATAAACCCAGCAATAAAACTGAGAGACGTGAATCAAATGTAAAATAAATGATTTACTTGCAAACAATATTTTATTACGTTTAGTCATTTGGATAGGTTAACAATAAGTTATTAAACTTTCTGAAATACATTTGGTTCGAAATTAAAGCCAACGCAGAGCTTTTAAAATAATAATAATAATAATAATAATAATAATAATAATAATAATAATAATAATAATAATAATAATAATAATAATAAAAAGAATAAAGAGACTTTATCTTTAACTGAGTGAAGATTTACTTCTATAGCGTCCATATTTAATCCAGTTCTATTAAAGGATTTGTCTAAATCCTCTGCCACCAGATGATATAACCTGTGTGTGTGTGTGTGTCTGTGTGTGTGTGTGTCTGTGTGTGTGTGTGTGTGTGTGTGTGTGTCTGTGTGTGTGTGTGTGTGTGTGTGTGTGTGTGTGTGTGGTGTGTGTGTGTGTGTGTGTGCATGTGTGTGTGTGTGGTGTGTGTGTGGTGTGTGTGTGTGTGTGTGTGTGTGTGTGTGTGTGGTGTGTGTGTGTGTGTGTGTGTGTGTGTGGTGTGTGTGTGTGTGTCTGTGTGTGTGTGTGTCTGTGTGTGTGTGTGTGTGTGTCTGTGTGTGTGTGTGTGTGTGTGTGTGTGTGTGGGGTGTGTGTGTGTGTGTGTGTGGTGTGTGTGTGTGTGTGTGTGTGTGTGTGTGTGTGTGTGTGTGTGTGTGTGTGTGTGTGTGTGTGTGTGTGTGTGTGTGTGTGTGTGTGTGTGTGGGTGTGTGTGGTGTGTGTGTGTGTGTGTGTGTGTGTGGTGTGTGTGTGTGTGTGTGTGTGTGTGGTGTATGTGTGTGTGTGTGTGTGTGTGTGTGTGTGTGTGTGTGTGTGTGTGTGTGTGTGTGTGTGTGTGGTGTGTGTCTGTGTGTCTGTGTGTGTGTGTCTGTGTGTGTGTGTGTGTGTGTCTGTGTGTGTGTGTGTGTGGTGTGTGTGTTGTGTGTGTGTGTGTGTGTGTATGTGTGTGTGCGTGTGTGTGTGTATGTGTGTGTGTGTGTGTGTGTGTGTGTGTGTGTGTGCGTGTGTGTGCGTGTGTGTGTGTGTGTGTGTGTGTGTGTGTGTGTGTGTGTGTGTGTGTGTGTGTGTGTGTGTGTGTGTGTGTGTGTGTACTCACCTATTTGTACTCACCTATTTGTGGTTGCAGGGGTCGATTCATAGCTCCTGGCCCCGCCTCTTCACTGATTGCTACTAGGTCCTCTCTCTCCCTGCTCCATGAGCTTTATCATACCTCGCCTTAAAACTATGTATGGTTCCCGCCTCCACTACTTCACTTTCTAGGCTATTCCACGGCTTGACTACTCTATGACTGAAGAAATACTTCCTAACATCCCTTTGATTCATCTGAGTCTTCAACTTCCAATTGTGACCTCTTGTGTCTGTGTCCCATCTCTGGAACATCCTGTCTTTGTCCACCTTGTCTATTCCGCGCAGTATTTTGTATGTCGTTATCATGTCTCCCCTGACCCTCCTGTCCTCCAGTGTCGTCAGGCCAATTTCCCTCAACCTTTCTTCGTAGGACAATCCCCGTAGCTCTGGGACTAGTCTTGTTGCAAACCTTTACACTTTCTCTAATTTATTTATTGTGTGTGTGTGTGTGTGTGTGTGTGTGTGTGTGTGTGTGTGTGTGTGTGTGTGTGTGTGTGTGTGTCTATGTGTGTGTGTGTGTGTGTGTGTGTGTCTATGTGTGTGTGTGTGTGTGTGTGTGTGTGTGTGTGTGTGTGTTTGCGCGGGTGAGCGTGTGTGTGTATTATTAACCATTAATCAAAGTCCCACAAGCAATTCCGCTTTGAACAATTTAATGTAAGAGGAGAAAATACTCTCAGAATATCAAAGGTGAAGCCAGAGGCTTCAGTGAGCTATTGCTGGAATTAATACATTGATTTTCTCGACTCTTTGTAGCAAATTCGGATAAAAAAAAATAATGGCAACGAAAGGGAACTTTGTACAAGTAGTGAACACGTTATCTTCTAAATCACCAGCAGCAGAGTGGAGGAAGAAGCATTGACAGAGATATATGCAACACTTAGGGATATGTGCAACACTTGGGAATATGTGCAACACTTGAGGCAATGCGCAACACTGGGAATATGTGCAATACTTGATAATATGTGCAACACTTGGGGAAATGTGCAAGACTTAGGGATATGTGCAACACTTGGGAATATGTGCAACACTTGGGAATATGTGCAACACTTGGGGGACCTTTATAGACGTTATGTTTTACTTATCAATATGTTAGTATTCTATACAATTTACATGAAACAGACAGATAAGTGAACAAACAAAAACACAGTCATGCGGACCAACCATTAATTTGTGTAATGTTTCGCTCTGCTTTCCACCAAGAGTGAAAAGTTTTCCAGGTAACGGTCTGTTGTTGACACTCGGCGTCTGTCCAGTTTCCTTAATGGAGATAGCAGAGTTGCACCTCCACAGCCCATAATCAGTTCAAAATATCTACTAAGAAAGCTACATCAGCTTTGAAAGTTTCAAGTCAATCAGAAGAGTCATTGTCTAGTAATTGTAGGACCAACATGATAAAGAATTAGACACATGTGCAACATCTGGGTATCTTTATTGTAGACGTTTCGCCATTCAGTGGTTTTATTAATACAAATTCTAGGCCATAATGGGAAGATTATAGAACTATATAGTTCTATTGCCTTCCCATTATGGCCGTAAATTTGTGTTGATAAAGCCACAGGAAGGCGAAACGTCTACAATAAAGATACCCAGATGTTGCACATGTGCCCAGTTCTTCGTTTTGTCGTTATTATATACCATACATGTACAGTAGAGACCAGCATCCCAAATACAGCAGCATTTTAAGTTTGCAGCCGATCAGAAACTGCATCCTCAAGTTATCAGCTTTGAAGGTTTGAAGCCGAGCGGATAAGGCGTTCTGAAGTTATGAGCAAAAACCTTAGTGGGAGAAAAAATATGCAATATTTAAGATACTTAATTATGGTAAACTTTTGCAGGTACATAAAAAAAACAGATTTTTTGCATATTTCTTATGTGTTTAAATATTTATACAAGGTAATTAGTCATTTTTTTTTTTTTATTTTTTTATTTTTTATTCACCGGTATTCTCCCGGCCCGGGTCTTTTCCAAGTAGTGGTGACCCGGCCTTGGCTCCCTATCTGGGGAGTGTCTCGAGACTTAAGTCTCCCATGGGAGGAAGGACAAGTACCTCCTCATCTTTGGGACCAAGTGTCCCCAGGCCTAGCCACATTCCCCGCCCTCACGGGGCTCGTAGGGAGAAGCTAGGCCTCTGGTCTGCCATCTACCCCGCCTCAAAGGGGCTCGTGGGGATGGCAGTCTTATGAGCTGCAGATCGTAGCAAGCTCAGGCCTTAGTAATTAGTCATAATAACTCTGAAAACATAATATATTTTGAACCTGATTTATATACAAATACATATGTTTACGTAATATCTATATGTGGGGTGGCAGCGAGGTGTAGTCTCGTCGTTATATGCCTTCCTGTTAACCTTTTTATTTTTATAGTTCCTTGATAATGTGAGAAGTCACGGAAGCGCTTGAAATTTAGTTTTTTTTCACAGTGGTTGTTCTGCATATTCTGATATCACTTGTTTACTGTGACCTTATTGCATCATATGTTTACATATAGATCAGCGGTTCCCAACCTGTGGTCCGCGGACCCCCGCATAGGTAGTACCGGGGGTTCCCTAAGCTAAGTTCTGAATTTCATAGTAGTATCAACCATCTCATTAAACAAGTAAGTTTTTTTTGTAATACTTTCAGTTGGGAGATGAAACTGGGAAAACGATTTGTTATTAGTTAATAAAATCGTCTTGTTGAGTACACAGACCTTTCCAAAACCTGTGGTCCCTTTGTAAATTATTTTAGATAAAAGGGATCCTTGGTAGTGAGAAAGTTGGGAATCACCGGAATAGATGCATAATTTCTGTGACATGTATATTCACTGACAGGTGTGTATCTCTATGACAGGTATGTATCTCTCAGTGAATACACAATGACAGGTGTAGAAAATACTGTATATTTTCGAAAATATAGCGTATTTTATATGTAAATTGATGGCCTATATTGTAGGTCATAAAAATTAATTTGTAAATAAATAAAGAACCAGCGAGGGGTGAGCGTCGCTGGGGAGAAGAGACGCCATTGTTTTTGAATGTGGTACAGGCACGCTAATGTAATGTGCATAAATTTTCGTCGCTCTAGGGGTTATATTGGGCTTAAAACCTCTCAAATAGGAGCCGAAATTGTTGGAACTGCAGTCCTGCATAACGTGAGAAATCAGGCGACTGGACAGGACTCCGTAATTAGATGGAAACAGGATATTAACCCAGGTGATGTCTATTTATGCTGAGATTCTGGCCAGTTTTCTCCATAAATTTAGGCAGGGGTTTGAGCCTGACACACCGTGATCTCCAGACTAATTGGTGAGTCTTATGATTATAAATTCTCCTTCTGTTACATAAATGTGTATATGTAATCATTTATTAATTTTAGTATACAGTCCACATGTTTATATTAAATTTTACCAGAATTCCTGGTGATGTATAATTCATTTTCAATTAATATAGGTCTAGAGCAACTTGTGGACATGACAGTTGTAGGTATCGAAGGGGGACATTTTTTGTGACCTAGTTGTCCCAAAATTCATACTTGTCTATGTAACTTTGATAAATAAAAATTATCTTTGTTACCATTTACTGGTATGTACCTTATGAGTTACATCCAGGTAAATTTAATTTTCCACAACAGGTATGTATCTCAGTGAATACACAATGACAGGTATGTATCTCTCAGTGAATACACAATAACAGGTGTGTATCTCTCAGTGAATACACAATGACAGATGTGCATCTCTCAGTGTATATACATTAAGCCCCGGTGGTGTACAGGTTCCATACAACCTTAATGACCCTCGTGCAGCCGATACCCATTAAACCTAACAAACCAACTCTCATTCTGCTCACTGAGAAAGCACGAATCTGAGAGTTGCCGGAGGCTGAACTAATCAGAGAAGCGAGACGCCCAGACCTGACATAACAAATTTAAGAGCTCATTACTAGCAAGATTACACGGTAATGACCCTTAATTTACACCGTGTGCTAAAATTGGGGATCCCTTCATTTGCAAGAGTGAGATTACAGCAGTTCAGATTAACGAGGTTTCTTCACAAGAGCAGGATTACAGCCAGATTACAGCAGTACAGATTAACGAGGTCCCTACCTCTGCAACACAAACTATTTTCATGGAAGATTACAATGTTAATTAAAAAGCCAGAAAAAGCAATATATAAAATTATTTATATTTATTTTTTGAATTTAATAATAAAGAAAACGGAAAAACTTATGGTATTACTATTTATTATTGATATTATTATTATTATTATTATTATTATTATTATTATTATTATTATTATTATTATTATTATTATTAAATGCACGGGAAAGTGCTCAACCTGTAATGGGAGGCGATCCAGTTCCATTCCAAGAAGGATATTTCCAATTCCTCGGATCAAGAGCTTCTCACCAGCATCAAGGCACTCATTTCGAAGGAATCGAATTACTGAAAAAAAAATACTCAAAGAAAAACACAATTCACAAGTGAAAAAATAAGAGAAAACTGCAATGCAGGACAGTTACTTTTTTTTTTTTTGTATCCTCAGAAAACATAAAAGTCTCTGTCTCGGACATATATCAAGAGTGCTGTTTTAACTGCATCGTCTCCAATAATTGCGGACGGAGGGTCGAGCCTTCAGGAGCTGCTTGAGCCGAGTGATCAGAACGGGTTCAGCGCCCCACAATAATTTTTTATCAGTCCAGTCAATGGGAGGAGACAGCAAGACTCGTGGGAAATCTCTGAGTTGTCGTGCATTCACAAGTTCCTGGTTCACTTCCCACACGAGCCACGAGTCTCAGTGATATACACTCGTAGAACCATGTCAAGAATTAAAACTCCCTCATAAAGCTGAGAGAGAGAGAGAGAGAGAGAGAGAGAGAAACAGTTGAGTCAACTGTTTCTCTCTCTCTTTTGTCAACTTAGTTGACAGAAGTATAACGTTACAATGAGCGCTCTGAAAAGAACGGTATATGTGCCGATTGGTGATTAGTTTATCACTGTTCATGAGAAACTAGAGTATGATGGTGTGGTAAATGTGGCAGACGGCAGCAGATAATCCTTTACGGTATTTCGAAGTCGCTTTCAACATTACGAATGCTGACTAGCGCTCAGGCACCACCCTAGTGTTTTCCTGTACCTCTACTCTATCATACAACTTCCCTAAATTTATCGTGCTTACTCTCTCTCTCTCTCTCTCTCTCTCTCTCTCTCTCTCTCTCTCTCTCTCTCTCTCTCTCTCTCTCTCTCTCTCTTTCAACTCTCATGTATTTGTTTCATCTTGTGTACCTAACGGGGCCAGCGTACGGGAACAGTAAGAAGGTCACTGCTAAATATTTGATGTCGTGGTGGTCTGGTGGATGTGTTGACGGCATCCAGCCAAAGGTTAAGACTATTAACCTTGTCGAAATGAACTCTTCGCTCCTGCCAGGAGGAAACAGCTTCCGGAGCTTCCGTGAACGTTATGTTAGACCCCCACCCCATCTGTCATGCGTGAGCACACTGATATGTACCATGGTTTTTTTAGTTTGTTCTGGTGTCTGCGTATGGCATACTAATACAGCGGTATAGCTATTGGATTTTACTAATACAGTGGTATTGCTAGTGGCTTTCTATTGTGCTTAACAATATTTTATTATATGTAAACTGTATTTTTATACTGCACAAAGAAATAATGTTTCTTTGTTTTGTTTTTGTTTTGTGTGTAAATAAGACGCACAATGCGGGTTGTCCCCCAGGGTCTTTTATCAGTTCACCTGGTGGGTAAAGTCCCTGGGGATCAAAATTTCGTCACAAAAATGTATTCCGGTACCTGTGTATAGCACATAAGACTGGCCTCATAAAGAGGTGCCCTATTTTGAGGCATCCCAAGTGTAACCAAAGTGCATCCCAAGGGGACTCCCACTCTAAAAAAGGCTGAAAACCATTACTTTATTATATATAACTATGCATATGAGCTCTATAAAGCCTTATATATATAGGTAAGGCGAGGAGGTATTTAATTATTAGAATCCATGAACACCGAGGAATATCAAGCAAACTTGCAATTAGCACCATTAGGGAACACTGCTGCTCGCTTAATTTCACCATAGCTGATCTCTCAGTGCTCAAAGTCAGTCAGACAGCGACCTTATTATGGAGATGATGCTGTCACTCCTCCGCCACTCGATGAATAAGACATGTGCAACACTTTGGTATGCTTATTGCCTACTGGTTTGCAGTAACAAGACACATGAGCAACACATGTTTATCTTTATTACTGGTAATAAAATGCACAGGTACTACACAGGTATCTCATCAACACGTTGGTATTGTTTATGACAACTCCATCAACTTGGTATTGGTGGTAACGATATACTCGATTTGAATCGAGTTCATAAACTGTGGCTTTGGGAGGGGGGAGAGGAAAGATTTACTGTGAAGTCTGCTGAGGCTATAGAAAAGGACAGTTGATTCACAGATAGTAGCCAATGACGTATACAGGACACAGCAGTACCTTCTGTGTAACTTTCCTATTTAAAGCCCCTTAGCCCAGTGGTAAAGCGCTGGACCTGTTAATTTTGGTACCACGGTTCGAGCCCCCTCTTAAAATATTATGTAAGTAAGGGGAGAGCGCAGAGAGGGAGCGAGGGGAGCGGTGAGGAAAAACCAAAGAGGGATGAAGTAACGAGGGGTAGAGCAACGAGTGGTGAGGTAACGATGGAGGGAAGTACACAAGTTGGGGCAAGTAACCCAGGCTAAGAGGAGCCGCTGCATAATGAAGCTTCTCTCTCCCTTGTAATTACCATCATTAGCTTCACCAAAATGTGTGTGTTAATACACTCTTTCCAACACTCTAATCATCCTAGCAAGACTGGAGTTTTCCATGCCTTCGCATAGTAACACCACACATTTGTATAACAATGTTACACATATGAACAGCAACACCACACATTTGCTTAGCATTGTCACACACTAGCAATGCAACTTTCTGCCAGGCTGACACCCACAACAGTCCTCATGTTAAAAGCTAATGTTAAATGTGTGTGAGAGAGAGTCATAGACACACCGTGCTGGGCAGTACCACCATGATGGAGACACCATTGATCCAGTCTAGTGAGGTAGGGGGTGGAAAGTCTGTATTATCAATTGTGAGTAGGGGTTATGAGAGAGGAGTTGTGGTAGAGGGCTGAGATAGGAAAAAGTTTAGGTAAATAAGGTAGATCGTATTAAGTGAACATAAGGTTAAATTGGGGGAGGCAAGGGGGGATTTACATCAATTAATCAAGAAAAAATGATAATACCATCAGTGTTGCTGGCGTACTTTACATAAAGCTATGTTATTGGACCAACATCAGTGTTGCTTTTCGACTCCTTTATAAAGTTACATTGTGGGAACACAGTATTGCTACCCTACTCTATACTGTGAGCACAAATGCTAGCTATGTTTCTATCTCATTACATAAAACGGAATGGGTTTGGCACATCGGGTAATGAAATCTGTTAGCCTGAGCTGGGAGACTCCAGAGCGACGATAAGGATATCCTCAAGACTTCCACTAACACTGTTGTAGGAACGACAGTGTCAGTGGCTTCTCTCGAGCACAAACGAAGTTACTGTTTCTGGTGAATTACCATCTCTCAGAACAGTCTATTCCACTCACATGGGAAATGGAGAGAGAGACAGAAGCTAAAATAAATCTGTGTACATGTAAATAGATGCATGTACGGTGTGTAAAATCATAAATAGGACTGATGGGTAAGGGAAAGTGGGCGAGAGACAGCCTAATTGACAGGAGAACATGACATGTCGCAAACAGATCGAAGCTAGCATAATGCACTTTAAATGAAGGACGCAACACTCACGTAAATGTGTACGAAAATAAGTAACTCACGATAGATAAGGCACGACAGAAAGGGCACGATGGATAAGATTACAAAAATGGGTAATAACAAGTTACCCGCGATTGACGTTATTATTAATATGTTCTCAAAAATAGCGATATGTTTGAATGGATCATACAGCACTAAGCGGAAGGAAGACAAACAAAGCCGTGTTCGGGGTGAGGCGAATGCAAAACGAAAAGTCAAAGTTGGTGTAATATTCCGGTTTCATCTAGGAAATAAAAGAGAATCAGCATGGAAGGCACGACTGAGGGAGAAAAGTCATGGTGAGGGCGTCAAGGTGTCGATAAAGAGGCCGGAAATGAACCTTACGGGTCCTTTGATAAACAGGACATTCAATCATATGATGCATACAAACACCGATATACGTCTCTGTATATACACTCAGATTTTACTCCTATCCCCATTTTAAGGATTAAAGTATACTTGGCTGGTAGTGAAGAGGTTACATGCAGTCTTGTTGACCCTCGTGTAGTCTATTGGTTGTAAACTCAATTAAACAACTAACCAAAGTGTTCTGGGCCGTCGAGGAGACACGCTAAATGTAACGGAGTGGTGCTTAGCGTTTGTCATGGGATGACCGTATGTGAGGCATTTTTGGCGGAGGCGCCGGCGTGCGAGAACCGGAAATCGATGGACGGAAGTCGTCCAGAAGTAGCACAGATGTGACTGAATAGAAAATAACTTGTTGGTCCCCAACATAGATCAGCGACGCTGCCAACGCTAACATGTACATTAAGACAGTGCGGGAAAACAGAAATGAGTAAATTCCTATTAGGTTAACTGGTTAAGTAAGAGAATTCAGGAAACAGGACATATGCTTTCTGACGAAAATTTTAATCGTATGATGACCCGGTGCTGGAGTTTTTGGTCATATGACCGAACATTAAAGAAAATTCCCATATAGATTATGTTCAAGTAAATGTATATGAAAGATAAGGATTACATAGAGGAAGTTAACTGAAACAGCAGCTATCATAACGAGCAGTTCAAAACCTCTACTGAAATCAGTTTTCCTTCAACTTTATTTACATTAGTTCTCCCTGACTATAACTATTATACATGTAAGATCAATTATATACAGAAATATGTTTTCAGAATCCAGTAAGTTCCATCTTCTGGTAAAAAACAGTGATATACTCAGCATTATAAACTGTACGAATTACCTGCTTGCTGATTTTTTCTGCATCGCTCCCACGCCCCGCTCTCACTCAAGGTAAATTAAATATATTTGCGTATGAAAGATAAATAAATTATGTTGCCTGTTAGGAAATAATATTATTATTATTATTATTATTATTATTATTATTATTATTATTATTGCTATTATTATTATTATTATTGCTAATATTATTATTATTACTGTTATTATTATTATTATTATTATTATTACTGTTATTATTATTATTAGTATTAGTATTATTATTTTTATTATTATTATTATTATTATTATTATTATTATTATTATTATATTTTAGTTGTAGTATTATTATAAAGACTAATAAATGATAAAAACTAAACATTGTATTTTGTATGTTATGATATGCTAATGATGTTTCCGCTTATCATAATTTGCATACGGAAAAAAATACAAGCATCAAAGAACCTCATAATACAATGTTTTGTCAAAGTAAATTTAATGTGAAGGGAACGAATGTCGTATTAAAATAATTTTGATAAAGCACTCCAGTGTACAGCTAACACTCTTGGGGGAAGGTTCGAATCAAATTTGGGCTGTGAATGTTATAATTTGTAATTTTTATTGAATTGGGATAATAGTTTCCATATAAAGACTGATGAAGCCTCATCTGATTCGTTCTAAATCTTTAATGTTAATGGTTAGGTTAGGTAAGGTTCGTCAAGAAACAGGACAAGTGTTTCCTGACGCCGGTCTTAGGTGATGACCCGCCGTTGGGGCTTTTGGTCCTCTGACCGAGGCCTTTCGCTGGCTTACCGGTTCACCCTTTAAAAATTATGGTCAGTTATAACCATTTAGTTATTGTAATGTAAATGTTTATCTGCATTACTCAACCCTCACTTTGCATTCTTCCTGTCTCGTGCAGACACCTAAATACATTTAGTGTAACGTGTTTTACCGAGAATAAAGATTTTGCATTATTTTACATGCAAAAGGGATTAATCTGCACCTACGCACTTTTCTCCATGATTGGTAATGTTGCTACTTTTCCTCTTCAAAAAACAAATAACTTCATAAATAACTGGTCCAAAATATCCAGGAGTGAAAATCTCCCATCACATATCAGAAAAAAAACAAGAGAATGCATATGAAGATGGGTCAAAATTAATTAATTTTATGAGCCAAAATATCGATGCGAGTGATTGCCTCTTCACCGAGTATGAATTAGATAATGCTTTAATTAAAGGTTGATCAACCGCTCCTGGAGAGGATGGTATAACTTATGATATCCTCGGAACACTAAGGCAAGTCCCTGATAACCCTTTGTTAGCATTGTGAAATCTCAATTACTTCCTGGACCAATAGTCTCGTGCCTATCCCTCAGCCGCAACAGCCCGATACATTTAGACCGATCTCCTTAAATAGTTGTCTTTGTAAAACTTTGGAAAGAATGACACCTAACAGACTATACTACAGAATCAGACACCAGCTTTCCCCTCGTCTCGACAGGTTCATGAAAGGAAAATGTGTGCAGAACTGTATTTCCACCATTCTCACCGCACACACTTCTACTAGTTTTACCACATTTCTTGTTCTAAAACCTGCACCTGATATCGCAAACAGAATTATATGACCTAGCCAAAATGAATATTGGTGGTAGCCTACTGAGTTGGATAATAGGATATCTGTCAAAGAGAGTATCCTCTGTTCTCCGCCAAGGCTTTAGAAGCGAATCTAAAGAAATGTCCCTACCCCTAGGTACACCACTGGGAGGAGTTCTCAGTCCTATGCTATTTAATGTTCTGATTAATGTTCTCTTAAATACTCTACATGCCTCACCTACACATGTGGCTATAAGCTATGCTGATGACATCATGATCCATACAACAAGGAATAAGAAGATAAGTACCATTCTTAGCGAAGTTCAAAAATTTGTAATCAATTAGACCTCATCATATCTTTATCTAAAACAAAGATATTGACAAGCATACGACATCCCCCACCTATCTGCTTGCAGGGTGAAAACATCAGCTACGTTTTAAATCTGCCCATCAATAAATCCACTATACCACAACTAATTAAGAAATGCAAAGATAGGCTAAATGCTCTCAAAGCTGTTTGTTGCTGGCTACAACCCCAACTATGGGGCTAATTAGTGAGAATAGTGAGAATGATGTACACAGCCTATGTTAGGTCCTTAACTGATTATGCTGCTCCCATGTTGATATTAGAGAGGGAATGTTTTTTCCGACCCCTAGAGTTAATGCAAAATGATGACCTCTGAATTATTCTTGGCTGTCCCAAATCTACCAAGGCTCTTAATATGAGGAGTTTGCTATCTCTAGCTCCAGTATCAGTGATAGGATTATTGAGATTAACACTGTATTTGGTATTAGAATGTTAAAAAATGAACCAGACACTGTCACTATGAATCTTACTAAATCTCTAGAAGTAAATACTCATAACAATTATATTAAGTTTTATAACCTGCATGAACTGTATCATTGTAGACAACAAGAGCATTTCATCCCTCCATGGAAGTGTTCATTTAATATCACATACCTGCAAGCTCCTTCCAATAAGCTCATTGCTAGTAATCCCTTCCTTAAATCACTTGTATAAGCAACTGCTCAAGTAGAAATTTCTCGTCTAGCTGGTATATTTTATCACAAGTTATATACACTGATGGATTAAGCATAAGAATTAACAGTTGGATGTTTACACTGCAAACCGAATTGTTTGCCATCCTAATGGCGCTAAAGCTAACCTATGCCACTCAGTTAACTCTGTCACCATTACTGATTCTATGTCATCAGTGAAGGCTCTTGACTCATATAACGACTCTAGCACCATGCTCACTGGAGAAACCAGGTATAGATACTCAAAATACGGGAAAAGGAAATTAATGTACAATTGTTATGGATCCTGTAACACATCACACATTGGATTACTCCTTCAGGATAAAGTTGATATGTTAGCCAAGAAAAGTACCCTGAATTATGATGTAGAAATATAAATTCTGTGTATCTGTGTCTAGCATTAGAAATAATATTAGGAGACAAGTAAATAATGAAACTGAATGTTGTAGGAATGCAATTAGAAGCCTGAGTAGATCTATAACCCACTATGATAACATGAACATAATGTGAACAGACTGACTGATGTTGTACTCGCCAAGTTCAGGCTTCGTTACAAGTACTTCTGGTAGTTCGGGAGACACAGATGGTGATTAAACCAAATGTAAAGTATGTGGCCAGCCCTTTGGTCTTGAACACTATGTGCTTAATTGTCCACTTATTGAGGAATACAGAGATAAACAGTATAATAACCTATGTGACAAGTCAAGATATCTTATTAATGAAAATAAGATACCAGATATATTTAGCAAATTTCCTAAATTTGCTTGTAACAGATAAGTGAACTGTAGATATAAGTCTAGATGTACTCCTGTTAACCCTTTTGGGGCCTAATTCCTAGGCCTTTTGTGTATCCATATGCTCTTGCGCTACCGTCCACAGGGGTGCACAATAAACCAGCCACTTCGGGGGATAAAATCTAAAAATCTAAAATGTCCATGGTCGTCGAATTAAGAAGCTTCGCCATTTAGGACTTCGGAAATTATGAGCCATTCCAGGATGCTGGGGAGGAGTTCAAAAACTTTAATCATATGGTTCGTGCACATGACAGTTGTATCTGATCTTAAACAAGCGTTGAAAATTTGAAGGCGATCGGATGAGGCGTTCTCGAGTTAAGCAAACACTGAAATATGGAGTTTTTTTTTTGAGGGGGGGGGGAGGAGGGGCAATTACTTGAAGGTTAACCTTAACCTTTCGGAATACCCAAGTGTTATTATTTTTTATTCACGCGAATGTGAAGTATTCAGGTTTGATTCGAGGAAGAGGATGACAGCTTCTTTTCCAAACAACATGATCCCTTCACGGACATCAAGGAGAGTAACTGGAATAAAAATCCAAAATTTTCGCAAAATGACCCATGACAGATCGCACATTTTTTTTTTTTTTTTCCTTTACGTTTAAATAATACATTACATCAAGAATGTCATCCGTCAGAGAAATATAAAGACCTATCCTCAGAAAACTAGGAGATAGCGAAGCTGCTTCCGTCCACGGACTAGCCAATTATCCTTTAATTGGACAGAGCAAATCTGAGGAAAGCTTAATGGTGCACACCACTGAGAAAAATGTGAGGTATGGCATTGTGGAAGGACGCTCACGGAACATTATTATTATGGAACTAACCAAGTGGAAGGTCAGCTGCCTCTTAGAGATCTCTGCATATCCGTCCTTACATTATTGATTTTATTGATGAAGTTTTTTTGTTGTGGTTGCAGTTTTTCCTGGTTTAAACGTCAATGTTTATTTATTATAGTCATGTGGAGGTGCTAAGCCCAGGGTTACCTTTCCTCATCAGGGTCTGGGGAATAAGAATTAATCAGGTTTGATCCGAGGAAGATGAGCTATGTTTAATACCAGGTGTGTGATACATGAAGACACGTGAACAAACACTGAAAACACTTTTTATTATGAAATGTTGTTGTCTTGGGTCCTGTTTTCTTATATGATACACACGATACACAAAAATATATAAATGCGAGTAAAGAAACTGGAAATTGAATCACTCACAGCCTACTTTCTTTGGAAAAAGTATCAAGAAAATCAATGTGGAGATAGTAATCTTAAAACATTAACATTAACATTAACTCCTGGCTGAAGCTGTTACTGAAAAAATAGTGAAATAAATTAAGGTAACCAGTGCTAACAACGGGAATTAAGTGGTTATAACTATGACGATAATTTTTAAAGGGGTGGAGTGGTAAGCAAGCGGAAGGCCTCGGTCAAATGGCTGAAAGCTCTAACGGCGGGTCATCATCTGACTGAGTCCCACGTCAGGAAACACTTGTTCTGTTTCCTGGCGAACCTTACCTAACCTAACAACGGATACGAATTCAGAAAGCTGTCGGAAGCCTGCAGTAACCTGAGCTAGTGGATAATCCTGTTAGAAACGTGGTAGGACATGTAGATTGTGGAAAATTTAATTTATCTGAATGTAACTCATTATGTACATAACAGAAAATGATAACAAAAGATAATTATTATTTATCAGAGTTACATAGACAAGTAGGAATTTGGGACACCTAGGTCGCAAAAAATGTCCCCCTTCGATACCTACCACTGTCATATCCACAAGTTGCTCTGGACCTATTAATCATAAATGATTTATATCACCAGGAATGCTGGTAAATATATAAATTTGTAGACTATATTAAAAATAATAAATGATTATAGATACACATATATACACATTTATACCACAGAAGGAGAATAAATCTTAATCATAACACTCACCAATTAGACTGGAGATTAATGTGTCATGTACAGGACTCCCCCTTTTGCCTACATTTATGAAGAATTTACTGGCCAGAAATTAAACATAATTTAGACAGCTTATCTGAGGTTCCTGGAGTTGTCCTGTCCTGTCGCCTGATTCTCAAATTATGCAGGAATGCACATCCAACAATTTCGCCTCCTATCTGAGAGGTGTCAGCCCAATTTTAACCTCTAGAGCACGAAAAATTCTTCCCATTATTCTCAACGTGTTATTCAATTCAAACAAAATGGCGACTGACCTCCCCAGCCGCAGGTTTCCCATTTTCGATAACATACTTCTTTTAAAAATACAATATAGGGCATCTATTTACCTATAAATTACCGTATTTCCGGAAAATATATACAGTATTTTCCACATAGATTAAAGAAGACTTCCTTCTCGGAAGCTGCAGGCCAAAGTTGTCGTCGCACATGAAATGCTATCTTGAGAACGACTGACACGACTGCCAGGCAATATTCGGGCCAGGAGTTTTCGGGACAAAATACGGTCACTCATACTATTTTATTGCATATTTCGACAATTCAGAGCGGTTTCCAGGATTTTCTAAAAAAAAATAAAGGAGGATGTCCAAGCAAATACGATCCTAAGGGACGTCTTTACTGGAGTGATCTCACTCCAGTGAAGACGTCCCTTGTGATCGTATTTGCTTGGACATCTCCCTCCTTTCTGCAACTTTGCAAGCTCCTGATGGTGTGCTGATTGCAACACCAGAAGTCTAGAGCTATCATTCTACTCCCCCCTCCAAGGTTGTTTTGTATATATATATATATATATATATATATATATATATATATATATATATATATATATATATATATATATATATATATATATATATATAAGTGGATAAAAAGGCTTCAAGGAAGAATATTTAGATTTCTTCCTAAAGCCGTTTGAATATTCCATTTCCCCTACCACCCCATCTTTTCATTCTTTTTTACCAATAGGTATATTTTATTGCATAATATGGTGCAAAAAGGATTAACAGATACATTGTTGATATAAAGATGGCATATACAGTACATGAGATGTGAGAGATACATGTCTAGTACATATTGTTACATGTTTGTCAATGATTATAATGCAAAAATCTCATCCAGCTCTTCAGAACTGGGGCTCGTGCCCAAAATACAGCAGGTATTACCCCTCTGAACAGCAGCACTGAGTTGCTGGAACAGAAAACTAGCTGCCCTGAGATCCCTAGTTACCCTGATGAGTCCTTTGCCTAGCTCCTTAAGGAATTTAGATGCGCTCTTTCCCCATGAGCCAAGGGTCTCTGAGCCTATGGGAACAAACATATAATGATGGGCAAGTTCTCCATATTTTCTAGACTTTTGGGACTCCCTGAAGCTGGCAGCTGCCCCTCCTTCTTCCCTGGTGTATTGGAGATAGGTATCAGCCAAGGTAGTTGGACATATGTAGTCCCACACCACCTGCTTACCGTCTGTCCAGGCTTGAAGTGTGATACCATCTGGACGTTTCTGGCTGCCGTCAGATCTGCATAGTTGGGGTGGCTCCCTTACTGCTGGGCATCCGGCTGTTGTGAAGCTCCTCTTGATAATGTTATTAACCTCATGTCTTGCAATCTTTCCCTCGGATTTACGGCACACAAGACCATGTTACCCGAATCGGTCTGCTGCTTCACTGCCACAAATACACCTGTTTTTGGCGAGAATAGGGTCGGCAAGTCGAAGGGCAACACCAATGCAGATGGTCTGTGAGTCGAGCCGTGTGCCAAGGCTGGAGTTGGGAACAGCCAACAGAAAGTCCCCTGCATGAGGAGCTCTCACTGCCAGGAGGCGGGCTCTATCCTTCCCTGACACACTCTGAAGCATTGTTGAGGCTATTTTCTCCACTATCGGGCCATCCCAGTGTGACTGTAGTTGTTGGGGGGAGCAGGTCTGGTTTCAGAGCCCGTTAGATTATCCCAGATCATGGCTCCGTCGATGAACTTATAGTCCTGGACTACAATCTTGTCCCTAAGATGTTCAGGGAGAATTGCTGCTAAAAGCCCTCTGGATGCAATGCATGAGGACAGAGAAGCAAGTAGTGCAATCCGTGATGACTTGCGGACACCAATGCCTCCTAGTCTGACTGGAAGTGTAGCTTGGTTCCACTGCCCATCTTCTAGAGTAAGGTTAAGTACTTTCGTAAAAATCTGCCTCAGAATACTGTCATATTCGTGCAGTATAGGGTTATCATATGAAGGTGCACATCTTAGGAAATATGTCAACCTGGACAGACTCGAGCACATTATGAGAAGGTACAAGGCATCGTGGGTGTCAAGATTGCCTATTCGTTGTTCCATTCTCCTCAGTTCTTCCAATTTCTTCCTGAGGATTGTGTCAATGGCATCGCTTCCCAGAAGTGCACAAAGTGTTGCACAAAAAAAGAATGGTTTAATTTCGTCAGGAACAAGACCAGCCAAGGAATTGTTGACGAAGCTTGTGATCTCTGAAAGCAGTATCTCTGCAATCTCCGCCCCTCAAGGAAGGTTCCTTGATGTTGGTGAGGGGCTCTTGATTTAGGGAATTGGATCTGTGCTCCAGTTCCCCAAATTAAGCCTGAATGCCTTCCACATCCCCCCCCAGGCGCTGTATAATCCTCCGGGTTTAGCGCTTCCCCCTTGATTATAATAATAATAATCTGCAATCTCCGCAATAACTGGATTAACCATTTCCTTTAAATGCTGTGGCCTTATTCTAGTGTAACCCCCAGCAGACCCAGATGGGAATGACATTATTGCTTTGTAAATAGTCTGAGTTTTCCACAATCAATGGTTCCACAGTGGGGACAGAGGTGTTGGAACCGTTGGTGCCCCTGGTTTCCCTGGCAGGGTGGTTTCCTCTAAGTGCTTCCGCCGTATCAGCATCCCTGGGGGCAACTATATCTTCACTGGTAATAATTCTGATTGCTCCCACTGTGTTGCCCTCTTCAATTTTCTTGTTCACCTGCACTCTTTCTTTTTCACTGTCAGTGGAGTGAGTGAGGGTTCTGCCTCTCCCGTTTTTGTATTGACGGGGTAGATGAATGAGGTTATTAGTTCCAGGAAAGTCTCTTAAAGATTTAATGATCATTGAGGCTAGCCTCTTTCCCCTTCTTTCCGGCACAGCTAAGCAGACATTGCCAAAAAGTAGCAAGCTGTGCCATGCCCTGATGGTTGGTGGAGCATTTAGGATAGTGGAACCATCGTTTACTTTTTTAAGAGGTCTGTAAATTTCCCAGCTGTGTGTGGACGGGCTGCTTTGGGAATATGTGTGAGTGTCCTGGTACCTGTTGCTTTAATTACTTCCAAGATATCATCTGATAAGATGAGGTCTATATATATATATATATATATATATATATATATATATATATATATATATATATATATATATATATATATATATATATATATATATATATATATATATATATATATATATATATATATATATATATATATATATATATATATCGTGCCGAATATGTAAAACTGGTCATTTCGCAAGAACTCATTTAAAATTAAGTCTTTTCTGAAATTTTCTCTTATACGTTTAAAGATATATTTTTTTCATTAATGTTAATATAAAAATTTATAATTTTGCACCAAAAGAATCTTAGAAAACTTACCTAACCTTATTATAACAAGAGCAATTTATTTTAGCCTAACCCAACTAAATATATTTTAAATATGTTTACAATAATTTAATACTAAACAAACACAATCAAATATATTTTTTCCGTTAGGTTCAGAATGATTTTGGCGAAATTATTGCATACACAAATTTTCACTTGTCCTATATGGCAAGATGAGCGTTGCTATTTAAGCCAAGATCGCAAGTTCTGCCTATTCGGCACGACATATACATATACATATACATATACATATACATATACATATACATATACATACATACATACATACATACATACTGCCACTAAGCTGCCAAATAACTAGTTTGTTAAGTATCTGTGAGGCTTTTTCCACTGACGGCAACACTTGTACGCAATACTAGTGCGATTCAATAACAATACTACGGGTTGAGAAAAATCGAGGTTATCAAAGAACAAAGGTTATGACATAGAGAAAAAAATAGTAACCAAGTTTAAACGAAACATCAAATGCAGGTAACCTAAAAGACAAAACAACCTATTAATCCCAATGGGTTGCTAACTCACTAACTTGGTGGCTTGGTAGCGCTCTCTGCTCACATACTGAGTGTCCGTGGTTCGATTCCTGGCTGGGTGGAAACGTTGGACACGTTTCCTTACACTTACTGCCACCGTACAGGTAACAGTAAGTAGGTATTTGGGTGTTAGTCGACTTTTGTGGATCGCATCCTGCGGGGGTTGGGAGTATACCTCAGATAGGGCTGGGTTTTGAAATAAACTGAGGTAGAATAACAGCTCTTAGCCTGTAAAATTGATTGCGTAAATAAAAATTATGGAAGAATCAACAACAATAGTTCTGTCCGGGGGGCTAGGTGGCGCTGATGTACTAACACTCACACTGTAACTATCATCTATACTAGGGTACCAGAATACTGCCTGTGTTAACACTATGTAATTATCATTTAGAATAAGGTACCAGCACATTGAGGATGTTCAGACAGTGTAACGATCCTACAGATATGAGCAGCCGCACATTGTGGATTCGCTGTGTTAGCGCTCAGCTCACACTGAGGTCCGTGGTTCGATCCACATTAACGTGTTTCCTTAAGACACCTACTATCTCTTTTTCCCCTCATGGAAGGTTCCTTGATGTTGGTGAGGGGCTCTTGATTTAGGGAATTGAATCTGTGCTCCAGTTCCCCGAATTAAGCCTGAATGCCTTCCACATCCCCCCCTGGGCGCTGTATAATCCTACGGGTTTAGCGCTTCCCCCTTGATTATAATAATAATAATAATACTATCTCTTTTCACCTATCAGTAAAACAGGCACCTGGGTGTTAGCCGACTGGTGTGGGTCGCATACTGGTAACAAAGTTTACCTAATTTGCCAGAAATGCTCTGCATAACAAGGGGCTTTCTATATAGTAGTATGTCATTGATGTCTGCTAGGTCTGTATATATTGTATATGTAGAGATAACGATTATTATATATAGACATTCTTTATTCGTTCGCCGCCCCTGTTTGCTCCGTCCCTTTTCTCTTCGCCTAATTCACTCTTGTCTTCCCTTCAGTTACCACCTTTATATGTTCATGTAGCATCTCACTTTTCCCTACCCCCTGGGAAGTTCCAGCTGTTCGGGTCTGTTCTTTCTCGCTCCCTTGCTCGAAAGCTCAACTGCCTACGGTGGCTTCCCGCTCTCTTTTTCTTGATCACTTCCACTCCCATTCTCATGCCACCGCTGTGTACACAGATGGCTCTAAGTCTTCAGACGGCGTCGGATTCGCAGCTGAACTGTATGCCATTCTTGCAGCACTTATTCGTATCGCATCTATGCCTGTGTCATCATTTGTAGTAGTCTCAGACTCCCTTAGTGCTCTACAGGCTATACGAAAATTTGATACATCTCATCCCCTAGTTCTCCGTATCCAACTTTGGCTACGCCGTATCTCTACCAAACATAAAGATATTGTTTTTTGTTGGGTCCCTGGTCATGTCGACGTACAGGGCAATGAACAGGCAGACACTGCTGCGCAGTCAGCAGTACATGACCTACCAATTTCCTATCGAGGTGTTCCATTTCTGGACTATTTTGCTGCAATAGCTACCCACCTTCGCACCCGTTGGCAACAACGTTGGTCAACTCTGCTCGGTAACAAACTTCATTCTATTAAACCGAGCATAGGTTACTGGCCGTCTTCTTGTCATCAGTGCCGAGGTTGGGAGACCACTCTCTCCCGCCTTCGCATTGGTCACATTCATCTTACTCATGGGTATCTCATGGAGAGGCACCCTGTTCCTCTCTGTGAGCAGTGTCAAGTTCCAGTATCGATTAGCCACATTCTGTTATACTGCCCTCTCTATCAACGAGCACGCAGAATTTACCTCCAACGTCGTCTTCGTTCTACTACTCTCTCTTTACCTTCCCTTCTTGCTGATGGACCCTCCTTTAATCCTGACTCTCTCATTGACTTCTTGACAACGACTGATTTACTCCACAAACTCTGATGATACTTTTCGCACTCCCCTCAGCCCTTTCTAGTTCAGTCTCTTGCTGCCCTTTACCCTTTCACCATCCACTGCCCCGCTGTTATCCGTAACCTATTACTCATCCATCTCCCTTTTGCCACCTGATGCCCTCGCTTCCTTCCTGCCCTGCAGCGCTGTATAGTCCTTGTGGCTTAAAGCTTCTTTTTGATTATAATAAATAATAATTATTATTATTATTATTGTTATTATTATTATTATTATCATCCAGAATAAGGTAGCCACACACTCTGAGGGTAATCCCTCGATGTAACGACCAAGCATATCAGATTAGAAGCACAATGATGAAACAAATTTTATTTAAAAGTACCCACAAGGTTGGCTGAGAGGGAATTATGACTAGGCGTCCACCGAGATCCACATTGGCAGTCATGTCTTGGGTCCAAACCTCCATTAACATAATTGGCAATATACTGTATGTCTTATGGGAAGTGGTGCGTGCAGGAAATATGTTAATCCTTTGTATTGGCTGCTGACATCGTTGTCTGACTAGTCAAGTGAATACTGAGATATAAATTGTATATATATATATATATATATATATATATATATATATATATATATATATATATATATATATATATATATATATATATATATACATATAAATATATATACTCACACACAGACGTACCATACCCCCGGCCGGGATTGAACCCGCGGTCATAGAGTCTCAAAACTCCAGCCCGTCGCGTTAGCCACTAGACCAGCTAGCCACAATAAGATTCATCCAATTAGGTATATTGTGGCTAGCTGGTCTAGTGGGTAACGCGACGGGCTGGAGTTTTGAGACTCTATGACCGCGGGTTCCATCCCGGCCGGGGGTATGGTTTGTTTGCAATCGTGTCATTACGATTTCTTGAGTCACACAGACGTATATATGGTGCTACTTTAGCGTGCGATCTACCGTAGTATTCGTAGTTATGCTGTGAACTGACTTTTAACGTGCGGTCTACCTTTTATGTTATAATTAACCTTACTTAACCTAACCTGGTTAGGTTAGGTTTGACTTAAATAGCAACGCTCTTCTTGCCGAATAAGGCAAGCGAAAATTTGTGTATGCAATTTTTTTGCAAAAATCATTCTGAAACTAACGAAAAATGTAAATTTCATTGTGTTTGTTTATTATTAAATTATTGTGAACTTATCTGAAATATATTTAGTTGGATTAGACTAAATTAAATAGCGTTTGTTATAATAAGGTTAGGTAAGTTTTCTAAGGTTCTTTTGGTACAAGATTATTAATTTTTACATTAACATAAGTGAAAAAATATATCTTTAAACGCATAAGAGAAAATTTTGGAAAGGACTTAATTTTAAGTGGGTTCTTGCTAATTGATCAATAATTCCTATTCGGTACAACATATATGTGTGTGTGTGTGTCTAAGCCTCCTGAATTCAAAAGGAAATATCACAGGACTTAGGTAGGTAGACTTAGAACTTTTAAGAAATACGCAGGAGACTTAAATTTATAATGCCTGTACAGATACTATACCTGTAATATTTTCCTGACGTGTCCATCCATTCTTGTGTTACGTTAGTATATAAAATAGCCTGGGCAAATATACGAAGGAATTGGGTTGGGTTTGAGAACTTTGAGAACTTGCCCAGCATGGACCAGTAGTCCTGTTTCAGGTTTCCTCCACTTTTATGTTCATGGGATAAAAATAAATGCCTAGCAATCCTGCAAGTGTAAACCATTTAACAGGCTTCCTGTTTACACTCATATGACAGCGGTAGTACCTCCCTAGGTGTTTGCTATTTATTAACTTACTACTAGCAGGGTATCTAGGTCACTGCCGGCAGCACCTGACCATTATTGTGTCACCACAAATGGTTGTCTTTGTGGTTGGCAGCTGTAACGAGGCTTCTCTCTCCGTAATGGTGATATTGACTTCTTGGTGACAATATTGCATAGAGGGACAGGAGAGGGTGGGAGGGGATGTTGTAGGGGACTTCATGACTCTCGAAATAGTAATAACAGAAATGTAAATCACGGAACGGGTGGATTTGAACCCATGGCGAGTTCTAAAACTCACGCACTACTGGCCTTTGAGTTTTAGGTTCAAACCACACCCGTTCCATGATTTATAGGGGACTTGTTACGTATGAAATGCATGAGTTTGTATTCTCGTTTAAATGAGTTCGTATGTTTTGCCATACGTGTACTCACCTCACCTCACCTAGTTGAGGCTGCAGGGGTCGAGTCCAAGCTCCTGGCCCAGCCTCTTCACTGGTCGCTACTAGGTCACTCCCTGAACCGTGAACTTTATCATACCTCTGCTTAAAGCTATGTATGGATCCTGCCTCCACTACATCGCTTCCCAAACTATTCCACTTCCTGACTACTCTGTGGCTGTCCTGTCCTCCAGTGTCGTCAGGTTGATTTCCCTTAACCTCTCCTCGTAGGACATACCTCTTAGCTCTGGAACTAGTCTTGTTGCAAACCTCTGCACTTTTTCTAATTTCTTTACGTGCTTGGCTAGGTGTGGGTTCCAAACTGATGCTGCATACTCCAATATGGGCCTAACGTACACGGTGTACAGGGTCCTGAACGATTCCTTATTAAGATGTCGGAATGCTGTTCTGAGGTTTGCTAGGCGCCCATATGCTGCAACAGTTATTTGGTTGGTGTGCGCTTCAGGATATGTGCCTGGTGTTATACTCACCCCAAGATCTTTTTTCCTTGAGTGAGGTTTGTAGTCTCTGGCCCCCTAGACTGTACTCCGTCTGCTGTCTTCTTTGCCCTTCCCCAATCTTCATGACTTTGCACTTGGTGGGGTTGAACTCCAGGAGCCAATTGATGGACCAGGTCTGCAGCCTGTCCCGATCCCTTTGTAGTTCTGCCTGGTCTTCGATCGAATGGATTCTTCTCATCAACTTCAGGTCATATGCAAACAGGGACACTCCGGAGTCTATTCCTTCCGTCATGTCGTTCACAAATATCAGAAACAACACTGGTCCTAGGACTGACCCCTGTGGAACCCCGCTGGTCACAGGTGCCCACTCCGACACCTCGCCACGTACCATGACTCTCTGCTGTCTTCCTGACAGGTATTCTCTGATCCATTGTAGTGCCTTCCCTGTTATCCCTGCTTGGTCCTCCAGTTTTTGCACTAATCTCTTGTGTGGAACTATGTCAAACGCCTTCTTGCAGTCCAAGAAGATGCAATCCACTCACCCCTCTCTCTCTTGTCTTACTGCTGTCACCATGTCATAGAACTCCAGTAGGTTTGTGACACAGGATTTCCCGTCCCTGAAACCATGTTGACTGCTATGTGTGTGTGTGTGTGTGTGTGTGTGTGTGTGTGTGTGTGTGTGTGTACTCACCTAGTTGAGGTTGCGGGGGTCGAGTCCGAGCTCCTGGCCCCGCCTCTTCACTGATCGCTACTAGGTCACTCTCCCTGAACCGTGAGCTTTATCATACCTCTGCTTAAAGCTATGTATGGATCCTGCCTCCACTACATCGCTTCCCAAACTATTCCACTTACTGACTACTCTGTGGCTGAAGAAATACTTCCTAACATCCCTGTGATTCATCTGTGTCTTCAACTTCCAACTGTGTCCCCTTGTTACTGTGTCCAATCTCTGGAACATCCTGTCTTTGTCCACCTTGTCAATTCCTCTCAGTATTTTGTATGTCGTTATCATGTCCCCCCTATCTCTCCTGTCCTCCAGTGTCGTCAGGTTGATTGTGTGTGTGTGTGTGTGTGTGTACTCACCTAATTGTGGTTGCAGGGGTCAAGACTCAGCTCCTGGGCCCCGCCTCTTCACCGACCGCTGCAAAGTCCTCCCTCTCCGTGCTCCATGAGCTTTATCATACCTCGTCTTAAAACTATGTATAGTTCCTGCCTCCACTACATCGCTTGCCAGACTATTCCACTTCCTAACTACTCTATGACTGAAGAAATACTTCCTAACATCCCTTTGACTCATCTGAGTTTTCAGCTTCCAACTGTGATCCCTTGTTTCTGTGTCCCATCTCTGAAACATCCTGTCTCTGTCCACCTTGTCTATTCCACGCAGTATTTTGTATGTCGTTATCATGTCTCCCCTGACCCTCCTGTCCTCCAGTGTCGTCAGACCAATTTCCCTTAACCTTTCTTCATAGGACATTCCCCTTAGCTCTGAAACCAGCCTTGTTGCAAACCTTTGCACTTTCTCTAATTTCTTGACGTGTTTGACCAGGTGTGGGTTCCAAACTGGTGCTGCGTACTCCAGTATGGGCCTGACGTACACAGTGTATAAAGTCTTGAACGATTCCTTACAGAGGTACCGGAAAGCTATTCTCAGGTTTGCCAAGCGCCCATATGCAGCAGCAGTTATCTGGTTAATGTGTGCTTCTGGCGATGTACTCGGTATTATACTCACTCCTAGGTCTTTCTCCTTAAGTGAGGTTTGCAGTCTTTGGCCTCCTAACCTATACTCTGTCTGCGGTCTTCTTTGCCCTTCTCCGATCTTCATGACTTTGCATTTGGTGTGGTTAAATTCTAGGAG
This sequence comes from Cherax quadricarinatus, assembly GCF_038502225.1. Lineage (NCBI taxonomy): Eukaryota > Metazoa > Arthropoda > Malacostraca > Decapoda > Parastacidae > Cherax > Cherax quadricarinatus. The sequence continues at coordinate 13,245,853 of NC_091319.1, read as the reverse complement.
CCAGTTGCTGGACCACGCATCCAGCCTGTCCAGGTCTCTTTGTAGACTTGTCTGGTCCGCATCTGATTTAATTCTCCTCATTAACTTCACATCATCCGCAAACAAGGACACTTCTGAGTCTGTCCCTTCCGTCATGTCGTTCGCATATACGAAGAATAGCACTGGTCCCAGGACTGACCCCTGTGAGACCCCGCTCGTCACCGGCGCCCACTGTCATACCTCATCACGGACCATGACTCGCTGTTGCCTCCCTGTCCTGTATTCTCTGATGCATTTCAGTGCCCTTCCTGTTATATGTGCCTATTCCTCTAGCTTCTGTACTAATCTCTTGCGAGGAACTGTGTCGAAGGCTTTCTTGCAGTCCAAGAAAATGCAATCAACCCACCCCTCCCTCTCATTTCTTACTTCAATTACCTTGTCATAAAACTCTAGTAGATTTGTGACGCAGGATTTGCCTTCCATGAATCTGTGCTGGCTGTCGTTTATAACCTTGTTCTGCTTCAGGTGCTCCACCACTCTCCTCCCGCTAATCTTTTCCATGACTTTGCATACTATAGCAGTCAGTGACACTGGTCTATAATTTAGTGCTTCATTTCTGTGCATATGCATACACAGCACACGCACGCACGCACGCACGCACGCACGCACGCACGCACGCACGCACGCACGCACGCACGCACGCACATACACACACACACACACACACACACACACACACACACACACACACACACACACACACACACACACAAACACACACACACACATACACACACACACACACACTCAGCTGAGTCTCGACCCCTGCAGCCACAATTAGGTGAGTACACACACACACACACACACACACACACACACACACACACACACACACACACACACACACACACACACACACACGCACGCAAAGACACACACACACACATTTGCAATTTTTTATTTACATACATAGAGGTGTATGTGTTCCCGTATGTGTTAAATATTTATACAGGGCCAGATTAAGGGCCTCCTAGGCCTGGAGTTCAGAAATTTGAATGTGCTTATACTACACACTAAGGTTCAAAATAAAGTTATTGTTGAATATTGGTCCTCGCCGGAACTCAGGCATTATTGTATATTTTACGAAATTTACAACCTAGCTACACCACGGAATAAATAGTTATTGGAGCTATTAAAAAAATATATTATAGTTCGAATGCCGCATCAGGGGCCAATCAGTGACTAGTATTTGAGGCGGTCAGAGCGCCTAGCCAATCACAGCCAAAAGAAAAACACTTCAATTCTATTTCTGAAGATAACAAAGTTAAATTCTGTTACGTTTGGTTATGTTCGAGTTATATTAAGGTATGATGGGTTACATCAGGTTTTGTTGGGTTACGTTAAGTTGTTAGATTAAGTTGTATTACGTTAAGTTCTTAGATTATATTGGGTTATGTGGAACATTTTTTTTTATAATTTTCCTAAAATCAGCATGCGTAAATATGAATAATATAATAATTGTGTATTAAAATGTGACGCTGATTTAACTCCTCAAGAAATTTTGTGTGAAGGAGGGTGTGCAGCGGCCGCTGAGTGACAGACGACAGAGGACACCATAGTGAAACTAAATGTGTGAACACTGGTCGGTTAGTGGCGGCGTGTAATCCGGCGCCATCGAGGTCATACTTGGGTGTTTCGGCCCGAATTTGTAATAGGAGCCCGTGTTAATGTCCCCTGCTGAAGAATTGAGAGAGGAAATCTGCGGGACCTCCAGAATTGCGTGTGGATGGTGGAAAATAAGGAGCTACGCCCTCACTCACACAGGGAAGTACGCCCTTTCACTTAGTTTTCTCGCTGGCCTTTGTAGGTTTCTATATGTTAAGTAGGCGATGTGGTGTGATCCAACTACAGTAAGTAAATGGTAAGTGGTAATACGAATTTCTTTTCTAATAACACTATTGTATTACATGTATATGTACTCCACACTAATTATATTCTGTGTATCCAGCAAGCCAAATAATATACATTCCACACTATTTTTTTTTTCGCGCTGTATAGCCCTTGTGGCTTAGCGCTTCTTTTTTTATTGTAATAATAATAATCCACACTATTTTATAATTTACCATTACTGGTATTAATGTTTAATATTTTAATTATTAATTTAATGTCAGGTCAAGATTTTTTTTTGAGAGTGGTGATGGAGTGGGTATCTGTGACCTACTGTGACTAAGTCCCACTTACCTCACCCAAATTACTTGCACATAATAACCTCATGCAGGTAATTTCTCACAGATTACATTAAGGTGTTAGGTTATGTTGGATGGTTAGATTTGGTAATGGTGGGTTGCTTTGAAATTGTTGGTTTAAGTTAGGTTAGATATGTTAATGTTGGGTTGTTGTTGTTCTTGATTCGCCGGTACTCTCCCGGCCCGGGTCTTTCCTAGATGGTGACCCGGCCTTGGCTCCCTGTCTTGGGAGTGTCTGAGACCTATGTCTGCCATGAGAGGAGGTACAAGGGACCAGCTGTCCCCAGGCCTAGCCCCATTCCCCACCCTCACGGGGCTCATAGGGAAAAGCGAGGCCTCTGGTCTGCCATCTTCCCCGCCCCAGGGAAGCTCATGGGAATGGCAGTCATGTGACCTGCAGGTGGTAGCAAGCTCTGGCCATTGTTAGGGTGCTTTTTAAATTGCTAGGTTATGTTGGGATATGTTAGGTTATGCTAGGTTTCGTTAGCTTTCCCCAGTTGCACAACCATCTTGATTACAGAACCAACTTAATTCTGGACATCTTAAACTACACTTTATCCATTACATAAAAACTGAGGCCTAGCATTCAATTATTACCCTCAAATAACAGCCAATTTAAACATTCAAAACTGTCATTTTTTCAGCATCATATTTATATTTTTATCCTGAGATACATTATTTCAAAGTGACACCGAAAGCGAAATTTGATCATTTGGCATTATGCATGAGCTTCCCAAGAGAGTCTATAGATTCAAGAATTTTTCAGTTTGATCGGTTGGTTAATGGGTGATTAAAGCTTTTAGTCTACACGAGACTCACTTTTGCTGCATTGTAACCTTTTCACCACCTGACAAGAGTAATTTAATCCCCAAAAATAGAGATTAAAATAAACTCTCAGCATATATATATACACTGAGAGAAATACACCTCTCAGGGCATATAACCTGTGTGAGTGTGTGGTAGACAGCTCTGCATAACCAGGGGCTTTCCACGTGTACTGCTGTCATCCAATTTTGTTAAAAGCTACGTATTATGTGGAAATAAATTATTATTGTTGGTAGAATTACCGACAATATGTTAAGTAAAAGGACACAAATGCGACTAATGTGACATTTTATTGTGGCAACGTTTCGCTCTCCAGGAGCTTTATCAAGCCGTAAAGGTTTGATAAAGCTCCTGGAGAGGGAAACGTTGCCACAATAAAATGTCACGTTAGTTGCATTTGTGTCCTATTACTTAACATTATTATTATTATTGCGTCTCTAGAAGATGAAATAAAAGCCATGTATTCACCGTCCATTCCCTCCCTCCACCCATTCCCGTCAATAATGTGCTTCCCGCCGTTCATAATCGGCCCTACACTAGCTATCAGTGTTATCAGTGAGCCAACAAGATTACTAGATAACGGGCAGCAGTTCAAGTTCAGTAGTGTCGAACACTGGACGGATAAGTACCTTCTCACATCCAGAGCGATCAAAATCTTAAACCAGCGTTGGTATGCAAGGCTAAGGTGAGGCGAGAAGGTGGGGCAGTGTGGACTGTGATGTTATAAGTGCCATGAAACAGGTAAATTCCAAGAAGGAAAGAAATTAAAATACGGAGTTTAACATGTATCATATACCTTCTGATTGAAGTCGAAATGTACATAATTTCCCTACTCTTAGTTCCTATATATATACATTGTGGTATATGTTTACTTACTGAACTCTTGCTAGTGAAGTTGTGCTTCCGTATGATATGTTAAATTCCGAGAGAGGCTGCGGCAGGTGACAAACCCGCACTGCGCTACTCTCAGAAATCTTCCCCTCTACTTCTTCAGCTGTTGCCTTGCAACTTTGCATAGCTCCTGATGACGCTATATATATATAGGCGACTAAAATGCCGGGAGCAAGGGGCTAGTAACCCCTTCTCCTTGGTAGGATATGGCAGGTTTGTTAAAAAATATAGTATATATATATATATATATATATATATATATATATATATATATATATATATATATATATATATATATATATATACATATACACACACAATTAAAGGTGAATACAGGAAAGAGTAAGGTTATGAGGATAACAAAAGATTAGGTGATGAAAGATTGAATATCAGATTGGAGGGAGAGAGTATGGAGGAGGTGAACGTATTCAGATATTTGGGAGTGGACGTGTCAGCGGATGGGTCTATGAAAGATGAGGTGAATCATAGAATTGATGAGGGAAAAAGAGTGAGTGGTGCACTTAGGAGTCTGTGGAGACAAAGAACTTTGTCCTTGGAGGCAAAGAGGGGAATGTATGAGAGTATAGTTTTACCAACGCTCTTATATGGGTGTGAAGCGTGGGTGATGAATGTTGCAGCGAGGAGAAGGCTGGAGGCAGTGGAGATGTCATGTCTGAGGGCAATGTGTGGTGTGAATATAATGCAGAGAATTCGTAGTTTGGAAGTTAGGAGGAGGTGCGGGATTACCAAAACTGTTGTCCAGAGGGCTGAGGAAGGGTTGTTGAGGTGGTTCGGACATGTAGAGAGAATGGAGCGAAACAGAATGACTTCAAGAGTGTATCAGTCTGTAGTGGAAGGAAGGCGGGGTAGGGGTCGGCCTAGGAAGGGTTGGAGGGAGGGGGTAAAGGAGGTTTTGTGTGCGAGGGGCTTGGACTTCCAGCAGGCATGCGTGAGCGTGTTTGATAGGAGTGAATGGAGACAAATGGTTTTTAATACTTGACGTGCTGTTGGAGTGTGAGCAAAGTAACATTTATGAAGGGATTCAGGGAAACCGGCAGGCCGGACTTGAGTCCTGGAGATGGGAAGTACAGTGCCTGCACTCTGAAGGAGGGGTGTTAATGTTGCAGTTTAAAAACTGTAGTGTAAAGCACCCTTCTGGCAAGACAGTGATGGAGCGAATGATGGTGAAAGTTTTTCTTTTTCGGGCCACCCTGCCTTGGTGGGAATCGGCCAGTGTGATAAT
>NC_091319.1:13073169-13238169 GCF_038502225.1 Cherax quadricarinatus | reverse complement strand
CACAGTGTTCCCTTAGTATGCCCATGGCGCCCCTGCTTTTCAATGAGTTTATTTTGAACTTTCTCCCATATCTCTCACTTCAGTATGTTATGGTAGTTTGCAGATTGGGACAAGACCCTCTCGTACTTTTCAGATATATATTATCATCCATCTTTCTCTCCTCCACTCCACTGAGTACATATTTAAAACTTTAAAGTGTTCCCAGTAATTTAAATGCTCTGTTGGTTCATTGTGGGCTGTACACGATCTTTCTTCCAGCTATGATATTTCTTCTGCCCTGAACGGGGCCGTCTAAACTGAGCAATATTCCAAATGAGTGAGCACAAGCGATTTGGAAATTGCCACCACCATTGGTACTATTTCCCTTTCTTGGAAAGTTCTCGTTATCCACCCCGTCATCTTCCTGGTTGTGTTACATCTGCTGTATTGTGTCCTTTGAAAGGAAGGTCACCTGACATAATTTCTCTCAGGTCTATTACGTGTTCCCTTCCCTCTGCTTGATGATCCTCTTGAGTTTTGTATACAGTGTCACTTTTGAGCTCTTCATTATTTCCATATCTAAACAACTGGAAATTATCATCTTTGAACTTCATGTTTTTCACTGCCCACTGGTAAACTTTGCTTATATCTTCCTACAATTTTTCACTCTCTTCTACCGAAGTGACTTTCATGCTAATTTTAGTGTCATCTGCAAATGATGACACTTTGGAACAGTGACGAGCGTTTTTTATGTCTCCCTTGATCTCATTTGTCAAACACCTTTGCAAAACCTGTGAATACCTCAACTTCGTTTTGGCTTTCTTCCAAAGCCTCTATAATTCTGTCATAATGCTTTAGCAGTCGTGATAATCATGATCTTCCAGGTCTTAAAATATTCTGCTTTGGGTTAGCTGAAATTCCACAGAAAAATAATTTAAAACAGTTGTCAGACAAACTATTGTAATAATTTTCTCCTGAACTCCTAATTTCGAGTCATTAGCTACCCGAAGAAAAGTTTTAGTTTTTTCCTTTTATCGCCATTTCCACAGGTTCTTTTATTCCTCGGTAACTAATGATTTTTTGTATATTTTTTCTTTTATCATTAAGCTGAGTAAGTCTCAGGAAAGTATTTTATTTTTTGTATTCACTCATTAAACCTTAAATCAATCACTGCATTGCTTCAGTTTTACAGTCAGCGTTATGTGAAGCAAAAGCTCTTTGTACCTTACATCATGCTGCCTCTACCACAGTACTTAACATCATGCTGCCTCTACCACAGTACTTAACATCATGCTGCCTCTACCACAGTACTTAACATCATGCTGCCTCTACCACAGTACTTAACATTATGCTGCCTCTACCACAGTACTTAACATTATGCTGCCTCTACCACAGTACTTAACATTATGCTGCCTCTACCACAGTACTTAACATTATGCTGCCTCTACCACAGTACTTAACATCATGCTGCCTCTACCACAGTACTTAACATCATGCTGCCTCTACCACAGTACTTAACATTATGCTGCCTCTACCACAGTACTTAACATTATGCTGCCGCTACCACAGTACTTAACATCATGCTGCCTCTACCACAGTACTTAACATCATGCTGCCTCTACCACAGTACTTAACATTATGCTGCCTCTACCACAGTACTTAACATTATGCTGCCGCTACCACAGTACTTAACATCATGCTGCCTCTACCACAGTACTTAACATCATGCTGCCTCTACCACAGTACTTAACATTATGCTGCCTCTACCACAGTACCTAACATCATGCTGCCTCTACCACAGTACTTAACATTATGCTGCCTCTACCACAGTACTTAACATCATGCTGCCTCTACCACAGTACTTAACATCATGCTGCCTCTACCACAGTACCTAACATCATGCTGCCTCTACCACAGTACCTAACATCATGCTGCCTCTACCACAGTACTTAACATCATGCTGCCTCTACCACAGTACCTAACATCATGCTGCCTCTACCACAGTACTTATCATGCTGCCTCTACCACAGTACTTAACATCATGCTGCCTCTACCACAGTACTTAACATCATGCTGCCTCTACCACAGTACTTAACATTATGCTGCCTCTACCACAGTACTTAACATCATGCTGCCTCTACCACAGTACTTAACATTATGCTGCCTCTACCACAGTACTTAACATTATGCTGCCTCTACCACAGTACTTAACATTATGCTGCCTCTACCACAGTACTTAACATCATGCTGCCTCTACCACAGTACTTAACATCATGCTGCCTCTACCACAGTACCTAACATCATGCTGCCTCTACCACAGTACCTAACATCATGCTGCCTCTACCACAGTACTTAACATTATGCTGCCTCTACCATAGTACTTAACATCATGCTGCCTCTACCACAGTACTTAACATCATGCTGCCTCTACCACAGTACTTAACATCATGCTGCCTCTACCACAGTACTTAACATTATGCTGCCTCTACCACAGTACCTAACATCATGCTGCCTCTACCACAGTACCTAACATCATGCTGCCTCTGCCACAGTACCTAACATCATGCTGCCTCTACCACAGTACCTAACATCATGCTGCCTCTACCACAGTACTTAACATTATGCTGCCTCTACCACAGTACTTAACATCATGCTGCCTCTACCACAGTACTTAACATCATGCTGCCTCTACCACAGTACTTAACATCATGCTGCCTCTACCACAGTACTTAACATCATGCTGCCTCTACCACAGTACTTAACATCATGCTGCCTCTACCACAGTACTTAACATTATGCTGCCTCTACCACAGTACCTAACATCATGCTGCCTCTACCACAGTCCCTAACATCATGCTGCCTCTACCACAGTACCTAACATCATGCTGCCTCTACCACAGTACCTAACATCATGCTGCCTCTACCACAGTACCTAACATCATGCTGCCTCTACCACAGTACTTAACATTATGCTGCCTCTACCACAGTACTTAACATCATGCTGCCTCTACCACAGTACTTAACATCATGCTGCCTCTACCACAGTACTTAACATCATGCTGCCTCTACCACAGTACTTAACATTATGCTGCCTCTACCACAGTACCTAACATCATGCTGCCTCTACCACAGTACTTAACATTATGCTGCCTCTACCACAGTACTTAACATCATGCTGCCTCTACCACAGTACTTAACATCATGCTGCCTCTACCACAGTACCTAACATCATGCTGCCTCTACCACAGTACCTAACATCATGCTGCCTCTACCACAGTACTTAACATCATGCTGCCTCTACCACAGTACCTAACATCATGCTGCCTCTACCACAGTACTTATCATGCTGCCTCTACCACAGTACTTAACATCATGCTGCCTCTACCACAGTACTTAACATCATGCTGCCTCTACCACAGTACTTAACATTATGCTGCCTCTACCACAGTACTTAACATCATGCTGCCTCTACCACAGTACTTAACATTATGCTGCCTCTACCACAGTACTTAACATTATGCTGCCTCTACCACAGTACTTAACATTATGCTGCCTCTACCACAGTACTTAACATCATGCTGCCTCTACCACAGTACTTAACATCATGCTGCCTCTACCACAGTACCTAACATCATGCTGCCTCTACCACAGTACCTAACATCATGCTGCCTCTACCACAGTACTTAACATTATGCTGCCTCTACCATAGTACTTAACATCATGCTGCCTCTACCACAGTACTTAACATCATGCTGCCTCTACCACAGTACTTAACATCATGCTGCCTCTACCACAGTACTTAACATTATGCTGCCTCTACCACAGTACCTAACATCATGCTGCCTCTACCACAGTACCTAACATCATGCTGCCTCTGCCACAGTACCTAACATCATGCTGCCTCTACCACAGTACCTAACATCATGCTGCCTCTACCACAGTACTTAACATTATGCTGCCTCTACCACAGTACTTAACATCATGCTGCCTCTACCACAGTACTTAACATCATGCTGCCTCTACCACAGTACTTAACATCATGCTGCCTCTACCACAGTACTTAACATCATGCTGCCTCTACCACAGTACTTAACATTATGCTGCCTCTACCACAGTACCTAACATCATGCTGCCTCTACCACAGTCCCTAACATCATGCTGCCTCTACCACAGTACCTAACATCATGCTGCCTCTACCACAGTACCTAACATCATGCTGCCTCTACCACAGTACCTAACATCATGCTGCCTCTACCACAGTACTTAACATTATGCTGCCTCTACCACAGTACTTAACATCATGCTGCCTCTACCACAGTACTTAACATCATGCTGCCTCTACCACAGTACTTAACATCATGCTGCCTCTACCACAGTACTTAACATCATGCTGCCTCTACCACAGTACCTAACATCATGCTGCCTCTACCACAGTACTTAACATCATGCTGCCTCTACCACAGTACTTAACATCATGCTGCCTCTACCACAGTACTTAACATCATGCTGCCTCTACCACAGTACTTAACATCATGCTGCCTCTACCACAGTACTTAACATCATGCTGCCGCTACCACAGTACTTAACATCATGCTGCCTCTACCACAGTACTTAACATCATGCTGCCTCTACCACAGTACTTAACATCATGCTGCCGCTACCACAGTACTTAACATCATGCTGCCTCTACCCCAGTACTTAACATCATGCTGCCTCTACCACAGTACTTAACATCATGCTGCCTCTACCACAGTACTTAGCATCATGCTGCCTCTACCACAGTACTTAACATCATGCTGCCTCTACCACAGTACCTAACATCATGCTGCCTCTACCACAGTACCTAATATCATGCTGCCTCTACCACAGTACCTAACATCATGCTGCCTCTACCACAGTACTTAACATCATGCTGCCTCTACCACAGTACTTAACATCATGCTGCCTCTACCACAGTACTTAACATCATGCTGCCTCTACCACAGTACTTAACATCATGCTGCCTCTACCACAGTACTTAACATCATGCTGCCTCTACCACAGTACTTAACATCATGCTGCCTCTACCACAGTACTTAACATCATGCTGCCTCTACCACAGTACTTAACATCATGCTGCCTCTACCACAGTACTTAACATAATGCTGCCTCTACCACAGTACTTAACATCATGCTGCCTCTACCACAGTACTTAACATCATGCTGCCTCTACCACAGTACTTAACATCATGCTGCCTCTACCACAGTACTTAACATCATGCTGCCTCTACCACAGTACCTAACATCATGCTGCCTCTACCACAGTACCTAACATCATGCTGCCTCTACCACAGTACCTAACATCATGCTGCCTCTACCACAGTACTTAACATCATGCTGCCTCTACCACAGTACTTAACATCATGCTGCCTCTACCACAGTACTTAACATCATGCTGCCTCTACCACAGTACTTAACATCATGCTGCCTCTACCACAGTACTTAACATCATGCTGCCTTTACCACAGTACTTAACATCATGCTGCCTCTACCACAGTACTTAACATCATGCTGCCTCTACCATAGTACTTAACATCATGCTGCCTCTACCACAGTACTTAACATCATGCTGCCTCTACCACAGTACTTAACATCATGCTGCCTCTACCACAGTACTTAACATCATGCTGCCTCTACCACAGTACTTAACATCATGCTGCCTCTACTACAGTACTTAACATCATGCTGCCTCTACCACAGTACTTAACATCATGCTGCCTCTACCACAGTACCTAACATCATGCTGCCTCTACCACAGTACTTAACATCATGCTGCCTCTACCACAGTACTTAACATCATGCTGCCTCTACCACAGTACCTAACAACTTGCTGCCTCTACCACAGTACCTAACATCATGCTGCCTCTACCACAGTACCTAACATCATGATGCTTCACAGTACCATACAGAACAGATACATAATAATAATAATAATAATAATTATTATTATTTATATTATCACACCGGCCGATTCCCACCAAGGCAGGGTGGCCCGAAAAAGAAAAACTTTCACCATCATTCACTCCATCACTGTCTTGCCAGAAGGGTGCTTTACACTACAGTTTTTAAACTGCAACATTAACACCCCTCCTTCAGAGTGCAGGCACTGTACTTCCCATCTCCAGGACTCAAGTCCGGCCTGCCGGTTTCCCTGAATCCCTTCATAAATGTTACTTTGCTCACACTCCAACAGCACGTCAAGTATTAAAAACCATTTGTCTCCATTCACTCCTATCAAACACGCTCACGCATGCCTGCTGGAAGTCCAAGCCCCTCGCACACAAAACCTCCTTTACCCCCTCCCTCCAACCCTTCCTAGGCCGACCCCTACCCCGCCTTCCTTCCACTACAGACTGATACACTCTTGAAGTCATTCTGTTTCGCTCCATTCTCTCTACATGTCCGAACCACCTCAACAACCCTTCCTCAGCCCTCTGGACAACAGTTTTGGTAATCCCGCACCTCCTCCTAACTTCCAAACTACGAATTCTCTGCATTATATTCACACCACACATTGCCCTCAGACATGACATCTCCACTGCCTCCAGCCTTCTCCTCGCTGCAACATTCATCACCCACGCTTCACACCCATATAAGAGCGTTGGTAAAACTATACTCTCATACATTCCCCTCTTTGCCTCCAAGGACAAAGTTCTTTGTCTCCACAGACTCCTAAGTGCACCACTCACTCTTTTTCCCTCATCAATTCTATGATTCACCTCATCTTTCATAGACCCATCCGCTGACACGTCCACTCCCAAATATCTGAATACGTTCACCTCCTCCATACTCTCTCCCTCCAATCTGATATTCAATCTTTCATCACCTAATCTTTTTGTTATCCTCATAACCTTACTCTTTCCTGTATTCACCTTTAATTTTCTTCTTTTGCACACCCTACCAAATTCATCCACCAATCTCTGCAACTTCTCTTCAGAATCTCCCAAGAGCACAGTGTCATCAGCAAAGAGCAGCTGTGACAACTCCCACTTTGTGTGTGATTCTTTATCTTTTAACTCCACGCCTCTTGCCAAGACCCTCGCATTTACTTCTCTTACAACCCCATCTATAAATATATTAAACAACCACGGTGACATCACACATCCTTGTCTAAGGCCTACTTTTACTGGGAAAAAATTTCCCTCTTTCCTACATACTCTAACTTGAGCCTCACTATCCTCGTAAAAACTCTTCACTGCTTTCAGTAACCTACCTCCTACACCATACACTTGCAACATCTGCCACATTGCCCCCCTATCCACCCTGTCATACGCCTTTTCCAAATCCATAAATGCCACAAACACCTCTTTAGCCTTATCCAAATACTGTTCACTTATATGTTTCACTGTAAACACCTGGTCCACACACCCCCTACCTTTCCTAAAGCCTCCTTGTTCATCTGCTATCCTATTCTCCGTCTTACTCTTAATTCTTTCAATTATAACTCTACCATACACTTTACCAGGTACACTCAACAGACTTATCCCCCTATAATTTTTGCACTCTCTTTTATCCCCTTTGCCTTTATACAAAGGAACTATGCATGCTCTCTGCCAATCCCTAGGTACCTTACCCTCTTCCATACATTTATTAAATAATTGCACCAACCACTCCAAAACTATATCCCCACCTGCTTTTAACATTTCTATCTTTATCCCATCAATCCCGGCTGCCTTACCCCCTTTCATTTTACCTACTGCCTCACGAACTTCCCCCACACTCACAACTGGCTCTTCCTCACTCCTACAAGATGTTATTCCTCCTTGCCCTATACACGAAATCACAGCTTCCCTATCTTCATCAACATTTAACAATTCCTCAAAATATTCCTTCCATCTTCCCAATACCTCTAACTCTCCATTTAATAACTCTCCTCTCCTATTTTTAACTGACAAATCCATTTGTTCTCTAGGCTTTCTTAACTTGTTAATCTCACTCCAAAACTTTTTCTTATTTTCAACAAAATTTGTTGATAACATCTCACCCACTCTCTCATTTGCTCTCTTTTTACATTGCTTCACCACTCTCTTAACTTCTCTCTTTTTCTCCATATACTCTTCCCTCCTTGCATCACTTCTACTTTGTAAAAACTTCTCATATGCTAACTTTTTCTCCCTTACTACTCTCTTTACATCATCATTCCACCAATCGCTCCTCTTCCCTCCTGCACCCACTTTCCTGTAACCACAAACTTCTGCTGAGCACTCTAACACTACATTTTTAAACCTACCCCATACCTCTTCGACCCCATTGCCTATGCTCTCATTAGCCCATCTATCCTCCAATAGCTGTTTATATCTTACCCTAACTGCCTCCTCTTTTAGTTTATAAACCTTCACCTCTCTCTTCCCTGATGCTTCTATTCTCCTTGTATCCCATCTACCTTTTACTCTCAGTGTAGCTACAACTAGAAAGTGATCTGATATATCTGTGGCCCCTCTATAAACATGTACATCCTGAAGTCTACTCAACAGTCTTTTATCTACCAATACATAATCCAACAAACTACTGTCATTTCGCCCTACATCATATCGTGTATACTTATTTATCCTCTTTTTCTTAAAATATGTATTACCTATAACTAAACCCCTTTCTATACAAAGTTCAATCAAAGGGCTCCCATTATCATTTACACCTGGCACCCCAAACTTACCTACCACACCCTCTCTAAAAGTTTCTCCTACTTTAGCATTCAAGTCCCCTACCACAATTACTCTCTCACTTGGTTCAAATGCTCCTATACATTCACTTAACATCTCCCAAAATCTCTCTCTCTCCTCTGCATTCCTCTCTTCTCCAGGTGCATACACGCTTATTATGACCCACTTCTCGCATCCAACCTTTACTTTAATCCACATAATTCTTGAATTTACACATTCATATTCTCTTTTCTCCTTCCATAACTGATCATTTAACATTACTGCTACCCCTTCCTTTGCTCTAACTCTCTCAGATACTCCAGATTTAATCCCATTTATTTCCCCCCACTGAAACTCTCCTACCCCCTTCAGCTTTGTTTCGCTTAGGGCCAGGACATCCAACTTCTTTTCATTCATAACATCAGCAATCATCTGTTTCTTGTCATCCGCACTACATCCACGCACATTTAAGCAACCCAGTTTTATAAAGTTTTTCTTCTTCTCTTTTTTAGTAATTGTATACAGGAGAAGGGGTTACTAGCCCATTGCTCCCGGCATTTTAGTCGCCTCATACGACACGCATGGCTTACGGAGGAAAGATTCTTTTCCACTTCCCCATGGACAATAGAAGAAATAAAAAAAGAACAAGAGCTATTTAGAAAAAGGAGAAAAACCTAGATGTATGTATATATATATATATGCATGTGCGTGTCTGTGAAGTGTGACCAAAGTGTAAGTAGGAGTAGCAAGATATCCCTGTTATCTTAGCGTGTTTATGAGACAGAAAAAGAAACCAGCAATCCTACCATCATGCAAAACAGTTACAGGTTTTTGTTTCACAGTCATCTGGCAGGACGGTAGTACTTCCCTGGGTGGTTGCTGTCTACCAACCTACTACCTAATTATTATTATTATTATTATTATTATTATTATTATTTCTACAAAGTACATGATAGAGTTAGTAGGGAAGGTAGAATTAGTAACTAATTTTATATCACTATTGTTATATTTTACATGAAGCGCTCAACCAGTGTGGGACATTCAGTCCAGGGAGTGTTGCATAAGCACATAAGGAGGAACACTGCAGTAGGCCTATTGGCCCATACTAGGCAAGTCCTTCTCACAACCAAACCCACTAACAAAAGTATTTGTCCAACCCATTTTCAATGTTGCGAGCTCGATCCTCAGTCCTCATAACCGCGTGATAGACACACTACTTCCGCAGTCGTATTCTACCTGCAATAGGCCAGTAAGCCGACTGTGATTGTTTTTTTCTTATGACCTTGCACACCCTCGGTGTTTCCCTACCAGGAGCCTCCCTCAGGAAGGTGGTTCGAAACCCAGTATCTGAGGTTGGAAGAACGGGAGCCGGCACGGGAAGGACTGCTGCTACTGGAAGGGTACTCGAACCCACGTCTCACCCTCAGAATGTGGTGTACTGTGGAGAGCGCCGTCCGTGCACACCCACACCTTCCTGTGTCCTTGCTTATGACAGCTTCTGTGAGTACTGCCTCAGTGGTCATGTTTAATTATCAATAACACTTCACAATAAACCCTCTGGGCCATGAAGGCTGCAGCAACATGGTCTAATGGGAATAATAACATGGTCCAATGGTTAGAGTAACATGGTCCAGTGACTACAATCTTTAGCTTGGTAGTAGAGCAGCCTTGTCGAGGGTCTGAATTCGACCCATCCCTCAGATCTTTACAATCGTTGGTATTGTTTTTCATATATTCTTTTAATTCTTAGCTAATGCCTTCTTACGAAGATTTTATATCCAAAGGATTCAAGCTTTATCAAACCCACCGAAGGTGGTTTATGCATATATATACATTATATGTATTATATTTGTACAGGAAAACGTTCTAGCTCGACCTAGAACGTTCTCCTGAACTAATCTTCTTATACTTCCTACGTATTTCTGCAACATTGCAAGGTCTTGATATATTGATAGTAACACGAAAGGTCTAGAGCTATCATTCAACTACCCCTGTGTTTGTTATATATATATATATATATATATATATATATATATATATATATATATATATATATATATATATATATATATATATATTGCATTTAAAGTATGGTAATTGCACATCAGGTAATTAAGGAGAACGCACTCTTGCACAACATGACAAGCCAGTTCTCTAATCTTCACGTTCTACACTTGAACTTAAGCCAGTTATTCCACGGGTCGCTACTTGAAGCTTGGTACACTCAGAACAAGTGGAAAGACAGTTACTGGCCGCAGTCTCACCTCAACGATGGTATCAGGTAAGTTTAGCTAAAATTGAACTGTTTGTTTGAAACCTCTCGACAGTTTTGAAAGAGATACAGGAATGAAATTCATGACTGTAGAACAAAAACAAGTTTCCAATCTCGCCATGGAGAGTTGAAAAGTGTTTAAGCTAGTAGTATTATCGTTGTTATCGGACTTTGGTGGGTCTGACCTGCTAAAATGGATAATGTTTTTGACATCTGTTGTGACACCAGTTATGGCCTATCAGAATCCAATAAGAGCATTAGAGCCTCTGGTTCCATCTTCTCTTATATATGAAGGAACTTATCTAGAGTTGTGGTTTAACATATAAAGAAGTTTGTCTAGAGTACTGCTCTAATGTATGATGAAGCTAATCTAAAGTACTGATATGAGAAAGCTTGTCTAGAGTACTGTTATAATGTATGAGGAAGCTTGTCTAGAGTACTGTTATAATGTATGAGGAAGCTTGTCTAGAGTACTGTTATAATGTATGAGGAAGCTTGTCTAGAGTACTGTTATAATGTATGAGGAAGCTTGTCTAGAGTACTGTTATAATGTATGAGGAAGCTTGTCTAGAGTACTGTTATAATGTATGAGGAAGCTTGTCTAGAGTACTGTTACAGTGTATGATGAATCTTGTCTAGAGTACTGTTACAGTGTATGATGAACCTTGTCTAGAGTACTGTTACATTGTATGATGAATCTTGTCTAGAGTACTGTTATAATGTATGAGGAAGCTTGTCTAGATCTAGTACTGTTATAATGTATGAGGAAGCTTGTCTAGAGTACTGTTACAATGTATGGTGAAGCTTGTCTAGAGTACTGTTACAATGTTTGGTGAAGCTTGTCTAGAGTACTGTTACATTGTATGATGAATCTTGTCTAGAGTACTGTTACAATGTTTGGTGAAGCTTGTCTAGAGTACTGTTACAGTGTATGATGAACCTTGTCTAGAGTACTGTTACATTGTATGATGAATCTTGTCTAGAGTACTGTTACAATGTTTGGTGAAGCTTGTCTAGAGTACTGTTACAATGTTTGGTGAAGCTTGTCTAGAGTACTGTTACAATGTATGGTGAAGCTTGTCTAGAGTATTGTTACAATGTTTGGTGAAGCTTGTCTAGAGTACTGTTACAATGTATGGTGAAGCTTGTCTAGAGTATTGTTACAATGTTTGGTGAAGCTTGTCTAGAGTACTGTTACAATGTATGGTGAAGCTTGTCTAGAGTATTGTTACAATGTATGAAGCTTGTCTAGAGTACTGTTTCAATGTATGGTGAATCTTGTCTAGAGTACTGTTACAATGTATGATGAAGCTTATCTAGAGTACTGTTACAATGTATAGTGAAGCTTGTCTTGAGTACTGTTCTCAGCAGGCAGCTTACCAGCATCAAGGCACCACCTTTTCAGGGTGCGCAGTAGTTCTTATTCTTATTTTTTTTACCACCAAGGGGTAAGTTTTAAGGAGCGGATAAGTCTTTGCTACGTTTTTAATACAAAAAAAATGTATCAGGTGGATGTTACTGTGGAAGTACGGAGGCATTTACCTGGATCTGGATGCTATAGTCGTACGGTCCTTGGCTCACCTACCCAACTGCACTGCACGGGAATCTGACAAGTACGTGAATGTACGTGTGTATGTGTCCCCCAGTAGCCATCATGTGCTTCTGTAATATTGTTGACTGTATCCCCACAGCATGAGCAACTAGGGAAAGGATATCAGCCCACTCCCACAGATGGAGGATGCAATCTATGAATTGTAGGGGGATTTACCTCAAATTACTTCCTAATCATTTGAAGGATTCCCTAAAGCATTTGTGTTTTCTTGGGTATGGGGAGATTACCCTAAAGCATGAGGGAGGAAGGGGTGAGTCTGTCTAATAAACTTTTTCAAAGTAAAACTTGACAGTTACGTGGCAGCTGGGGCGCTCAAGTTCTCCCAGGGTCACCCTGTGATATGTGCGTGTCTACACCACTTGGCACACTACTTCAGTGGTACGGTCTGGGGAGCCAATGGTCCTGAACTGCTAACGCAAGTGCTAATTGACAGGTCAGTTTCTCTCCACTGTCCAAAAAAACATTAATTTTTTATAGCTTTTCGTGAGTTTAATAATAATAATAATAATAATAATAATAATAATAATAATAATAATAATAATAATAATAATAATAATAATAATAATAATAACATTAATAACATAATAATAATGATAATAATAATAATATTTTTCATTATTTTTAAATTAGACACAAGAACAGTTTGGTCACTATTCCCATGTTTTACGTGGAGATAGTGCAGGTTATTTCCGTTGGGGTCGCATCCTGGGGTAGAAGAGTGTGAACCCTAGTGGAAATTATTCTTTCAAGTTGGTTTTACATAGTTATCCGACATTAAATAAACCGTTTCTTAAAACATAGCTTACCACTACGCAAACAGAGGACTAGAATGTATCACTAATACTTGCACAAGGGATGAACATGGGGAATATATAATAGCTAAATTCAAATCCAAATACCTACAAAAACCTCTCACAGTGATAAACATCTACAGAGTTCCACAATCAAACATTAGCCAATTTAGTCAAAACCTAGGAAGTATGATAACTGATGCACGCATGAACAAAGATCACTTACTACTCTCAGGTGACTTCAATATAAATCTCCTGCAAGACCAGGACCCACACGTTACTGAATTCACAAACACAATGAGTAACTGCATGTTGCTACCAACAGTAACAAAACCTACAAGAGTTACGGAGACTAGTGTTTCCCTACTTGACCACATCTGGACCAACACCATATCCCCTTTAAAATCAGGCATAATTACAGATAATACCACAGACCACTACCCTACTTTCCTCATAACAATTCTTGGTAAAATACCCCAAGACACTACTAAAGTCACCTTCAGACTTCACAATGAGGCAGCCATTAATAACTTCACAACAGTAGTAACAAACATTGACTGGCACACTGAGCTAGAAATCTATACAGATATTGACGAATGTTTTAATAATTTTCTAAAAAAGACCCAATACCTCTATAACAAGCACTGCCCTAAAAAAACTAAACAGATGACAGCTAAGAGACTGAACAGTCCCTGGCTAACACCCAGCATTCTCAAATCCATAAATACAAAACACCGATATGAAAAACAGTACAGAATGGGTCACATAACCAGAGACCAAACAAAACGTTACTCGTCAATCCTAACCAGCCTGATAAGAAGGGCAAAAAAACTGTATTATGAGAACAGATTATCCAACTTACGAGGTGATATAAAAAAGACTTGGAAGACCCTATCAGAAATTCTGGGAACAAAAAAGATATCACGAAATAGCGAAATAAAATTAGCAAAATCAGATGAACCCCAACTCCCACCAACAGAAACAGCAAACAGACTCAATGATTTCTTCTCCACTATAGGACAAAACCTTGCCAATAAAATCCCAAGCTCAGATACCCCACCAAATGACTACCTCACTGGCAACTACCCGAACACACTGTTCCTAGCTCCGACTAACCCATACGAAGTCTCCCTTATTATCAACGCACTAAAAAACAAGGCAGGAGATTTAAATACCTTACCACCCTTTATATACAAAAAAGTGTCACAAGTACTATCACCAATCATTGCAACACTCTTTAACAAATCCATTGAATCCTCCACCTTCCCTACAGCTCTCAAAATAGCAAGGGTCACCCCGATCCATAAAGGAGGAGACCAAACAGAGTTGAATAACTATAGGCCAATATCCAATTTACACCCTCTCTCAAAAATCTTCGAAAAATTAATTCATAAACGAATCTACTCCTACCTCATCTCCCAAAACATTCTCAACCCCTGCCAATTTGGATTCAGGCCTAATAAAAATACTAATGATGCTGTTATACACATGCTAGAACATATAAACACTGCAATAGAGAAAAAAGAAGTCCCACTGGGGATCTTCATTGACTTACGTAAAGCTTTTGATACAGTTGACCATGACTTGCTCCACGTAAAATTGTCACACTATGGTATTAGAGGGCACTCCCTCAACTACCTCAAGTCATACCTCAGCAACAGAACCCAATATGTGTACGCAAATGGGGCAAGCTCTTCCGCTCAACCAATTACAGTTGGTGTCCCACAGGGAAGTGTCCTTGGCCCTCTTCTCTTTCTCCTATACATAAATGATCTACCAAATGCTTCGCAATTACTCAAACCCACACTTTTTGCAGATGACACTACATACGTCTTCTCTCACCCGAGCCCAGTCACGCTAGCCAATACTGTAAACACCGAATTACAGAAAATATCTACCTGGATGAGGACTAACAAACTTACACTAAACATTTACAAAACCTACTTCATTCAGTTTGGTAACAGAGCTACAGATGTACCTCTTAACATAACGATAAACAGATCACCTATCACAAAGCTAACAGAGGGAAAATTCTTAGGAATCCACCTTGATAATAGACTCAAATTTCATACACATATACAACAAATTTCTAAGAAAATTTCCAAGACTGTAGGCATACTATCGAAGATACGGTACTATGTTCCACAGTCAGCCCTCCTGGCCCTTTATCACTCTCTTATTTACCCCTATCTCACCTATGGAATTTGTGCATGGGGCTCAACAACAATTAACCATCTCAGACCACTAATTACCCAACAAAAGGCTGCAGTTAGAATGATAACAAATTCTCACTACAGGCAGCACACTCCACCAATATTCAAAACACTCAACCTACTCACCATACAAAACATCCATACTTATTACTGCACCTATTACATACATAGAACACTTAACTCTGATATTAACCCTCCCCTCAAACATCTCCTTGCCAACCTCAACAGAACACATGACCATAACACAAGGCACAGATCACTCTTTGATGTTCCTCGTGTCCATCTCACGCTATGCAAAAACTCAATGCACATAAAAGGCCCTAAAATCTGGAATTCATTACCTGTAAATATAAAAGAAACACTACCTGTTTATAAATTCAAGTCTCTTCTCAAAGATCACTTACTCACTCAAAACCAAATAAATACTGAATAACTGAACCTTATAAATTGTATATCCTATATGTTACTCACAATTATATCACACAAATGTTAAACCTAGGACCCAATCTAACTTTGTTATTTTTTTAAATACACTACCTAACAGAATACTCCATTCGACTGAATGTACAGCAATGCATGCAACCATATGACCTGTCTTTGTAATACTCATTTGTGCTTTATAGTTATCTGTTTACAATAATGTTTTATCACTGATTTCATCATTGCTTAGTTAATCTTAAGTTAATTTTAAGCCAGCCCGTAATGCTATGCATATAAGTGGCTTTGGCATGCTGCTCTTACCTGTATTTTTTTGTACCTCTGTATGTATGCTAAAATTACTAAAATAAAATAAATAAATAAATAATAATTACTCAGTACACGCATCAAAGACACGTTAATCTTCGGATAAAACATATAAAACATGACTGTGAGCATTTCCATTCAGAGATCACAATAGTAAATAATTACACTCTTAAATCCTATTCAGAGTATTAGCATCTCTCCTTCCCATCTATCCACTGAATTCTGTTTGGCGTTTCTGCAAAAGTCCCATTTTAATTTCCAGTCTGCAGAAGCTTGTAGATAAGCCAGTGTTACCTCGAGAAAAGGTATTGTTGTGTAAATCCGCGGTACTGCCGTGGTACATTATGGTGCAGGAGGTGAGTGGAGGCAAGAACCAGGCCCCTTCACTCTCCGCATTCTCTATTATTGCCGATCCAATATTTTACTAAACGCACGCGCGCGCGCACACACACACACACACACACACACACACACACACACACACACACACACACACACACACACACACACATATATATATATATATATATATATATATATATATATATATATATATATATATATATATATATATATATATATATATATATATATATATATATATATATATATATATATATATATATATATATATATATATATGCAAAACAACCACTCTGAAAAAATAGAGAAATTCCAAGCGCTTTCGTGACTACTCACATTATAATGTGTGTAGTCACGAAAGTGCTTGGAATTTCTCTATTTTTTCAGAGTGGTTGTTTTGCATATTCTGAAATCACCTGTTTACTGTGATCTTATTGCATATATATATATATATATATATATATATATATATATATATATATATATATATATATATATATATATATATATATATATATATATATATATATATACAGTGAATTACACGTAAGAGGTAGACACCACCGACTATAGATGCACTCACAAGCAGGATCCAAATGAGGTGGTGAGGTTGTAGCAGGAGAGTGGTGCAACAACCTCAATGAAGATGCAGTGGTGAGGTTGTAGCAGGAGAGTGGTGCAACAACCTCAATGAAGATGCAGTGGTGAGGTTGTAGCAGGAGAGTGGTGCAACAACCTCAATGAAGATGCAGTGGTGAGGTTGTGGCAGGAGAGTGGTGCAACAACCTCAATGAAGATGCAGTGGTGAGGTTGTAGCAGGAGAGTGGTGCAACAACCTCAATGAAGATGCAGTGGTGAGGTTGTGGCAGGAGAGTGGTGCAACAACCTCAATGAAGATGCAGTGGTGAGGTTGTGGCAGGAGAGTGGTGCAACAACCTCAGTGAAGATGCAGTGGTGAGGTTATGGCAGGAGAGTGGTGCAACAACCTCAATGAAGATGCAGTGGTGAGGTTGTGGCAGGAGAGTGGTGCAATAACCTCAATGAAGATGCAGTGGTGAGGTTGTAGCAGGAGAGTGGTGCAACAACCTCAATGAAGATGCAGTGGTGAGGTTGTGGCAGGAGAGTGGTACTTACTGTGATCTTCCATTAGACAGGGAGGAGGGCTCTCGCCCCCTACGTGGCACCAGGTGCTCCTAATCTATCCCTCCGTCGGCCTAATCAGGTTAACGAGGTCAATCTAGTACCCCGACGGGGCGCATTTGGTCGCAGAGTTCTGCATTTGTTGCTGTTGTGGGGATGTTCTCGGCGTCTCTCTCCTCTCTCTCGTTCTCTTTCACTTTCTCTCATTCACAGAAAATGCTCTGCATTCCTAAATTTTCCGTACAGAGATGACCATTAACATAACTGAGTTCGACTCCCACTTGCTAAAAAATAATTCCAGGTGCCATCGGCTGCCTAAATTGGATGAGGCTTTTTTTTTGAGTGCTAATGTACAAAATGACAATAATTGATGCCGGCTGTTGTCGTGAGCG
The DNA here is from genome assembly GCF_038502225.1 of Cherax quadricarinatus. Taxonomy (NCBI): domain Eukaryota; kingdom Metazoa; phylum Arthropoda; class Malacostraca; order Decapoda; family Parastacidae; genus Cherax; species Cherax quadricarinatus. Next base: position 13,219,985 of record NC_091319.1, on the reverse strand, counting down.
ACTTGACATTTGGTAATTTTTTTTTTATTTTAACGCTGGTCTTACCTTCATGGGAATTTTTTTTACCTCCTTACATCATCTGTTCTTTTGAGGCCAACATATTGATAGATAAACATCCATCATTCGGGAAATTTTTATTTTTCCTGGTGCATTCAAGCACGTGAAATTTTTGAAGTAGAGTCAAAAACTACCGATGGAATTTTTTGTTAAATATATTAGTCGATGGAGTCTTTCATTTCTCTCTGGACTCCATACTAACTGGAATTTGTTATTACTAATATGTTGTCTCTAGCACCTGACTCACGAAATCGTAATGACATGATTCCAAACAAATCATACCACGGGTGGGGTTAGAACCCGCGATCAGAGCCTCAAAACTTCAGACCGACGCGTAATATATACTCAGGAATCTCTGTACTTTTTTAAATCTCATATTTGTTTTTATTCCCCGCTGGAATCTCCTTGGATCTGTCCTCGCCGGAATCTCTCCTCTCTGAAATTTCTTTATTTACATATGTTCTCACACGTATATATTGTAAGTACGTGAGAATGTAAGTTGAAAAAAATATAAGAAAAAGACCTTACGGTACTTTGAAGGCGTACAATGAGGAAACTGGAGAAGAAAATTGGTACGTCGTAGGACAAGTTTTTGTTAGGACAACGTTACGCTCTATATGGCGCTCTATCAGGTCATGACATGAAAAAGCTCTACACAAGGATTCACTGTTCCAATAAAGCTTGTTCTGTAACGTACGTGCTGCAACTTTTCTTCTCTTGTCGGCGGCACGACGTTTACATCCAGGAACGGGCAGGGTAAAGTACTGAAATTTAGATGTACTCAAGAGTCCATCTTGCGAACACTGAATCTCATTTCTTAAATCTGATTTTTGCAGTTTTCGTTGTATCACACTAATAGTGCCAATATACTTCTGCTGTGTCTCGTGATCCACTGATAAAACCCATGTTTGCTTTCTTGAGAAAAGTATCGAATTTGTAGATATGCTTTTCCACGATTACGTATATTCTTCATTGTTTTAATCATCCTGAATGAATATTTTATCGCTCATCTGCATATTCATTATTTATGGTCCTTTTCTTGTTTATTATGATCTTAATCCTCCTCTTCCATATTCTTCTTCTGGTATTTTTTCCTACTCTAGATTTTCTTTCTTCGACTTCTGTTTCTTCTTTTTTATTTAATGGTTATAATAATAGCCGTAATTTTAAAGGGATAGACCGGTAAGCCATCGGAAGGCCTCGGTCAGATGATCAAAAACTCCAATTATGGGTCATCATATGGCTAATACTCGTGTCAGGAAACACTTGTTCAGTTAACCTTCTTTCCGCAGCGTCTCGTCTAGTTTCCTGGACGTCTCCTGATATCCTATCACTGACCATTTTTTTTTTTTACCATATATGCTGATGGGACGTTATCGAGGAAATTAATTTTAGGAAAATTATTTATTCTAAGCATTTCTCTAAGAGAGTTTCCAAGGCGTCCTGAAACCGTTGTGTTGTCCAGGCGGGCGTATATAATGTTCCATACCACTCAAGGATGCTTGTTGGTTCTGGTGTCGGTGCTGTGAATGCTTCTTGTGTTAATGATTCATTTTTGGGGGGAGGTTTCCTTGTATCCTGAGTTTTGCTACGTATTTTGTCATCGCGATAAACAGCATCCCCCCGTTTTAATATCTTACACTTTATTTCATTTATTTTGTTGCTAAGATACATTGTCTCCTATTGCAGATGAGACATACAGGTGGGTCTCCATTATTTTATTCCCTGAATTTATATTTTCCTAGCTACACTCAGAATTTATTCTCATTGGTAGCTAACGTTGGCGGTGTTGTCGTACTTGTAGCAGATACAACCTGGCAACATGTTGAAGTATTGTTTTTGTTGGAGATTTCCTGGATGGATGTTGTTGATGATATATGCAGCAACGTTCTTATGGACCTTGTGCACTGAGAAGACTTTTTTACATCTAACCTTCATAACTGAGGTGTATGAGGCTATTATTACTATTGTTGCTATTTTATTGTTGTTGTTGTTCACATGCAACATCACCCCCCCCAATGGAAAGCAGGGGCGCCACGAGTACACTAAGAGACAAGACAGTAAGTGTCAGAGGCCCAAGAATGTTCAACTACCCCCCAGCATGCATAAGGGGGATTACCAATAGACCCCTGGCTGTCTTCAAGAAGGCACTGGACAGGCACCTTAAGTCAGAACCTGATCAACCGGGTTGTAGCTCGTACGTCGGTTTACGTGCGGCCAGTAGTAACAGCCTGGTTTATCAGGCCCTGATCCACCACGAATCCTGGTCACGGACCGGGCCGTGGGGGGCGTTGATCCCCGAAACCCTCTCCAAGTATACTCCAAATATGCATTGACAGTTTTCCACAAAGGTAGTGACCCAAAAAATAAACACATTCACCATCATTCAGTCAATAGCTGTCTTGCCAGAATTGTGCAACCATCACTATTCAAATAACCCACCAAACTGCTATATTACCATCCCTCCTGCAATGTGCAAGCACAGTACTTACCACCTCTAGGACTCAAGTCCGGCTAACCAGTTTTCTGAATCCTTTGATAAATGTTACCTTTACATTCCAACACCACGTCAAACCCTAAATTCTCATTAGTCTCCGCTAACGATGTAACACGCACACATACGTCTTCCTGTGACATTAGTGGGCAAATGAACTAGGGGTAGCTCGATCGCTGGTGCACTCACCTCACACACTGATGTCCGGAGTTCGAATCTCCTCCGGTACAGCTGGAAAACATTAGGGACGAGTTTCCATAAGACACCTGCTGCCCCTGTCCCTGTTCACCCATCAATTTGAAATGGATACCTGGGTATTAGCCGACTGGTGTGTGTCGCATCCTGGGACAAAACTGACCTAATTTCCCCTAAATGATCTGCATAACAAGCGGCTTTTTATATAGTTGTATGTCATTGATGTCAACTATGGTCTGTATACCTTGTACATATACTCGTAGTAAATAAAGATATTATTATTATTATTATTATTATTATTATTATTATTATTATTATTATTATTATAAATACTGAGAGAAAATGATAGGGTGGATATGGACAGAGTGACTGAGAGTTCACAGATGGAAATTAAAATTACAGAATAGCCACAGGGATGTTGGGAAATCTCTCTTTATCCTCAGAGTGGTCAGGAAGTGGAACGACCTGGACAGCAAAGTGATAGAGGCAGGATGCTTTAAGAATAGATATTCTCAGGATATATATACACTGGTAGGTATATATGATGGGTTTACCTTAATCCCTATTTTAGGGATTAACACATTCTTGTCTGCTTGTAAAAAAAATAAAGTTATGTGTACCCTTAACGACCCTAATATATTTGACAGACTTTAAACCCCTTTAGCCAACCAACCAATGGGTATGACAGAGCTGGAGAAGGTAGGAGAGGGAACCTTGTAGCGGCCAATGGAGAGGCGAGGCCAGGAACTGAGACTCAACCAGTGTAACCACATATACGTAAGTGATTATACTCTGAGGCTGGTGTTCTGCTACAGGTGTGGACTGGAGCTACCATCTGACCGTGTTCCTGGCTGCCCTGACGTGACAGTGCTGCCCCCTCGAGCCTTCTACCCACTACCTTGGTCAGTCTTATAAACCCCGTATCGATTAATGTTTTGTTTTAAGTAATGCATTTGTACATTAATATTTATCTATCTGGCTTCCATTCTTTATTTTTTTTATCTATCTCGTTGTTTACCTACGTATATACTCATATTTCTGTTTCTATTTATTTGTGATTACTCACCTATATATGAGTGCAGGGTCGATTCTCAGCTCATGGTCCCGCCTCTTCGCTAGCCGCTACTGGATTCACTCCCTGCATCAAGAGCCCTCTCGTACCTTTTCTTAAGGTTATGTATGGATCTTGCCTCTACCACTCTACCAGCGCGGTCATTCCACTTCCTGACTAAGACTGAAGGAATACTTCATAGCTTTCTTGTGACACATCTGTGTTTTCAGCTTCCAACTGTGCTCTCGTGTGCGTGTTTCCTGCCTCTCGAACAGTCTGTTCCTGTTCACCCTGCCAATTCCTCTCAGTATGGTGTTATATCACTATAGTCATTCTTTCTTCTAATGCCACCAGGTTCAGTTCTCTTGATTTTTTCTCGCAGGACATGCCCCTCAGCTTCGGGACTAGTCTCATTGCAAATCTTTCCCCAGTTTCTTGACAGATAAGTGAACTGTAGATATGTAGATATAAATCCATATGTACACCTGTTAACCCTTTTGGGGCCTAGTTCCTAGGCCTTTTGTGTATCCATATGCTCTTGCGCTACCGTCCACAGGATGGATATGGGGTGCACAATAAACTAGCCACTTCGGTGGCAAAAATCTAATTGATAAGGAGTGGGTTCCATATCGGTGCTACGTACTCCAGTATGGGCCTGACTTGTGCCATATACAGTATCATGAATGACTCCTTGCTCCGCGTGTGTGCGTACTCACCTATGTGTGTATGTGTTTACGTATGCAATACATGTATATTTCCATTTATAAATGTATTCTTTCACGTCAGAAAGTGCAAAAACACCTCCAGCCAGAATGCCACAATAATCCACACTCACACCAGCACACAACACCCCAGGAGCTGTAACTCGATCCCTGCAACTGCAAATAGGTGAGTACACATCAGCTGACACCTAATAACCACACATACACAAGCATACTCCCACCCCAATACTCACACAACACATACCTACTTCTACACAGACACTCACATAAGCGCGCGCGCACGCACGCACACACACACACACACGGGGCCAGGAGCTGAGTCTCGACCCCTGCAACCACAATTAGGTGAGTACACACACACACACACGCACGAGAAGGACAGGATGAGCCCTTGGTTCACTCATAGGTGCAGAGAGGCCAAAACCAAGTGTGCTAGAGAATGGAAAAAACATAGAAAACAAAGAACCCAGGAGAATAAGGAGAGCAGTCGTAGAGCCAGAAACGAATATGCACAGGTAAGAAGGGAGGCCCAACGACAATACGAAAATGACACAGCAACAAAAACCAAATCTGACCCAAAGCTGTTGTACACCCACATGAGGAGGAAAGCAGTAGCCAAGGACCAGGTAATCAGGCTGAGGAAGGAAGGAAGGGAGATCATAAGAAGCGACCGAGAAGTATGTGAGGAACTTAACATGAGATTCAAAGAAGTGGTCACAGAGGAGACAGAAGGGACTCCAGAAAGACGTAGAAGTGGGGTCCACCATCAAGTGTTAGACACAATACATACAACTGAGGAAGAAGTGAAGAGGCTGCTAAACGAGCTAGATACCTCAAAGGCGATGGGGCCGGATAACATCTCTCCATGGGTCCTGAGAGAGGGAGCAGAGGCTCTATGCGTGCCACTAACAACAATCTTCAACACATCTATCGAAACAGGGCGACTACCTGAGGTATGGAAAACTTCAAATGTTGTCCCAAATTTTAAAAAAGGAGACAGACACGAAGCATTAAACTACAGACCAGTGTCACTGACATGTATCGAATGCAAAGTCATGGAGAATTAAATCAGGCTGGACACCTGCTCCAGCAACTGGCTTCTCGAATTTAACCCCGCCAAATGCAAAGTCATGAAGATCAGGGAAGGGCAAAGAAGACCGCAGACGGAGCATAGGCTAGGTGGCCAAAGACTGCAAACCTCGCTCAAGGAGAAAGATCTTGGGGTGAGTATAACACCGAGCACGTCTCCGGAAGCACACATCAACCAGATAACTGCTGCAGCATATGGGCGCCTGCAAACCTGAGAATAGCGTTCCGATACCTTAGTAAGGAATTGTTCAAGACACTGTGCATCGTGTACGTCAGGCCCATACTGGAGTATGCAGCACCTGTTTGGAACCCACACTTGATCAAGCACGTCAAGACATTAGAGAAAGTGCAAAGGTTTGCGACAACGTTAGTTCCAGAGCTAAGGGGAATGTCCTACGAAGAAAGGTTAAGGGAAATCGGCCTGACGACACTGGAGGACAGAAGGGTTAAGGGAGACATGATAACGATATACAAAATACTGCGTGGAATAGACAAGGTGGACAGAGACAGTATGTTCCAGAGAGGGGACACAGAAACAAGTGGTCACAATTGGAAGTTGAAGACCCAGATGAGTCAAAGGGGTGTTAGAAAGTATTTCTTCAGTCATAGAGTAGTCAGGAAGTGGAATAGCCTAGCAAGTGAGGTAGTGGAGGCTGGAGCCATACATAGCTTTAAGATGAGGTATGATAAAGCTCATGGAGCAGGGAGAGGGAGGACTTAGTAGCACTCAGTGAAGAGGCGGGGCCAGGAGCTGAGTCTCGACCCCTGCAACCACAATTAGGTGAGTACAATTACGTGAGCACACACATACACACAAACAAACAAACAAACAAACACAGGCACACTTTTACTCGTTTCACTACACTAACATTTCCCTGCTCACCACACTAACCTTTTCTCTCCCTGCTCACCACACTAACCTCTTCTCTCCCTGCTCACCACACTAACCTCTTCTCTCCCTGCTCACCACACTAACCTCTTCTCTCCCTGCTCACCACACTAACCTCTTCTCTTCCTGCTCACTACACTAACTGTATTCACCGTGCCTTAGGTGGGAGTGGCGTCGCTATATGCAGGAAGACCCAGCCTTGGCGTATGACCTTCTGAATGACGCCCAGGTCTACTCTCTCCATATGTGGAACCTACACACCCGCCACAAACCTGTTCTTCTTACTTCAAACCAGATCTACGCCCTCGCCGCCCACGCCCTCTGCCCCACAACCGTCGCCCACGCTGGTTTGACCATGTAAGGTGACCCGCTCAGAGAGACGGAGGCTCTTGTTGCAGTCTTGTCAACACACCTCTACTTCTCCATATCCTAGCATTACCTCTGTGTCCTCTGGATTGGAGTAGTGTATAGGATGTCCTCATACAATAGAGTGAAAAAGTAATGTGAAGGACCTGGGAGTGATAATGTCAGAGGATCTCGCCTTCAGAGATCACAACAACGTATCTACCGCATCTGCTAGAAAAATGATAGACTGGACAATGAGAACTTTCAGAACTAGGGACTCCAAGCCCATGATGATCCTCTTCAAATCGCTTGTTCTCTCTAGGCTGGAATGCTGCTGTTCACTAACTGCCCCCTTCAAGGCACTCCAAGCCCATGATGATCCTCTTCAAATCGCTTGTTCTCTCTAGGCTGGAATGCTGCTGTTCACTAACTGCCCCCTTCAAGGCAGGCGAAATTGCCGACCTGTAAAATGTACAAAGAACTTTCACAGCACACATAAGTACGATAAAGCACCTAAATTACTGAGAACGGTTGAAGTCCCTTGATTTATATTCCTTGGAACGCAGGCGACAGAGATACATGATAAAATACACTGGAAAATCCTAGAGGGATTAGTACCAATCTTGCACACGAAAATCACTCCCTATGAAAGCAAAAGACTAGGCAGGAGATGCAACATTCCCCCAATGAAAAGAAGGGGCGCCACGAGTACATTGTGAAACAACACAATAATTGTCAGGGGTCCAAGACTGTTCAACTGCCTCCTAGCATACATAAGGGGGATTACCAACAGACCCCTGACTGTCTTCAAGAAGGCACTGTACAGGCACCTACAGTCAGTACTTGACCAGCCGGGCTGTGGTTCATACGTCCGTTTGCGTGTTAGTCGACTGGTGTGGGTCGCATCCTGGGATACTGACCTAATTTGGCCGAAATGCTCAGCAGAACAAGGGGCTTTCTATATAGTAGTATGTCATTGATGTCAGCTAGGACTGTATACCATGTGAATGTACTTGTAGTAAATAAAGATATTATTATTATTATTATTATTATTAATTATTATTATTATTATTATTATTATTATTATTATTATTATTATTATTAAGTAGCTACCCTCTGTTTATTCACCATCTTCTGTTCCGTGTGGACAGTGTGACAAAAAGATACATAGGAGAAACAGAAAAAACTATCGACCAGGTTGAACAAACAAATGTGCGTGTAGAAAGGTTGACTAAAGCAATACTTGTGTTGTCCACAAGAACAATGAAGGCCACCTTATGTGTTGGGAAAAAAAAACACCCTATTTGCCTTTACCGAACCAAAACTGAGTCGACATCGTTGCTTCAAGGCCACCCTTATCGTTATTTCTAGCGTCGTTTGAACAACGTATCGACCACATTGGATCACGTAATCAGCAACTACTCTTCAGCATGGCCACATAGCACCACAACTACGAGGAGACCTGTCTGATGCTCACCTATCCTGAGAACACTTACCTCACATGTGCTTGATAATAATAATAATAATAATAATAATAATAATAATAATAATAATTTTATTTGCTACAAGTACCGGTACAGGGTATACATGCCTAGTTGACATAAGTGACACTACTATAAAAAGCCCCTTGTTATGCTGAGCATTTCGGGAAAATTAGATCAGTTTTGTCCTAGGATGCGACCCACACCAGCCAACTAACACCCAGGTACCCATTTTAAACTGATGAATGAACAGGGACAGCAGGTGTCTTATGGAAACACGTCCCTAATGTTTTCCAGCCGTACCGGAGGAGATTCGAACTCCGAACCTCAATGTGTGAGCTGAGTGCACTAGCGATGGAGCTACGGTCTATGAATACTCTATCTCTTGTACCCTGTGTATCACGCGTGAACAAAGTCCCAGGACTGAAGTGTTTCTCCACTAAGGTGTCTCAGGTGTAGCTTGTGTCTGTAACAACAAATGTAAAAGTGTTGCAAGGTATGTAATAACAACTTTAATAATGAGTGTAATAATGACTACAATGAAGATAAGTGATAAGTTTAAAGGTTTGAGTTCATTACAAAAAAATGATTATTAAACGAGAGTGGATACTTGGACAAATAAAAGTATAATAATTTTCAGTTTCATTATTGATCTCATTATTAACCTGATTGTTAATTCTATTATTAATCTCGTTGTTAAATTTATTATTAATATTGCTACTCATTATTAACCTCATGTTTAATGCTATTATTATCCTCATTGTTAATGTCATTATTAATCTCATTGTTACTCGTTATTAACCTCATTGTTAATATTATTAACCTCTTTACTAACCCCATAACTAATTTTATTATTAACTTCATTATTAACTTCATTATTAACATCACTACTAACGGAGCATGGAAATGCTCTATACAATACAGGAAAAACGTAAATGGAAAAAAAAATTCTCTGAACCTAGTATTAGATTTCACCATTTTTTTTTTAATTTAAAGCCGCTATTACACATCACTCGCATACATCCTGTTCCGTAGATCAAACCTGATTATCTCCCATTTCCCCAAACGCCGCTTGACCTCTACGGGTTTGGCGCTTTCCCATGATCCATAAAGCATTATTGTCTCTCACATACAGCTTTCCGTGTCTTTATGTACACCTGTTAACCCTTTTGGGGCCTAGTTCATAGGTCTTTTGTGTATCCATATGCTCTTGCACTACCATCCACAGGATGGATATGGGGTGCACAACAAACTAGCCACTTCGGTGGCAAAATCTAAAATCTAATCCGTGTCTTTAACACTATTTTTTTAGCATTTCCTCCAGTCATGCTGGTTTTAATCTCTCTTTTTTCGAGTTTGGCAAATATTACATTTTCACAAATTAATATTAACAGTAATGGATATTTTAATCTTTTAAGCCTTAATTCATAAAGTAAATTCTAAGTGTATACATACTCGTGTATACATCCCTTCAAGGCTGTATATACACTGTTCACGAAATCGTAAATAACAGGATTGCAAAGAGTCCACGGAACGAGTGGGATCTAAGCCCATGGTGAGTTTTACGACTCTCTATAAGTTCAAACCCCACCCGTTCCGTGGTTTATATACACTGCTGTTTTCATGCATATATATCAAAGTATACCTCAGAATATACACAGTTCCAAGTCTATCTTCTCATCTTGCACTGACTTTACCCCACATTTTTGTTTTCATCTTCGTTCTCTACTACGCCTTCTTCTCTACTTTTTTAAATTCTATCTCCCGCTTTCTCTTACCTCCCACTGCAAATCTTTGATTTCATCTAGGATTTACATGGCGTTCTGCCGACAATAGCAAAGAAAATACACAATTTGCAGAGAAGTTTATATTGGGACACAGTTCAAAACGATGTCCCAGTGACTCCTTACTCTACACTCATAAGTTTCTCCCTCTTGGAATACGACTGGTATAAATATGTCGACAACCAAGACATGACAAACATCTCAGCGAGCGAAATGTAGCATAAATAAATATTCCACAACGTTCCTTTGCAACAATATATCTTCGTTAATTCTTAGCCACCAGGTTCACGCCAGCCTGGTGGCCTGGTGGCTAAAGCTCCCGCTTCACACACGGAGGGCCCGGGTTCGATTCCCGGCGGGCGGAAACATTTCGACACGTTTCCTTACACCTGTTGTCCTGTTCACCTAGCAGCAAATAGGTACCTGGGTGTTAGTCGACTGGTGTGGGTCGCATCCTGGGGGACAAGATTAAGGACCCCAATGGAAATAAGCTAGTCCTCGATGACGCACTGACTTTCTTGGGTTATCCTGGGTGGCTAACCTTCCGGGGTTAAAAATCCGAACGAAATCTTATCGAGAATCCAAGGGCTCATCGGTACGTCGTATGGAACTTTTCGCCAGTATGTGGACGTTTCGCTCATTCTTGATCATCGGTGACAAGTTTCAACTCCATTCTCCTCTTATTTTGACCGAGGCACCATTCATTGTGACATTTTTTCCATTGTGTAGGTATTTTATTATACCTTATTCCATTGTGTAGGTATATAGGCTTACCATTGCATTAACACGCCAATCATCCCAAAATATTCTTATCATATTACCGTATCAGTACGAAAATACGTAAACGATAAAAAACCTAAAAGTCAGATATTTATTTTTGTTATCGCGTTGATGGTCTTTCAGTGTCAGCTTGACGAGGCTGAACCACGTAGTCGCATTGAGAGGCCCAAGCGACGCTCACTGCCCCTCCATAATCCCTGGAAGTGACTGTGTATAGAAGCTTGCTGAATATTCCTTTTACCGTCACGCCAGTACCTGGAACCCACTCACCTCAACACACCAGTACCTGGAACCCACTCACCTCAACACACCAGTACCTGGAACCAACTCACCCTAACACACCAGTACCTGGAACCCACTCACCTCAACACACCAGTACCTGGAACCCACTCACCTCAGCACCGGTACCTGGAACTCACTCACCTCAACACACCAGTACCTAAAGCCCACTCATCTCAACACACTAGTACTTGGAACCCATTCACCTCAACACACCAGTACCTGGAACCACTCACCTCAACACACCATTACCTGGAACCCACTCACTTCAACACACCAGTACCTGGAACACTCACCTCTACACACCAGTACCTGGAACCACTCACTTCAACACACCAGTACCTGGAACCCACTCACATCACCAGTACCTGGAACCCACTCACCTCACCATTACCTGGAACCCACTCACCTCAACACACCAGTACCTGGAACCCACTCACCTCAACACACCAGTACCTGGAACCAACTCACCTTAACACACCAGTACCTGGAACCCACTCACCTCAACACACCAGTACCTGGAACCCACTCACCTCAGCACCGGTACCTGGAACTCACTCACCTCAACACACCAGTACCTAAAGCCCACTCATCTCAACACACTAGTACTTGGAACCCATTCACCTCAACACACCAGTACCTGGAACCACTCACCTCAACACACCATTACCTGGAACCCACTCACTTCAACACACCAGTACCTGGAACACTCACCTCTACACACCAGTACCTGGAACCACTCACTTCAACACACCAGTACCTGGAACCCACTCACATCACCAGTACCTGGAACCCACTCACCTCACCATTACCTGGAACCCACTCACCTCAACACACCAGTACCTGGAACCACTCACCTCTACACACCAGTACCTGGAACCCACTCACCTCAGCACACCAGTACCTGGAACCCACTCACCTCAACACAGCAGTACCTGGAACCCACTCACCTCAGTACACCAGTATCTGGAACCCACTCACCTCAACATACCAGTACCTGGAACCACTCACCTCAACACACCAGTACCCGTAACCCACTCACCTTAGCACACCAATACCTGGAACCACTCACCTCAACACACCAGTACCTGGAACCCACTCACTTCAACACACCAGTACCTGGAACCCAATCACTTCAACATACCAGTACCTGGAACCCACACACCTCAAAAAAAACATTACCTGGAGTCCACTCACCTCAACACACCATTACCTGGAACCCACTCACCTCAACACACCAGTACCTGGAACCCACTCACTTCAACACACCAGTACCTGGAACCCACTCACTTCAACACACCATTACCTGGAATCCACTCACCTCAACACACCATTACCTGGAATCCACTCATCTCAACACACCATTACCTGGAGCCCACTCACCTCAACACACCATTACTTGGAACTCACTCACTTCAACACACCAGTACCTGGAACCTGTATACTTTGCAAATAAGAACCTTTCTCCAGCAGAACAGAATTATTCTCAACTTGATAAAGAAGGTCTAGCTTTAGTGTATGCTGTCAAGAAATTCAGATATTTTTTGCTAGGTAGAAAGTTTGTTGCTCGCACAGATCATTAACCATTCGTAGCTTTGTTTGGAAAAGTTGAACATATTCCAGTCAATGCAAATGCCAAAATCAGCGTTGTGCACTGTTATTAGCTCAGTATGATTACGAATTGTTATTCAAGGCTGACAAGGAAAGTGTTATTGCAGATGTATTAAGTAGATTACCTATTGAAGATCATAGAGTCAGGTACACGTATTGAATATATAAGATTAGTAGAGTGTCTAGATTTACAAAATATCTCATCTGACAAAATCAAAGAGGAAACTGGGAATGATGGTTGTATTATCCCAAGTAGTAAATAATGTTAAATATGGGCGGTGTAAGAACAGTGTACTTTTATCTGACTATAATTCCGTCACATCAGATCTGATTATTCATGATGATGTAGTATTGTATAGGAATAGAGTGGTAGTGCCTGTAGAATTAAGATGTAAGGTATTAGAGCATTTACATATGAGTCATAATGGTATCAATGTTATGAAAGCAGAATCAAGGAAGTGGGTCTGGTGGCCAAAGATGAACCAAGATATTGCGGAAGTGACTAAGAATTGTTCGATTTGTTTTAAAAATTTTAAGTCAGTTTCATCTTCTGTCCTATCTTGGCCCCGCTCAGGGTCTTCATGGTCTAGAGTGTATATAGATTATGCAGGCCCAGTTGAGGGCAAATATTTTTTGGTAACTGTAGATTCTTTTTCAAAATTTTTAGATGTGCAAGTAACTAGTTCCATGACATCCACAGTTACTACTGAATTTCTGAGGAAATCCTTTTGTAATTTTGGATTACCAGACATAGTTGTGTCAGATAATGCTACATACTTTGCATCACAAGTGCTGGAAGCCTTCTTTAGTAAGAATAGTATTGAACATGTTACTCCAGCCCCATACCATCCATCATCAAATAGTCTGGCAGAGAGGGCAGTAAGGACGGTGAAGGAAGGATTACACAAATTTACAAAAGGATCTCTCAATACCAGACTATGTAGGTTCTTATATAACCATAAGAAAACTGTTCATTCCTCCTCTAGTAAGACACCAGCAGAAATGATGTTTAATGGGAATTTTAAAGTCCCAGTAGGGCTGTCAAACGTCATCTTAAGGAAGACAAGCCATTGCCTAACATGCCTGCTGGTGAACTTCAGGAAAAGGCGAAGCAATTTCAAGTTGATGATGCTGTGTATGCCAAAAATTTTAGGAAAGGTGACCCTTGGGTAGAAGGGAAGATTGTGGAGGTATTAGGGGTTAGGAATTACAAAATGTTAATTAGAGGTTTTGGTAATATAATATGGAAAAGAAATAGATCACCTCATGCCAAGGTTTAGGAGTGGAGAGCAAACACTGGTTTCAACAGTACCAGAAGCTGTAAGGAGTGGTTTAGAGGAACTGCCCACAATAGATAATAGTGGTAATAAACTTAAGAATCAGGTTATCATGCAGGAAAAACCTCCTGGGAGATTTGATGAAGAAAACAAGTGTGAGAGGAGAGGTTGCACCTCAGGACAGTACAAACCCTCCGTTTCTCCAGCGTTCCTGAAGAGTGATCAAACCTCCAGATAGGTTGGATTTATAAGTAGTTTGGATGATGAGCTAATCTTTATATGGTAACCATTCCACCTGTTGTGATGATATAAAGTAATTTAGAAAAGGAGGAATGTAAGGTGTTGGGGGCAGTGAGAGGATTAGATACTATGTTATGTTCATTCTTTTATAACTATTGTTGTTGTTGTTGTTGAGCCGGGCCGTGGAGAGTACACTTGTTATTGTTACTCTGGCTTTCATTAACCTACAACTATAACACAGCATACATAAGGGGGATTACCAAGAGACCCCTGGCTGTCTTCAAGAGGGCGCTGGACAGGCACATAAAGTCAGTACCTGACCAGCCGGGCTGTGGTTCTTACATCAGTTTGCGTGTGGCCAGCAGTAACAGGCTGGTTGATCAGACCCTGATCCACCACGAAGCCTATTCTCAGACCTGGCCGCGGGGGCGTTGACCACCGAAACTCTCTCCAGGTATACTCCAGGTATACATCAGTACAGTTACAGAAATTATCAGTCCCTCCAGGCTGAGGGACTGACAACCTCAAATTCTACGACTTCAAGGGTGATGGACTGATTACATCGTCTTCACATCTCTACTGTTCCTGCCTACTTTCTGTATTCGACTGAAGAAGCCTACTGTGTAGGCGAAACGTTTCGGAATAAAGTTGCCTAACTGTTGCATATGTCTTACCTAACAACATAGTAACGTGTAAATTACCTAGGATAACACAAAAAAAGTCAAAGTGACTTATTTTGAGAGTCTAGCATCATTAAGATAATGTCATTATCAGTATTTTTTTTCCTGGCAAGACAAAGAAGTCCACCTGACCTAAGTGGGAATTTTATTGCTCCCATTTCGTTTTCCGGAGGAAACTGTTTTCTTTCTAATTCTTGTTCATATTTAGGCAGTTGTTAATTAAGTTGTACCACCTGAGCGGCTAGTTTGCTGTGCATGTTTCCTTATTTGGCTGTCCTATTCACCTAGTAGTAGTGGGTGTTAGTCTAACTGGTGAGGCTGGCATCCTGGGAGACAAGACTGAAGGACTCCAATAGAAATGTGACATTACAGTCCTCGATGACGCACTGACTTTCTTGAGTTATCCTTGATGGCTAACCCTTCCCTTGTTAAAAATGCAAACAAATCTTACCTTATCTTATACTAATCCTGTGAGCGGTAGCGATCCACTTCGAGGACAGCGTGAAACAAGCTTTTATGCCACAAGACGGGCAGAAAGCAGCAACTTCACTCTGGCTGTACCCTTCTCCAGAACATCACTCCATCTGAGATCATATATACCCAGGATGACTCGAGTATGGAACACATTCGTACAGCATAATGATGTCAACGAGATAAAGTCAGTTGATCAAATGAAAATGCTGGCCCACAGATGGCTCCAACTTCATCCTGTTCCCTACTTGTATGTCTCATAACAAAAATGCTTTCAAATGAGCTGATGTAGGTAACAGCTCTTAGCTTGCTAATAAAGTTAGGAATCTTTAACCTGTAAATAGCTTGTCAATAAAGCTAGGGATCCTTAACCTTGTCAAACCCTGTGTAAAAAAAAAAAAAAAAAAAAAAAGACAGGATTACAGAGGTCACAGTTGGTTTTTGTCAGACCACACCGATCATAATTACACCACAAAAAATATATATGTTACTGTCATGTCATTGGAAATAAGTCACTGACTTTTTTGGGGTTATCCTGGGTAATTTACACATCTGTTGCTATGTATGATAATTGCACTTATGTGTACCTGTACCTAAATAAACTTGCTTACTTCAAATAAGGCTTCTGGCGGCTAAATCTCTCGCTTCAGCAGCGCTGTATAGCCCTTGTGGCTTAGCGCTTCTTTTTTATTATAATAATAATAATCACACGGTGAGGGGACTGGGTTTGATTCCCAGCCAAGGTAGAAACATTGGGCGTGTTTCTTTACACCTGTTATCTATGTTCCTCGTCAGTAAAATGGGTACCTGGGTGTTAGTCGACTGGTGTGGGTCGCATCCTGGGACACTGACCTAATTTGCCCGAAATGCTCAGCATAACAAGGGACTTTCTATATAGTAGTATGTCATTGATGTCAGCTAGACCTGTATACCTTGTACATGTACTTGTAATAAATAAAGATATTATATTATTTTTATATTATTATTGTAAGACTCTTCTAAAAAAAAAAAAAACTTACTCACCCAGGACTAAATAATCAACACTCAATATTTAACATTACCAATAATTTTCCCAATTACTTAAATCTTAAAACTTCAAGACAACATATAGTAAATTGATCATCTTGTTTGTTATACATTGTAATGCGACAAATTTGTACAACTATAATGCCTCAATATCAAAATGTTCAAATTTCATTGTTTCAAATACTCAATTGTACTTCATACTGTAAATTGTTTACTGTAATTTCTACCACTGAACCTTTCATTGCCGGTTAATTTTAAGTTAATTTTAAGCCTGCCCATAATGCTTTGCATACAAGGGGCTTTTTGCATGTACACCCAACTACTATAATCCCTTATACAACTATGTATCATGTCCAGATAAAATATATGAATATGAAGTCCACCTCTGGTGTAAATTGTGGGACCCACAGCCTCGGAGAAGTGGATAAAAAGGCTTCAAGGAAGAGTATTTGGATTTCTTCCTGAAGCTGTTTAAATATTCCACTTCCCCTACCACCTCATCTTTTCGTTCTATTTTACCAACAGGTATATTTTATTACATAATATGGTTCAAAAGGTTTAAGAGATACATTGTTGATATAAAGATGGCATATAAAGCACATGAGATGTGAGAGATACATGTCTAGTACATACTGTTACATGTTTGTCACTGATTATAATGCAAAAATCTCATCCAGCTCTTCAGAACTGGGGCTCGTGCCCAAAATACAGCAGGTATTACCCCTCTGAACAGCAGCGCTGAGTTGCTGGAACAGAAAACTAGCTGCCCTGGGATCCCTAGTTACCCTGATGAGTCTTTTGCCTAGCTCCTTAAGGAACTTAGATGCACCCTTTTCCCATGAGCCAAGGGTCTCTGAGCCTATTGGAACAAACATATAATGATGGGCAAGTTCTCCCTATTTTCTAGATTTTTGGGACTCCCTGAAGCTGGCGGCTGCCCCTCCTTCTTCCTTGGTGTATTGGAGATAGGTATCTGCCAAGGTAGAAGCACATGTGTAGTCCCATACCACCTGCTAACCGTCTGTTCAGGCTTGAAGTGTGATACCATCTGGATGCTTCTGGCTGCCATCAGATCTGCATAGTTGGGGTGGCTCCCTTACTGCTGGGCATCTGGCTGTTGTGAGGCTCCTCTTGATAATGTTATTAACCTCCTCATGTCTTGCAATCTTTCCCTCGGATTTACAGCACACAAGACCATGGTACCCGAATCGGTGTGCTGCTTCACTGCCACAAATACACCTGTGTTCGGCGAAAATAGGGGCGGCAAGTCGAAGGGCAACACCAATGCGGATGATCTGTGGGTCGATCCGTGTGCCAAGGCTGGAGTTGGGAAAAGCCCACAGAAAGTCCCCTGCGTGAGGAGCTCTCACTGCCAGGAGGCGGGCTCTATCCTTCCCTGACACACACTGAAGCATTGTTGAGGCTATTTTCTCCACCATCGGGACATCCCAATGCGACTGTTTGTAGTTGTTGGGGGAGCAGGTCTGGTTTCAGAGCCCGTTAGATTATCCCAGATCATGGCTCCGTCAATGAACTTTTGGTCCTGGACTCCAATCTTGTCCCTAAGATGTTCAGGGAGAATTTCTGCTACAAGCCCTCAGGATGCAATGCATGAGGACAGAAAACTAGGTAGTGCAATCTGTGATGACTTGCAGACACCAATGTCTTTTGGTCTGACTAGTAAGTAAGTAAGTAAGTTTATTCAGGTATACACAAATACAGTTACATAGAATTATCATACATAGCAGCACATGTGTAGAGAACCCAGGATAACCCAAAAAAGTCAGACAGAGTGACTTATTTCGATTGGGGAAGTGTAGCTTGGTTACACTGCCCATCTTCTAGAGTAAGGTTAAGTACGTTCGTAAAAATCTGCCTCAGGATACTGCCAATTTCTTCCTGAGGATTATGTCAATGGCATCGCTTCCCAGAGGTGCTCCAAGCAAGACACTATTTGTAGGGGCAATGACTGATTCGTCTGATGAATATATTTTTTCTTTTAGTCCCAGCTAGGAGGACTCAATGAGGAATAACCTTTGGTGGCCCTTAACAACCTTAACACCAGCAACAGGTACTTCATAAGGAACCTACTTCTAGTTCCTGTTTCTATTTGCAAAGGAACTCTTGTTCCTTTTTCTTTCATAGCCCAGCATTGGGTAACAAATCTTTCCCGTAGATCGGGAAGGCGGCCTCGATACGGCGTAAGCAGTCAGTGGCCCTGATAAACCCAAACAACAACAACAACAACAACATAAGGGACCTCTCGAGTGTCTGCCTCGCAAGGAACCTCCTGAATGTCTGTTTCGTAAGGAACCTCTCAAGTGTCTGCTTCGTAAGGAGCCTCTCCAGTGTCTGCCTCGTAAGCAACCTCTTGAGTGTCTGCTTCGTAAGGAATCTCTTGAGTGTCTGACTCGTAAGGAACCTCTTGAATGTCTACTTCATAAGGAACCTCTTGAATGTCTACTTCATAAGGAACCTCTTGAATGTCTGCCTTGTAAGGAACCTCATTAGTGTCTGCCTTGTAAGGAACCTCTTTAGTGTCTGCCTTGTAAGGAGCCTCTTTAGTGTCTGCCTTGTAAGGAACCTCTTTAGTGTCTGCCTTGTAAGGAACCTCTTTAGTGTCTGCCTTGTAAGGAACCTCTTTAGTGTCTGCCTTGTAAGGAACCTCTTTAGTGTCTGCCTTGTAAGGAACTTCTTTAGTGTCTGCCTTGTAAGGAACCTCTGGAGTGTTTGCCTCGTAAGGAACTTCCAGAGTGCCTCTGCCCAGGTTCAGGCGAGTGGGGAATGGGGCCTACCTGACCCAGTTGGGAACATTATAGTTTCCCCTTTCATTTATTGAAGGGAACTTGTTTCCTCTAAGATTATTTCCCTGTCCCCTCCAGATTTGGGCTAAAATCTTCACTAGACTTGAGGGAGCAGGTCTCGTATGGTATATTCCGTTGTAGGTAAGTAAATTTATTTAGGTACAGGTACACATAAGTACAATTGTCATACCTTGTAATAAAAGTATAATTATCATACCTAATAATGTAAGTGTAATTATCATACTTGTAACATAAGTACAATTATCATACCTAGTAACATAAGTACAATTATCATACCTAGTAACATAAGTACAATTATCATACCTTGTAACATAAGTACAATTATCATACCTAATAATGTAAGTGCAATTATTAAACCTAGTAACTTAAGTACAATTATCATACCTTGTAACGTAAGTACAATTATCATACCTAGTAACATAAGTACAGTTATCATACCTTGTAACATAAGCATAATTATCATACCTAGTAAAATAAGTACAGTTATCATGCCTAATAACATAGGTACAATTATCATATCTCATAACATAACTACAATTATTATACCAAGTAACATAAGTTCAACTATCATACCTTGTAACATAAGTACAGTGGTACCCCAAATTTTGAACTTAATCCGTTCCAGGAGCTAGTTTTAAAGTCATAATGTTCGAAACTCAAAGCAGTATTTCCCATAAGAAATAATGTAAATCCAATTAATCCGTTCCAGACCCACAAAAATATTCACAAAAATGAATTTTTTAAAGAATAACAATGGTTTTACATACACAAAACGATTATAAATACATATAGTACTTAAATGAGAAACGAAAAAGATAAATAGGCATTTAAGTAAACATTTAAAATCACATTTATGTACCTTTATTGAATACTCTTGTTGGCATCTGGAAGATAGGGAAAAGGAGAGAGGGAGGACTTGTTATTGCCTCCACCACTGCCTCCACCACTGCCTCCACCACTACCTCCACCACTGCCTCCACCACTGCCTCCACCACTACCTCCACCACTGCCTCCACCACCACCTCCATCACTGCCTCCACCACTGCCTCCACCACTGCCTCCACCACTGCCTCCACCACTGCCTTCACCACTGCCTCAACCACTGCGGCACACTGCCTCGTATTTTTGTACAATTTCTTTCTTCGCATCTATGGTGTTTCACACTTTCTTTACCAAAGGGGTGCCACTAGGAAGTTTGTTTGGGCCCATGGTGGATTATTTCAGTCACAATCAATAAACAAGCACTAAACACAATGAATTTATTGTGAAATGTTTGGATGAGAGTACAGTGTAATGTTCAATCAAGGATAAACAAAGCTAGACTGGCTCACAATACCTGCCTGGGCAGGTGTGCAGGCATGGGCAGGCAGACAGGTGTGGTACATAGTTCGAAACACGGGGCACGTTCGATACTTGGGACAAAATTGGTGCGAAAAAAGCAGTCAAAACTCAAAGCTTTTGATAGTCAATGCGTTCAAAACTCGGGGTTCCACTGTACAATTATCATACCTAGTAACATACAGGTGGGCCCCACTCATACAGCAGGTAAGGGTCTGAGCTACTTTCAGATGAATACAAAAGCCTGATAACATGTTTACTTAAGAACATAAGAAAGAAGGAACACTGCAACAGGCCTACTGACCCATGTGGAGCAGATCCATGTTTCCCCCAGATTAGACCAATGACACACCCCCCGGATTATCCCAATAACCCACCCATTCTGGTCATCCCCACTCAAGGATGGAGCACTGTACCAGACCCAGCAGCACAAGCTAGTCAGGTCCAACTCACACCCACCCACACCCACTCATATATTACATAAACAACATAGCTAAGCCTAAAAAATGCATATACAGTGCGCACATTACTCATCTTATATATATTTTTGTCTTTAACTTATAGTGAGCAGTGAATATATTTATTGTAGGAAATCTGAATATGTGAAGAATGGGTATAACTGAAAATTGCTGTATTAGCGAAATGCTGTAGAGCGGGGCTTGCCTGTATATATGTAAATGACCCATAAAAACAACAACAAATGAACAAAAAGAAGTAATGTTATGTCAGATGTCTTCTCATGGTCCATCATCCTTCAGGAATGCTGGCAAAGACTCTTGATCCAAGGAATTATAGTTGACTTCCAGTTCCTTGGACGAGACCTGATTGTCTCTTATACACCATTAGCTGTGTGAGTTTTATGGGTTTAGAGCTTCCCAGTAAATATCTTAATACAATAGTGATTTGTGAAATTACTTTCACGTTTTATTTTTTGCTAATTCTTTATATGTTGGCTCCTCTCAAAAGTTTCTTGATGACAGTGACGTGCTCTTGATCTGGAGAATTGGAATGATTCTTCCCTTATTTACATTGAACTTCAAAACCCCAGTTGCTACATAATTATTAGGATTCCATGCTTTTCCATGAATATATGTACATATATATGTATTATTATTTTTTATTGTTTTAACTATTATTATTATTATGACAGGTCGACCATCACTAATCCAGCATCATTGGGACCTGTTGGGTGCCAGATGAGTGTTTTTGCCAGATCACAGAGTGGTTAGGATAGAATACACTTAATCCAAAAGTTAACTACCTCATCCTGCCTTTAAAATACTTGGTAAATCAGTACAAGTTGGTTAATAAAGTTAACCAACTTGACTTACACAAGAAAGTTTGTCACTGCCACTTCCAAAGTGAAGAGCTGAAATTTACAACTAAGCACATTTACATATCTTGAGGTGAGGAGCTGTCAGGATTCCCATCTTCTTGAGGTGAAGGGCTGTCAGGATTCCCATCTTCATCTTGGAAGGTGACTGAAAAATCCAGAACTGATGATGACAGTGGCAGCACGTCTGGATGAGCTGATGTTGAAGGCACTAGATTTCTAAATGTCTTGCAAGCTGAGCTGTTTCATATATTTTGTTCTTTCATTGATCAGTTTATCCTGCAGCATGTAAATGTTCATTATTTCTTGTTCACTTATAAAGATAAAGAAAAAGATACATTATTTCAGCATGATACAATGTTTGTACAAAGATGAATTACATTTAGATGTGCATACTGAAAGCCCTTTAATATGCAGAGCATTTTTGGCAAACTTAAGACTAACTTAAGATTAATAAGGCAGTTAAGAGACAGACTTTCAGCTACATCTTCCTCATTTTCATCACTGCTTTCTCCTCCACTGGCTTATTGCTGTGGACTTACAACCATCTGCACAATCTCTGAGTCAGTATAATGATGAACAGTAACTGCATATTCATCTACATTCATCAATTCCCCAACATTATCTTCATCCATCCTCGATGCAAGATCCTTCGCAGCAGGATTAGTCAGATCATGAGCATAAGAAAGAAGATCATGTATAATCTGTTTTTCCCTTGAAGCCCTAAATCCTGTAAAGTCATTTTCAATGCCTTCACCAGGTGCAATCTCAAACATTAACCTGGTCACAATTTATGCCATCCATTTTTCCAGTGTGGATGCCTCTACAGACTTCGAAGCATTGGCAACACAGTAAACCATATCTCTCACATTAAATTCCTTAACTCTTTGACTGTCGCAAGCCCATTTCTGAAACTGTCATTCTATGTCGAAAATTTTTTTGAAAAAAAATTTTTTTTTTTTCTTATGAAATGATAGAGAATCTTTTCCCTATGGCAATGACACCAAAAGTAAGAAATTGGGTCGAAATCTCACGGAATTACGCTCCCACGAAGTTAGCGGTTTCGGTGACATATACGCATCGGCGATTTCGCCGAATTTGAGCCCTGTTTTTAGCCAGTTCTGTTGTTCCAGTTGACCAAACTCATAATTATTTCTTTAGAACTCCATTTTTTTCTATCAATTGAGTACAAGAACCCACCCATTTACCAATTTGAACTACCCGATAAAGTGGTCAGAAATTGGCAATTTGGCCAATTTCACGCATATTAAAAAAGATGCCAATTTCAAAATAGGGTACAGAATAAACAATGTAGACATTCTTTGCACTAAAATAACATATTCTCTGTTTATTAGTCATGTCTCTAGGCCCCTCTTATATTACTATTGCTTTCTATTTTGATTTTTTATTCTTACAAAAAATACAAAATTTACTGTTATGCAGACTACGGCATTATTGTAAAAATGGTATAAATAATATCAGTGCACTAGTGAAAGAATATTAGACTCCCCAGTTGACGTGTATTGGACATGTGGTGTGATTTGCTTACTCCTGAACATTGGTAAAATCGAACATTTCTGCTACTTTGAGCTCAATTTCAAGGTCGTTTTCATCGTGAAACTAATCAAAATCATCTCTATTTCTGTAATATATTTTCCATTTTATCATGGGAGACCATGAAAACGAGAATACAACAATAAATACTATACGAAAATGCACCTCAAAGTCGGCGTTTTAATCCAAAAAAACAGTCAGTTTTTTTTTCTCATTATGCATTGCGTGCTGCAGGATTTTTTTTTTATGTGGTGCACACTGACCACACAGACCCATTCTCTCACATGTGGGCCTACCAGCTTTCTACTGCTTGATTTGAAGCCACTAGAATTATTGAGTATACATGTATATACGTCCGAAACACTGGCTCGTAAGACGTATATATACGACCAAAACAGTCAGAGGGTTAAGCTCATGTACTGGTCTGCCAGAGTTAACTGCACTCAGTAGGTGCTTCATAAAATGGGTGCAATACCTAGACCTAAAAGAATGTAGTATGCCATTGTCCTGGGGTTGAATTAATTATGTGCAGTTAGGTGGGAAGTAAATATTGAAAATGTTGTTCTTTACCAGGAGCTTTGCTTTCAGATGTGTGGAAAAGTTGTCTAAAATAAGCATTATCTTACAGTTTGGTCCAGGCCAACAGAGTCACAGGGAGCTCTTACTTTAGGAACAAAATAATTTTCAAACCAATCCAATGTAATGTCAGTTGTTATCCATCCTTTTTTGTTGGCATGGTAAATCACAGGAAACTGTGTCATACCTTTGAAAATCTTCTTTCTTTCTTTCAACACATCGGCCATATCCCACCGAGGCAGGGTGGCCCAAAAGGAAAGACGAAAGTTTCTCCTTTTACATTTAGTAATATAAACAGGAGAACTGGTTACTAGCCCCTTGCTCCTGGCATTTTAGTCGCCTCTTAAAACACGCATGTCTTACGGAGGAAGAATTCTGATCCACTTCCCCATGGAGATAACAGGAAATAAATAAGAACAAGAAATAGTAAGAAAATAGAAGAAAACCCAGAGGGGTCTGTGTATATATATATACGTATATGCTTGTACATGTATGTGTAGTGTGACCTAAGTGTAAGAAGAAGTAGCAAGATGTACCTGAAATCTTGCATGTTTCTTTCTTTCAACACACCGGCCGTATCCCACCGAGGCGGGGTGGCCCACAAGGAAAAACGAAAGTTTCTCCTTTTACATTTAGTAATATATACAGGAGAAGAGGTTACTAGCCCCTTGCTCCCGGCATTTTAGTCGCCTCTTACAACACACATGGCTTATGGAGGAAGAATTCTGTTCCACTTCCCCATGGAGATAAGAGGAAATAAACAAGAATAAGAACTACAAAGAAAATAGAAGAAAACAAGAGGGGTGTGTATATATATGCTTGTACATGTATGTGTAGTGTGACCTAAGTGTAAGTAGAAGTAGCAAGACGTACCTGAAACCTTGCATGTTTATGAGACAGAAAAAAGACACCAGCAATCCTACCATCATGTAAAACAATTACAGGTTTCCGTTTTACACTCACTTGGCAGGACGGTAGTACCTCCCTGGGCGGTTGCTGTCTACCAACCTACTACTTAGGACCTTTGAAAATACTGGGACATTAACTTTTACTGATGACCAGCAGCTTACTCCTGTGTGTTCCTGCGGCATTAGAGCAGCCCAGCACAGTGCCATGATCTTTCAGTGCTTCATGACTGGCTGTTGATTCTGCATCCTCAGTTGTCAGAGTTGTTCTTGGCATACATTTCCAGTACAAGGCTGTCTCATCTGCATTGGAAAATTGCTCAGGACTTAATTTTTCATTTGAAACTAACTTGGAGAACTCATTAACAAATTTAGTAGCTGCTTCCTTGTCCGCTGAATGTTTTTCACCACACACTGAACAAAACTTTAAGCCATGCCAATCTTTGAAATGCTACAGCCAACCTTCACTATAATCACATTCATAATCTAGTCCTAGTTCTTCATGAAAAATTTTGGCTTGTTCCTTCACCAGATCTCCAGACATCTCAACACCTTCACTTACACATAGCCTAACCTACTTCATCAGAACTTGATCTAGTTCTGAACTTTTTCCTTCCTTCATTGTTTTCTTTTTACACATCTGTTCCTTTGAATCACTGTTAGCAAAGAAACTGAGTCATTTCTCTTTCTGTTTCTTTATGTCATAAACTTTCAAATAGCCAGTGCTGTACAATTCACATAAGTTTCTCACAGACACACTGCTATTGAGTTTTTTTCAGAAGTTCAGCCTTATCTTTTATGGACAATGAATGGTGTTTGTGCTTTACACAGCGAGAAGCATTTCTTTTATTCATTGGAACCATGGCTGGGGCTAAAAGTGAGCAGGTTATAACAATAAATGGAGAAAAACAAATTGGAATGTCTTGCCTGTGTTTGCAAGCGATGCATTGTTTATGCAGCAAGTAGTACCACCAAACGATAGCAGTAGGTTGGGGCAGTGACCTGGGAAATTTGAAATTACGCTAGCCGAAATTAATACCGGATTAGTGATTGCCGGATCCGTCATGGCTGACCTGTATCATTTATTATTTATATATTTATGTATTTATTTATATTTTATGTATGATTATTATTATTATTATTATTATTTATTTTCCAGGTTATGTGTAATCAGTGATAAAAATAATTCCATTTAATTCTGAGCTAATATTAGTTTCCAATTTCTAGGGCTGCTGATATACAGTGATCAAGTTGTATATTTATGAATGTAAACCAAGCTTTGCTGACATGGAGCCTACAGATGACTTCGATTCCAATAGCGAGAGTTATTCTGCATCGTCTAGGCACTCAGAAGAGTCTTCATATGAGTAAGTTACTGGATACTGTTCCGTATCATTGGTACATTACAGAAGTGGGCAATCCTTGGGCTTGGTTCAACTTATATACCTGTTAACTGCAATTCGAAAGACATCCAGACTTACTCCTCTTTCTTGATATTGTCTTGTTAAGATATTTTACTAATATAAATTTTTAAAGGGGGAAGACCGGTAAGCCAGGGAAAGGCCTCAGTCATATGACCAAAAGCTCCAGTGGCAGGTCATCATATGACTAAGACTTACATCAGGAATACTTGTCATGTCTCCTGACAAATCTTACCTAACCTCGTTAAGCCACATTTGATGAGTGATGAGTATTCACTGAAGTTTGTGAGTCACAGATTGGCCACGCCTGGTAGGATTATCACATTAAAACTTATAGTGTGTCACTTAGACTTGCAAGATCAGTATTGTCAAAGCATTGATCAGTCCAAGGGATAGTTAAGGAGTGTGTAATAATAATATTAGTGGGGTAAATATTCTGTATTCTTGTATTATGAGTTCAGTATATCATCATACTAATGTATATATTCACTGTAGGTATATATTCATTGTAGACAAAATGAATGCACATAAATATGTAAATTTGACTTTGTGTCTTTGATTTGTTATTAATTTTATTACAGTATTATTACAGCATTATTATTAATATTATTATCATTCATGATAGAGTAAACTTTATAAGAACCAGCATTTGAAAAACAGAATTCCCAAGAAATACACATTTTTAAGGATTGCCCTTACAAGTTCACTTTCAGAGCAGGCACCCGAAGCAGTTCTCTCCGTTGCCTATCATCTTGAAATGCTTTAGTCGCCTCACCACAATGTTATTTTATTTAGTTTAATCTGCTTTTTTATGTGTCAAAGTGTATATTAACCCTTTCAGGGTCCAAGGCCCAAATCTGAAGTGGTGCCCCAGTGTCCAAGAATTTAAAAAAAAAAAAATTTGTTATTTTTTCTTATGAAATCGTAGAGAATCTTTTTGTGAAGGTAATAAAACAAAAAGTACGAAATTTGGTGGAAAATTGACGAAATTATGCTCTCGCGAATTTTGATGTGTCAGCGATATTTACGAATCGGCGATTTTGCCGATTACATTATTCCAATCAACCAAATTCTTAGCTATTTCATTAGTATTACTTCTATTCTATCGATTGAGCACAAGAAATCGCCAAGTCAACTGTTTCAACTACAAAATAAAGTGATCGGAAATTGTTAATTTGGCCAATTTAACACAAAGTTCAAAATATTCCAATTTCAAAATAGGCTCCAGAATAAACAATGTAGGTATTCCTGGAACTAAACTAACATTTCCTCTGTTCATTAGTTACATTTTGAGGCTTTACAAATAAATTCCATTTTGATTTTTTATTCACATAATGAATTTTTATTCACACCAAAAAATAGAAGATTTACTGTTATGCAATACTGTAATAATTGTATAAATATCATCACCATATTTGTGAATGTATATTAGACCCACCAGCTGACGTGTATTAGATGTGTGAGGTCGTTTGTTTACTCTTGAATATCGGCAAAAATTTAACATTTCCGCTACTTTGAGCTCAGTTTCAAGCCATTTCCAGTGCTAAAACCAATCAAAATCATCTCTATTTCTGTAATATGTCTTCCATTCTATCAAATGAGACCAAGAAATCGCAAATACAACTATAAAAAACATATGAAAAAACACTGCAAAGTCGCTGTTTTAATCGAAAAATCATGATTTCAGTTTTTTTCTCTCATTATACACAGTGTGCTGCAGGATCTGTTTTATGTGGTGCACACATACCACATAGATGTATTCTCTCATATCTAGGCCCAAATGTACCACTCACAGTTTATCAGAGTGAGCTGAGCTCATGGCGTAGATCTACGGTTTGGACCCTGAACGTAAAGCCGTAGATCTACGGGACGGACCCTGAAAGGGTTAAGTTTAGCTTATAAAAAATAATAATTATAAAATAGCATTTTGTCAGTATTTTCCAGAAGGCTGGCATAACTTTAGTCTGAGGAGGCCAAATTTTAAAGGATTTATTGTATTGCTTAATGATTTTATCACTTCTCTTTATTGATTTTTTCCCAGTAGCATTATTATTAATGCATACAGTGGACCCCCGCATAACGATCACCTCCGAATGCGACCAATTATGTAAGTGTATTTATGTAAGTGCATTTGTACGTGTATGTTTGGGGGTCTGAAATGGACTAATCTACTTCACAATATTCCTTATGGGAACAAATTCGGTCAGTACTGGCACCTGAACATACTTCTGGAGTGAAAAAATATCGTTAACCGGGGGTCCACTGTATTTCCAAACTAAC
This sequence comes from Cherax quadricarinatus, assembly GCF_038502225.1. Lineage (NCBI taxonomy): Eukaryota > Metazoa > Arthropoda > Malacostraca > Decapoda > Parastacidae > Cherax > Cherax quadricarinatus. Next base: position 13,191,282 of record NC_091319.1, on the reverse strand, counting down.
CCTACATCATCATTCTCTTCCAGTACTACCTTAATTATTCTCACTTTTCTTACCTTCCCTCCCAGTTGTACCCTAATGTCCACCCGCTCTTCTTTCCCTCTCCTTTACATGGAGGCCTCTCCCATCAGAAGGAGTTTAAAACAGATGCACAGCAAGCACTGGTTATCTTGCAAATGTCTTGATGCCACACCTGGGAAGCTTATCAGCATACCATACTCCACCTAAAAATGGTCTTCTGCTACTTCAGGCTCGAATATGGCTGCCAGATATGCTTCTGCACTTGCTCATTTCTGATGCATTTGCTATATTCTGTTCTCTGCTTGGGAATTTGACTTTGCACTGGGGCATTCTGAATGTTCCTTTTTGAGAACCTGTATGTTAATTCTGGTGAATTTTTCTTGGATTTTTATGCTTTAGATTTAACATATTCCAGTAATATTGCTTATTGTGGGGTTTATGTAGTCACTGAATGTAAATTTTCACTTAAGTTAATTATTAAGTAATACTTGGATGTTTAACTATGCCTAGGTATGAAGATGCAGAATGGCTAAAACATGTGCAGAATGATGGTTCCCTTCTCTATGTGGAGTCTTATGTTTCAAGTACAGTAAGAGAGAAGCAAGTGCAAGCTCTTAAAGCATCTGGAGGATTGGAAAAGAAACCTGCTTTCTCATCTCCTTCAAAAGAAATAAAAAAGAAGAGTAAGTAATAATAAATTTAAGGGTTAGAATAGTTGTTTATTTTAATTCGAGTTTCATTTTGAGGCTTCTTAAATATTATTTATATTTGTTCCAGGTATTTTAGTCTCTTACAACATACATGGCTTATGAGGAAAGATTTCTAACCCACTTTCCTATGAAATGGAAAAAGAAATGATAGATATTTTTTTTTCACATTGACTGTTTCCCACCTAGGCAAGGTGACCTGAAAAAGAAAAAACACTTTCATCATTATAATGAATATTGAAGGTATTGGTAAGTAATTTTTTTTTAATATCAACCTGACAAATATACAGCACTAAATCCAGGAATTGTCCAGTGAGAGAAATGTCCTTGTGGGGAAAAGCTCACTTACAAGGTACCATAAGAATCAGTACTTGCCCCAATAATATTTCTTATTTATATAATTGACTTCCCTTTAGCACTCCTCACTGCTCTTATTAACTCATCCTCTGGCATACTCTTCACCCTCACTGGTCTCTGATCAGGCGTATTATGCCTTTAGCACACTTTACCCTTCAGCACTGTATGACCCTTGTGGGTCATACAGTGCTGCAGGGTAGGGTGTGCTAAGGGCACTTAGTTATGATTCTAATAATAATATATAATTAACTTCCCAGAAGGAATAAAAACTACATGAAACATTTTTGCAAACGATGCAAAAATTGTATGCAGAGTAATAAAAATTACCATAAATCTCTACAAAACTGATAAATTTAATAAATCAATCAATGAAGAATGACATAACTTAATAAGCACTATTGAATGAAATGAAAAGAGAGCAAAAACAGGCTTCATGCTGATTATTTAATGTTTTACAATATTTATTGAAAGTAATTATAGGCACTAGAATATTACCAGAAGAAATGCTGTATTAATGAATTAGGGAGAAACTTGTGTTCTTCACTAGCAAACTTAGATAGCCTTCAGCTGTGGTGCAACTTATTTCATGATAAAATTTTAATAGGAAGCAGTAGTGTGTTGTCCCCACTTAAAAAAAATTGGTTAAGATAGGAAAAGTCCAAATACTTGCTACAAAATGGCTTCTAGAGCTAAACAGTTAATTTGCAGACAATGAAGATCTCATTGATTGATAGGAAAGGAGACATGATAACCACAATAAAAGACTGCAAGAAAAGAGATAAAGATTTTTTGAGCAGTGAAAACAAGAAGGAACAATTGCAAACCTAGAGAAAAGTAGGGCTGAAAAGATGCCATAATTTTTCTTAAGAAATTGTGGTAAAATACTGCAATGGAATGCAAGGAAAGGTAATAAGTGCTGCAACCACTGGAAAGTTTAAAAACATTACCTGGAGCACCACTCTTGTAACTTCAGATAGGTAGAGGTAATCGTAAATAGGCAATCTCTCTCATCTTGCTTAGCAATTCACATTTTTCTTTTTCCTTTACAGACAAATTGCTAAGATTGCTGAAACGTAGACCAAGTGTAAGAGTTAAGGGCACACCACGAGTCGGTACTGGGGGTGAAGGAGGAACAAAGGGTGGATCTGACTTGACTTCGCCTCCAAAAGTGACCTTTAGAGATAACCCAAGTGGGGAAGTGAGGAAAATTAATCTTCAGGTAAGTTTTTTATTTGGTCTACTAGATGAATACAACTTTTAATGGTTATGTAAAGAGTTATACACTTTAATGATACATAAATGTCAGAGTATACACTATTCTCAGACTATATTCTCCTTCAAGGGAAGGTGTCTCATTGCTATTGAAGGGATATTGATCCAAGGAATTGAAGTAGATCTCTTCTTTGGATTAACCCTGAATACTTCCCATTTCCACTAAAATGCATACTAGAATTTTTTGTAGTTACCTTGATGTAAGTAAGACTCTTCTTTATATGAATTAGACAAAATATGAAACGGCATTTATCTTTTTGATTTGTGCTTGCAGGTGTACGAAGGTGGCAACAACTTAGGGCGACGAGCAAGCCTTTGTGAAACTGTTCTTGGTGTCGTACCTGGCCGCTTCAGTGAGCCCCCAGATTCTAGGGTCATGGTTGCTGGCCTCGTACCTGGCTCACAAGCACTAAGAAATGGTGTCATCAAAATTGGTAATATACTTGAAAAAGAGATTTGGTAATAAGTAATACATATTTTATGAAAAAGAGGATAAATAAATATACAAGGTATGATGTAGCATGTAATGAAAGTAGTTTATTAGATTATGTATTAGTGGATAAAAGGTTGATGGGTAGGCTCCAGGATGTACATGTTTATAGAGGGGCAACTGATATATCGGATCATTATTTAGTTGTAGCTACAGTTAGAGTAAGAGGTAGATGGGAAAAGAGGAAGGTGGCAACAACAAGTAAGAGGGAGGTGAAAGTGTATAAACTAAGGGAGGAGGAAGTTCGGGTGAGATATAAGTGACTATTGACAGAAAGGTGGGCTAGTGCAAAGATGAGTAGTGGGAGGGTTGAAGAGGGTTGGAATAGTTTTAAAAATGCAGTATTAGAATGTGGGGCAGAAGTTTGTGGTTATAGGAGGGTGGGGGCAGAAGGAAAGAGGAGTGATTGGTGGAATGATGAAGTAAAGGGTGTGATAAAAGAGAAAAAGGTAGCTTATGAGAGGTTTTTACAAAGCAGAAGTGTTATAAGAAGAGCAGAGTATATGGAGAGTAAAAGAAAGGTAAAGAGAGTGGTGAGAGAGTGCAAAAGGAGAGCAGATGATAGAGTGGGAGAGGCACTGTCAAGAAATTTTAATGAAAATAAGAAAAAATTTTGGAGTGAGTTAAACAAATTAAGAAAGCCTAGGGAAAGTATGGATTTGTCAGTTAAAAACAGAGCAGGGGAGTTAGTAGATGGGGAGATGGAGGTATTAGGTAGATGGCGAGAATATTTTGAGGAACTTTTAAATGTTAAGGAAGAAAGAGAGGCAGTAATTTCATGCACTGGTCAGGGAGGTACACCATCTTTTAGGAGTGAAGAAGAGCAGAATGTAAGTGTGGGGGAGGTACGTGAGGCATTACGTAGAATGAAAGGGGGTAAAGCAGCTGGAACTGATGGGATCATGACAGAAATGTTAAAAGCAGGGGGGGATATAGTGTTGGAGTGGTTGGTACTTTTGTTTAATAAATGTATGAAAGAGGGGAAGGTACCTAGGGATTGGCGGAGAGCATGTAGTCCCTCTATATAAAGGGAAAGGGGACAAAAGAGACTGTAAAAATTATAGAGGGATAAGTTTACTGAGTATACCAGGAAAAGTGTACGGTAGGGTTATAATTGAAAGAATTAGAGGTTAGACAGAATGTAGGATTGCGGATGAGCAAGGAGGTTTCAGAGTGGGTAGGGGATGTGTAGATCAAGTGTTTACATTGAAGCATATATGTGAACAGTATTTAGATAAAGGTAGGGAAGTTTTTATTGCATTTATGGATTTAGAAAAGGCATATGATAGAGTGGATAGAGGAGAAATGTGGCAGATGTTGCAAGTATATGGAATAGGTGGTAAGTTATTAAATGCTGTAAAGAGTTTTTATGAGGATAGTGAGGCTCAGGTTAGGGTGCGTAAAAGAGAGGGAGACTACTTCCCGGTAAAAGTAGGTCTTAGACAGGGATGTGTAATGTCACCATGGTTGTTTAATATATTTATAGATGGGGTTGTAAAGGAAGTAAATGCTAGGGTGTTCGGGAGAGGGGTGGGATTAAATTTTGGGGAATCAAATTCAAAATGGGAATTGACACAGTTACTTTTTGCTGATGATACTGTGCTTATGGGAGATTCTAAAGAAAAATTGCAAAGGTTAGTGGATGAGTTTGGGAATGTGTGTAAAGGTAGAAAGTTGAAAGTGAACATAGAAAAGAGTAAGGTGATGAGAGTATCAAATGGTTTAGATAAAGAAAAATTGGATATCAAATTGGGGAGGAGGAGTATGGAAGAAGTGAATGTTTTCAGATACTTGGGAGTTGATGTGTCGGCGGATGGATTTATGAAGGATGAGGTTAATCATAGAATTGATGAGGGAAAAAAGGTGAGTGGTGCGTTGAGGTATATGTGGAGTCAAAAAACGTTATCTATGGAGGCAAAGAAGGGAATGTATGAAAGTATAGTAGTACCAACATTCTTATATGGGTGTGAAGCTTGGGTGGTAAATGCAGCAGCGAGGAGACGGTTGGAGGCAGTGGAGATGTCCTGTTTAAGGGCAATGTGTGGTGTAAATATTATGCAGAAAATTCGAAGTGTGGAAATTAGGAAAAGGTGTGGAGTTAATAAAAGTATTAGTCAGAGGGCAGAAGAGGGGTTGTTGAGGTGGTTTGGTCATTTAGAGAGAATGGATCAAAGTAGAATGACATGGAAAGCAAATGAATCTATAGGGGAAGGAAGGCGGGGTAGGGGTCATCCTCGAAAGGGTTGGAGAGAAGGGGTAAAGGAGGTTTTGTGGGCAAGGGGCTTGGACTTCTAGCAAGCGTGCGTGAGCGTGTTAGATAGGAGTGAATGGAGACGAATGATACTTGGGACCTGACGATCTGTTGGAGTGTGAGCAGGGTAATATTTAGTGAAGGGATTCAGGGAAACCGGTTATTTTCATATAGTCGGACTTGAGTCCTGGAAATGGGAAGTACAATGTCTGTACTTTAAAGGAGGGGTTTGGGATATTGGCAGTTTGGAGGGATATGTTGTGTATCTTTATATGTGTATGCTTCTAAACTGTTGTATTCTGAGCACCTCTGCAAAAACAGTGATAATGTGCGAGTGTGGTGAAAGTGTTGAATGATGATGAAAGTATTTTCTTTTTGGGGATTTTCTTTCTTTTTTGGGTCACCCTGCCTCGGTGGGAGACGGCTGACTGGTTGAAAAAAAAAAAAAAAAAAAAAAACTTGAAAAATTAAGAAAATTGTTCACAAGTTTCAACTATTATACGATGAAAGTGTACAAAATGTTAATGTTTTTATTGGGAAGTTATCATTGCATGACCCATAATATCTCAGTAGGTACAGTGACCTCTTTGAAAATATGTATCTTTGGAACATGGCTTTGCCAGAGTGAAAATTATTCATAATCTTTTATCAAATACAGGTGACCCCTTTTTATATGATGTAGATGTGTACAGGCCTGTGCCAGCTGTTCTAGGTTTATTCAAGTTAAAAACCCTTAATGCACAGCATGCTAGTGGCTTTCTTTAGTGCTTAACAATATTTTGTTACATGTAAACTACATTTTGTGAATTGCACAAAGAAATTGTTTGTTTGTTAATTACACACAAGAATCTTCAGTGCACTTTGTAAGCTGTACTGCTTGCACAGGGCAGCCAGATATCAAGTACACAGAATTACTGATGGAAATAGATCACATAACAGCAAATTTGCATAAAGCAAGTCTGCATAAAGGAAGGGAGTTCTGTACTGTAATTTATATTATTAGGACTGATTGTTAATATTAACTCTTGTTTGCTATCCATAGTGTTACTAGTATGCCATAGTATCAATTTTTTTTATTTAATAGCTGTGAAAACTCAAGCCATACACTTAGTTTTATGAATTTTAACACTCGGAAAGCAAAGAATTGTGCATTTTTCAATTAATACTGTATTGTAGTCAGTACTCTTATTTGGCTTGTTATTGCTTATTCATATTGCATATATTTTATACAGTATACTAATTTTAGTAATGGAAAATCCTTTAAGTTAATATTATTTTAAAATGTTTAAATTTGTTGCTGGTTCAAGTTTACATGTGTTCTTGATTCTTTAATGGAATCTTATTTAAACAATTAATTTAAAAGAGTTTGCATAGAATAATTTATTTATTATTTATTAACACATTGACTGTTTCCCACCAAGGCAGTGTGGCCCGAAAAAGAAAAACTTTCATCATCATTCACTCCATCACTGTCTTGCCAGAGGCGCACTTACACTACATTTATGAAACTGCAACATAGAATAAATATACTAAAACCTTAGATGGGAATATTACAGAGCACCTTTAATACAGACAGCCTCTCCTCACTTAGCAACGTACTCGTTTACTGATGACTCGGACTTACAACAGGCTCTCTCACCAGTGTGCATACCTAAATACAGTGGACCCCCGGTTCGCGATGCTATTGGTATCCGATAAATCCGGTAACCGATGCATTATGTCGCAGAAAATTTGCCTCGGTTCCCGTTACAAAACCTGGTATGCAATGCGGTTCGTATGAGACATGTCCACGTGTGGCCTGAACTGCCCCGTGTGTGCCAGTGTTTACAAGCCAGCCAGTGTGCGTGCATCTAAGGCTACATTCGGTACATTCCATAATATCCATATTATCACTGTTTTTGGTGCTTGTTTCTGCAAAATAAGTCACCATGGGCCCCAAGAAAGCTCCTAGGGCCAACCCTTTGAGACCAAGGGTGCTAATGACTGTTGAAATGAAGAAAGAGATAATTGCAAAGTACGAAAGTGGAATGCATGTGTCGGAGCTGGTCAGGTTGTATAGTAAACCCCAATCAACCATCTCTACTATAGTGAGCAGGAAAACGGCAATCAAAGAAGCTGTTCTTGCAAAAGGTGCAACTGTGATTACGAAACAGCGACCGCAAGTGTTAGAAAATGTTGAGAGACTGTTATTGGTGTGGATAAATGAAAAACAGATAGCAGGAGATAGCATCTCTCAAGCGATCATTTGTGAAAAGGCTAGGCAGTTGCATGACGATTTGGTAAAAAAATTGCCTGCAACTAGTGGTGATGTGAGTGAATTTAAGGCCAGCAAAGTTTGGTTTGAAAGATTTAAGAATCGTAGTGGCATACATAGTGTGATTAGGCATGGTGAGGCTGCCAGTTCAGACCACAAAGCGGCTGAAAAATATGTGCATGAATTCAAGGAGTCCATTGAGGCTGAAGGATTGAAACCTGAACAAGTGTTTAATTGTGACAAAACAGGCCTGTTTTGGAATAAATTGCCAAGCAGGACCTACATTACTCAGGAGGAAAAGGCACTCCCAGGACATAAGCCTATGAAAGACAAGCTTACTCTTCTGATGTGTGCCAATGCTAGTGGTGATTGCAAAGTGAAGCCTTTATTGGTGTATCACTCAGAAACTCCCAGAGCATTCAGGCAAAAGAATATCCTCAAGGCTAATTTGTGTGTGCTGTGGAGGGCAAACAGTAAGGCATAGGTCACTAGGGACTTTTTCTATGACTGGTTACACCATGCATTTGCCCCCAATGTGAAAAATTACCTAATTGAAAAGAATTTAGATCTTAAGTGCCTCCTGGTATTAGACAATGCCCCTGGTCATCCTACAGACTTGGCAGAGCAACTTTCTGGGGACATGAGTTTCATTAAGGTCAAGTTTTTGCCTCCTAATACCACTCCTCTCCTGCAGCCCATGGACCAGCAGGTCATTTCCAACTTCAAGAAACTGTACACAAAAGCTATTTTTGAAAGGTGCTTTGAAGTGACCACAGATACTCTATTGACTCTAAAGGAGTTTTGGAAGGATCACTTTAATATCCTCAATTGTGTTAACCTTATAGGTAAGGCTTGGGAGGGAGTGACTAAGAGGACCTTGAACTCTGCCTGGAAAAAACTGTGGCCAGAATGTGTAGACACAAGGGATTTTGAAGGGTTTGAGGCTAACCCTGAGAAGCCTATGCCAGTTGAGGAATCCGTTGTGGCATTGGGGAAGTCCTTGGGGTTGGAGGTTAGTGAGGAGGATGTGGAAGAGTTGATGGAGGAGGACAATGACGAACTAACCACTGATGAGCTGCTAGATCATCTTCAACAGCAAGAGGCCACACCTGAGGAAATTGCTCCGGAGGAGGGGATAGAGAAATTGAAGAAGTTGTCTACTTCAAAGATTAAGGAAATGTGTGCAATGTGGCTTAAAATGCAAAGCTTTTTTGATGAAAATCACCCTCAGACAGTTACTGAAAGCTGTGTTGGCAACTTGTACAATGACGCTGTTGTGAGCCACTTTAGGAAAGTCATAAAGGAACGAGAGGTACAGGCCTCTATGGACAGATATGTTGTGCAACACAAGTCCAGTGACTCTCAACCTGGTCCTAGTGGCATTAAAAGAAGAAAGGAAGTAACCCCGGAAAAGGACTTGTTACCTCAAGTCCTAATGGAGGGGGATTTCCCTTCTAAATGCTAACACCATCCACACTCTCCCCTCCTCCCATCCCATCAATCATCACCAGATCTTCATTAAAGGTAAGTGTCAATTATTCTTTAATTACATATTATTCTATTGTTATTGTTGTTATTGTAATTATTTTATTGCATTAAACTTAATATTTCATGTGGTAAAAGTTTTATTTTTTCATACTTTTGGGTGTCTTGCATGGATTAATTTGATTTCCATTATTTCTTATGGGGAAAGTTCATCCGCTTTCCGATAATTTTGGTTTACGATGAGCTCTCAGGAACGGATTAATATCGCGAACCGGGGGTCCACTGTAATGTATATTAGAACTGATTTCCTCTATTCTGTTTATTACAATATACTGTACACTATAAACATTTAAAAATATACTAAAAATGTTATAAATGGTACAAAGGTGACATTAAAACAATATCGCAGATGGTTGACACAAACCCACTATCATTATAGTATGCTCTTTGCTTGATGTGGTCTTGGGAACGCAACTCCATCGTTTATAAAATGCATTGATTTGAAATAGGTATTTTATTATTAACCCTTTGACTGTCGCGGCCGTATATATACGTCTTACGAGGTACTGTGTTTGACATATATATACTCATAAATTCTAGCGGCTTCAAATCAAGCAGGAGAAAGCTGGTAGGCCCACATGTGAGAGAATGGGTCTGTGTGGTCAGTGTGCACCATATGAAAAAAATCCTGGAGCACGCAGTGCATAATGAGAAAAAAAAAACTCCGACCGTTTTTTTTAATTAAAATGCCGACTTTGTGGTCTATTTTCGTATAGTATTTATGGTTGTATTCTCGTTTTCTTGGTCTCATTTGATAGAATGGAAAACATATTATAGAAATAGAGGTGATTTTGATTGATTTTACTATAAAAAGAACCTGGAAATGGAGCTCAAAGTAGGGGAAATGTTTGATTTTTCCAGTGTTCAAAAGTAAACAAATGATGTCATTGTCCAATAAATGTCCAACTAGCCATTCTAATATGCAGTCATGAATCGGTTGATGTTATTTATACAATTATTACAGTATTGCAGTAGTCTGCATAATAGTAAGTCTTCTATTTTTTGTTTGAATAAAACTTCAAAATAGAAAGCAAGAGTAATATCAGAAGGGCCTGAAGACATGACTGATGAACAAAGAAAATGTTATTTTAGAGCCAGGAATGTCTGCATTGTTCATTCTGGACCTTATTTTGAAATTGTCATATTTTTTAATTTTCGTGAAATTGGCCAAATTGCAAATATCTGACCACATTATTGGATAGTTGAAATCGGTAAATGGGCAGTTTCTTGTACTCAATCGATAGAAAAAATGGAGTTCTAAAGAAATAGCTATGAATTTGGTCGACTGGAACAACAGAATTAGCCGAAAATAGGGCTCAAAGTGGGCGAAATCGCCAATTTGTAAATGTCGCCGAGGTCGCTAACTTCGCAAGAGCATAATTCTGTCAGTTTTCCATCAAATTTCGTTTTTTTGGTCTCATTACAATCGGGAAAAGATTCTCTTATCATTTCGTAAGAAAAAATAATTTTTTTTTTTTTTTTTTTTTGAAATTTTGCGACACCAGGAGACACCTCAGGATTGGGGGTTGCGACTGTCAAGGGGTTAAAGACTTGGGAGTATACTTGAATGTTGCTGGTCAGAGCTCTAATACTGTAGTTGACTTACCTCCCTATGTCTCATTCTCATGCTTCTGTGATTCTTACAGATTCAAGTTGTTATTTTGGATTGTACTGCAGGACATATACAGCAATCGAAACACTTTCACTTTTTTTTTTCTTAATGTTTAATCAGAAATCTAATCAACACAACTATCATTTTGTCATTTACTCTGTGCATTTGCTATTTATGGTTCTACTGTCTGCTTCATGAATAGCAACTCCTGTGAATGGCAGGGATGACCAAGTGTTAAAAAAATTTGTTATGACTAAAACAATTAAGTCATCTATCACGTGCTTCTATAGGTATTTTCCACCAAAGTAGGGGAAATAAAACCACTATTACTCATTCATTAGCTGTCTTGCTTGAAGTATACAGACATTTCAATTCAAATAATCTTGTGACCCACAACTTACATAATTACTTTTTTTTTTCCAGTGCACCAGTTGTATCCCACCGAGGCAGGGTGACCAAAAAGAAAAGCTTTTGTTTTTCTTTTTACATTTAGTAATTTGTACAGAAGGGGTTACTTGCCCCCTTGCTCCTGGCTTACGGAGGAAGGATTCATTTTCCACTTTCCCATGGAGTTACAAAATTATGTAAATATGATATTCCCTGTGTATCTTATGCAATCCTGATTAAAGATCAGGAATAGTAAAAATAAAAATTAAATGTGATTGTTAAATGGGGTTAAGACTAACAGATATGTTACTTAATGTTTTTTAACCCTTTGACTGTTTCAGCCCCCTTTCTGAAACTGTCATTCTATGTCGCTCAATTTTTGAAAAAAAAAAATTATTTTTCCTTATGAAATGATAGAGAATATTTTCCCGATGGTAATGACACCAAAAGTTCGAAATTTGGTTGAAAACTCGTGGAATTATGCTCCCGTGAAGTTAACGGTCTCGGCGACATATGCGTATCGGCGATTTCGCCGAATTTGAGCCCTATTTTCAGCCAATTCCATTGTCCCAGTTGACCAAACTCATAGCTATTTCTTTAGAACTCCATTTTATCTATCAGCTGAGTACAAGAAATCTCCCATTTACTAATTTGGACTACCCAATATGGTGGTCAGAAATTGGCAATTTGGCCAATTTCACGCAAACTAAAAAAGATGCCAATTTCAAAATAGGGTCCAGAATAAACAAGGTAGACATTTGTGGCACTAAAATAACATATGCTCTGTTCATTAGTCACATCTCTAGGCCCCTCTTGTATTATTATTGCAGCGGCAGCGGCAGCGGCAGCAACGGTATCCTACCAGCTCTTCTTTCTCAAAAAAACATCGCCCATCAAAACTTGTGATGGCCTAAGTGAAAGTTCAACTACATGAACCCACGTAGACCACAACATGACCCAAGAATACTAAGAATGTAACCCAAATCTTGACAAAATTAGATCTAAGGAAGACAGCCCTGCTAACCCAAACACTGCCTCCGCTGCCAGACAACCACTTAACCCAAGCTCCGAGAAAACAAGCCTTCTCCTCCATTGCTACACAGTATCTACTTCAGTGATACTATGAAAGGATATCGCAGAAGACACAACACCAGTAATAAAAGAATAACAGCAAGGACCCTAGAACTCAACTTGTCTACCCAGCAGGACGCCAGTGTATCATCAACCCCTCTCTCCGCCGCCACCCAAGGAACAACAACAACAACAACAAACATGGCTGACTCCCCCTCCAACTCCACTCCCTTCAAAGGATTCATCCATGATAACTCAGGTACGATTATTCCTGACAATATCAAGGACTACATCGTTGCTCTAGAAAATGAAATCAAAGATATCAAAGCAGCACTCGAGCGACGAGATTCCAAGATAACCAACCTCGAGAATAAGATCCAAAACCTTGAAGAGAAGATTACATCGGGAAGTGTTGATACAGAAAATACTCTAAAAGCAGCTATAGCCAGTCACACTGAACAAATAACAACAATAAATATGAAGGTTGAAGAAGCAATCAAGGACTGGAATCTGAACATGCACACTCGACTAAATGAATACCTTGATTTCCAAGACGACAAAACTGAACAAGATAAGTTGTCTGATGCAGTTATAATAAACAGTCCACACATTCCTAGTGACATAACACAAGCACAGTGCAAAGAAACTGCTATCAGGATAATACAGAACCACGTACAAGTCATCGTGCAAAACAATGAAATCAAAGAAACACGTTTGTTAGGAAAACCAGGAAGTAAACACAGTATAATGATCCGACTTCATTCATACGATAAAAGAAAGGACCTAATTAAATCAGCAATTACAATGAAAAATGGAGTGTACATAAATGAGTGTCTAACAAAAAAACGTCAAAACCTTCTGTTCAGGCTGAGAAAACTTAAACAGGAAAACAAAATACATCAGTGTTTCACGCGAGATGGGAAAATACTAGTAAGGAAAACATCAACAGGACAACAATATACCATCTCAAACGAACATGATTTCTCTACCTTCCTTAGAAAAGCTGACATTTCTGTAACAGATTAAATAAGTGCCCTTAATACATATATACGTGTGGTGCATATAGTGTACGTTACTATCATATTGTACATTATTATTTTTATTATTTTTCATCACTAGCTAATGCCAACTACCTCCAATACTCTATAACTTTCTTACTGCTATTAATTGCTCATAATTTTAAATTAAAAGTCAAATCTTACTCCAAATTAATAATATTCATTTTTTCTTACCTGTCCATTTAATTTTGTTTATCACTACTTGTTTTTTTAGTCACTTTACATTGTATATTCAATTAGTGTATATTCCAATTACTTTTTTGCAAGTACCAAAACTATCTTTTGCTAGCTAGTACCAACTACCTCATTTTTTTTTACTTTTATTGTGCAATAAACTGCTCAATTTATCTAATATTACAAATCAGATCTTACTCCTAAACCAATATTATTTCATAGTGACCATCTGTCCATTTAACTTTGTTTACCATTACTTAATTTTAGTCCCTTATATATTTTCTCCTTTATTTTAGCTTTATATAACTACCCTAGCTTATACATTCACAATTGTTAAAATAATCAAGGTGCTATTCTCAGGTGCTAAAGTAGAACAAGTTCACAATTTTGGCATTATATTCCAAAGCTCATTTATTTTATAGTACTACCTACTATCATATTCCCAAGCTCCATTATTTGATCATCACTTTATTTGTACTAGTCCCTTTTATATTGTCTCCTTTATTTTAGCTTAAAAAAAAAAAAAAAAAAAAAAAAAAAAAAAAAAAAAAAATACCTTAGCTCATTATTTTACATTTGTTAAATAATTCAGGTGCTATTTTTTAGCTTAAGACTATTTACTTTGTTTTATACTTAATTCTAACTATAGATTCACTACAAATCTTATGATTACAAGCATTGATCCAGATACCAACCTCTTATTTAATGACTTAAATGAATCAAACAGTTACTGTAATTACTACACTGCAGAACAATCAAAGGCACTTCTCAGTGCCAACAACAACATAACTATCTTTAACTACAATATCAGATCTTTAAGCAAGCATTACGATGACCTCATAGCATTACTAAATTCCTTACATGCCAATATGTCCATCATTACACTAACTGAAACCTGGCTAAAGCCTGATACTACAGATGTCTATACCATTCCTGGTTACACAGCCATACACAACTGTAGGCCAGACCAACAAGGGGGTGGCACAGCCATATACTACTCAGACCAACTAGAATGTATCACTAATACTTGCACAAGAGATGAACATGGGGAATATATAATAGCCAAATTCAAATCCAAATACCTACAAAAACCTCTCACATTGATAAACATCTACAGAGTTCCACAGTCAAACATTAGCCAATTTAGTCAAAACCTAGGAAGTATGATAACTGATGCACGCATGAACAAAGATCACTTACTACTCTCAGGTGACTTCAATATAAATCTCCTGCAAGACCAGGGCCCACACGTTACTGAATTCACAAACACAATGAGTAACTGTATGTTGCTACCAACAGTAACAAAACCTACAAGAGTTACAGAGACTAGTGTTTCCCTACTTGACCACATCTGGACCAACACCATATCCCCTTTAAAATCAGGCATAATTACAGATAATACCACAGACCACTACCCTACTTTCCTCATAACAACTCTTGGTAAATTACCCCAAGACACTACTAAAGTCACCTTCAGACTTCACAATGAGGCAGCCATTAATAACTTCACAACAGCATTAGCAAACATTGATTGGCACACTGAGCTAGAAATCAATACAGATATTGACGAATGTATTAATAATTTTCTAAAAAAGACGCAATACCTCTATAACAAGCACTGCCCTAAAAAAACTAAGCAGATGACAGCTAAGAGACTGAACAGTCCCTGGCTAACACCCAGCATTCTCAAATCCATAAATACAAAACACCAATATGAAAAACAGTACAGAATGGGTCACATAACCAGAGACCAAACAAAACGTTACTCGTCAATCCTAACCAGCCTGATAAGAAGGGCAAAAAAATTGTATTATGAGAACAGATTATCCAACTTACGAGGTGATATAAAAAAGACCTGGAAAACCCTATCAGAAATTCTGGGAACAAAAAAGATATCACGAAATAGCGAAATAAAATTAGCAAAATCAGATGAACCCCAACTCCCACCAACAGAAACAGCAAACAGACTCAATGATTTCTTCTCCACTATAGGACAAAACCTTGCCAATAAAATCCCAAGCTCAGATACCCCACCAAATGACTACCTCACCGGCAACTACCCGAACACACTGTTCCTAGCTCCGACTAACCCATACGAAGTCTCCCTTATTATCAACGCACTAAAAAACAAGGCAGGAGATTTAAATACCTTACCACCCTTTATATACAAAAAAGTGTCACAAGTGCTATCACCAATCATTGCAACACTCTTTAACAAATCCATTGAATCCTCCACCTTCCCTACAGTACTCAAAATAGCAAGGGTCACCCCGATCCACAAAGGAGGAGACCAAACAGAGTTGAATAACTATAGGCCAATATCCAACTTACACCCTCTCTCAAAAATCTTCGAAAAATTAATTCATAAACGAATCTACTCCTACCTTATCTCCCAAAACATACTCAACCCCTGCCAATTTGGATTCAGGCCTAATAAAAATACTAATGATGCTATTATACACATGCTAGAACATATATACACTGCAATAGAGAAAAAAGAAGTCCCACTGGGGATCTTCATTGACTTACGTAAAGCTTTTGATACAGTTGACCATGACTTGCTCCACGTAAAATTATCACACTATGGTATAAGAGGGCACTCCCTCAACTACCTCAAGTCATACCTCAGCAACAGAAGCCAATATGTGTACGCAAATGGGGCAAACTCTTCTGCACAACCAATTACAGTTGGTGTCCCACAGGGAAGTGTCCTTGGCCCTCTTCTCTTTCTCCTATACATAAATGACCTACCAAATGCTTCTCAATTACTCAAACCCACACTATTTGCTGATGACACAACATACGTCTTCTCCCACCCGAGCCCAGTCACGCTAGCCAATACTGTAAATACCGAATTACAGAAAATATCTACCTGGATGAGTACTAACAAACTTACACTAAACATTGACAAAACCTACTTCATTCAGTTTGGTAACAGAGCTACAGATGTCCCTCTTAACATAATGATAAACGGATCACCTATCACAAAGCTAACAGAGGGAAAATTCTTAGGAATCCACCTTGATAATAGACTCAAATTTCATACACATATACAACAAATTTCTAAGAAAATTTCCAAGACTGTAGGCATACTATCGAAGATACGGTACTATGCTCCACAGTCAGCCCTCCTGGCCCTATATCACTCTCTTATTTACCCCTATCTCACCTATGGAATTTGTGCATGGGGCTCAACAACAAGTAACCATCTCAGACCACTAATTACCCAACAAAAGGCTGCAGTTAGAATGATAACAAATTCTCACTACAGGCAGCACACTCCACCAATATTCAATACACTCAACCTACTCACCATACAAAACATCCATACTTATTACTGCACCTATTACATACATAGAACACTCAACTCTGATATTAACCCTCCCCTCAAACATCTCCTTGCCAACCTCAACAGAACACATGACCATAACACAAGGCACAGATCACTCTTTGATATTCCTCGTGTCCATCTCACGCTATGCAAAAACTCAATGCACATAAAAGGCCCTAAAATCTGGAATTCATTACCTGTTAATATAAAAGAAACACTACCTGTTTATAAATTCAAGTCTCTTCTCAAAGATCACTTACTCACCCAAAACCAAATAAATACTGAATAACTGAACCTTATAAATTGTATATCTTAAATGTTTCTCACAATTATATCACATAAATGTTAAACCTAAAACCCAATCTAACTTTATTATTTTTTAAATTCACTACCTAACAGAATACTCCATTCTACTGAATTTACAACAATGCATGCAACCATATGACCTGTCTTTGTAATACTCACTTGTGCTTTATAGTAATCAGTTTACATTAATGTTTTTCACTGATTTCATCATTGCTTAGTTAATCTTAAGTTAATTTTAAGCCAGCCCGTAATGCTATGCATAGTATAAGTGGCTTTGGCATGCTGCTCTTATCTGTATTTTTTTTTGTACCTCTGTAAGTGTGCTCAAATTATAAATAAATAAATAAAAATAAATACAAAAAAATACAAAATTTACTTTATGCAGACTACTGCATTATTGTAAAAATGGTATAAATAATATCAGTGCACTAGTGAAAGAATATTAGACTCCCCAGTTGACGTGTATTGGACGTGTGGTATGATTTATTTACTCCTGAACATTGGTAAAAATCGAACATTTCCGCTACTTTGAGCTCAGTTTCAAGGTCGTTTTCATCATCAAAGTAATTTATGTGGTGCACACTGACCACACAGACCCATTCTCTCACATGTGGGCCTACCAGCTTTCTCCCGCTTGATTTGAAGCCGCTAGAATTATTGAGTATATATACGTCAGAAACATTGGCTCGTAAGACGTATTTATACGTCGAAAACAGTCAAAGGGTTAATGACCATTTAGTCACCATGAAGTGCAATTAGGAAAAGAGAACTGGTTTTTGTTAGACCAGACTGAATCTAGATTAATAAAATATGAAAGATGATGATCTGTCACTTTTTTATGCATGTAATGTATGTTTGCAATCAATTGATTTGTTCCATTTTTGTTCGCAGGTGACTGGCTGAAAGAGGTAGATGAAAGTGATGTTAACTGGGATAATTTGGATGATATACTGGCAGAACTACAGGTTGGCTAATTTGTTTTTGTATGACCATCTTTATTTGATCTAAGTGAGTAGAGACCAGTGTTTTTTGTGAGATATGCTGTTACAAAGTGAGAATTTTAATTCTTATGAAAGAATTAAGGGAAATCAGTAAGCCAGAATTTCATTTTAGAAGTGAAAACACATTGCCTGTTCTTTGAATGTTGGGTGAGATGTATTTCAGGGGGTTATAATATGTGTTTCCTCATGAAAGAACAGCAGAGATGCAAGTGTTAGTGATTATGTTTTCTTTTTTGGGTAACCAAATCTTGGTGGAAAATGGCTATTGTATTGTATTTATAAAAGACAGATTATTTTTTTTTAACACACCAGCTGTCTCCCACCAAGGCAGGGTGACCATCAAAGAAGAAATAAAAGTTTTTTCATTTTACATTTAGTAATTAATTTAGGGGGAAGGGGTTACTAGCCCCTTGCTCCCAGCATTTTAGTCGCCTCTTACGACTTGCATGACTTACGGAGGAAGCATTCTTGTCCGCTTCCCCATGAAGAAATTAGTGCTATTGCATAATAGACATTGTAAAATTACTTTTTTATAGGCACTTGCTTAAAATCTTGAATATTCGTGAGTATTATTATACATTATTGTGCTATATAGGAATTGGAGACACTTTAACCCTTAAATGGTCCAAACGTATATATACGTTTTTTCAACATCTGAAAGTATGTAAAAAAATGTAGATCTTTTTTTTTTGTTTGTTTTACATTTGAAAATGTGTAAAAAAACTTTTATCTACTTTTTTTTTGTTACATTTGAAAATATGTAAAAAAAAGTAGATCTACTTTTGTAGCATTACGAATTTGAACGCCGATTTGTTTGGACCGTTTAAGGGTTAATAATAAGAACCTTTATTTTATGATATTTGGCTTAGTGGTTATGAATTACCACTTGTTGTTATAGGCCATTGTATCCACCATGTCACATCTGGAGCATCCCTCAAAGTGATCATGTCTTCATTGAGATCAATCTTTCATGCTTCTGCAGCATCTCTTGAAGTTTTAATGATAAAAAATGTTAAAAGTAAAAACAAAAACTGTTGAACAAAAGTAGTGGGAAATATTTCTTCATAAAAAAGGAAAATAATGTGAGTGGGACAGTGGGTAGAGGATTGCAGAGACCATGAGAGAACATTGTATGAGTGGAACAGTTGAAGAATGTATGGGCTGTGAGAGAACATTGTGCTAATGAGACAATAACTAGAGGATTGCACAGATAGTGAATGAACATTGCACTAGTGGGACAGTGACTAGAAAATTGGACAGAGACTGAGGTGATGGGAAGAGTTTTCTTACTCTACCTCATTCTCTGGTAGTAGAAAGTGCTGGTCACTTGAATTTTTGACAGATAATCTGAGTGAATGAGGTTAAATGCTAGAAGAGTGCTAAGAAGTTTCTGGGAATTTTGTAAGATGCCTGAATTCATTGTTTTTCCTTGAAAGAATATATGGATAGGTCATCATATATTTTAAGAATAATAAAGCTGAATGTATTTAATTTACTGATTACAATACAGTGACAGGGTTTTCTTACAGATACCTTCGACAATTACCTTATCTGTGCAGAAGTGTGCTTCAGAAACTCTCCCTGATGAGCTAGAAAGTGACCGCAAGGTAATTCTTACCATATATTTTAAATCATGAATGTAGTTGTTTTTTGGCAGTGGTATTACTGTCTCTTTTCTGTAAGATACTGTTAATTTAACTTGAATTTACATGATCATCATTTCACAATGTAGCATCTTAAAGTAAATAATAAATGATGCAGAGTCACTGAACTTCCCTGATTTCTATGATTACAATGATTTTTAGCAACTGATTTTCTTTCCCTTATTAATTTCTTTTTGACATTAAGCAACCACCTTTTATAATCATAAAACTATATTATATGGTAACCTGCTCATTAGTTAGAACATACATTTTACTTATTTTTTTGGACAGAGAGTGACACAGACCCAATTAGTAAAAGTGGTGACTGGTGTGGAAGTCAGCCACCCAGAGTCAACGTACCTGCAGGAGCTGCCTCATACCCTCCTCTACCTCAGCCTTGTGGGTGTTACGGAGGATTCACCTGATGGTGCTGACATTAGGTGAGTGCAGCAACAACATGGAGGAAGTTTACCTTGCATCAAACATGGTTATCTACCATTTACAGTCCACTATACGGTTTAATGCTACAGTATAGAAAGGGGTTTAGTTATAGGTAATACATATTTTAGGAAAAAAGAGGATAAATAAGTATACAAGATATGATGTAGGGCGAAATGACAGTAGTTTGTTGGATTATGTATTGGTAGATAAAAGACTGTTGAGTAGACTTCAGGATGTACATGTTTATAGAGGGGCCACAGATATATCAGATCACTTTCTAGTTGTAGCTACACTGAGAGTGAAAGGTAGATGGGATACAAGGAGAATAGAAGCATCAGGGAAGAGAGAGGTGAAGGTTTATAAACTAAAAGAGGAGCCAGTTAGGGTAAGATATAAACAGCTATTGGAGGATAGATGGGCTAATGAGAGCATAGGCAATGGGGTCGAAGAGGTATGGGGTAGGTTTAAAAATGTAGTGTTGGAGTGTTCAGCAGAAGTTTGTGGTTACAGGAAGGTGGGTGCAGGAGGGAAGAGGAGCGATTGGTGGAATGATGATGTAGAGAGAGTAGTAAGGGAAAAAAAGTTAGCATATGAGAAGTTTTTACAAAGTAAAAGTGATGCAAGGAGGGAAGAGTATATGGAGAAAAAGAGAGAGGTAAAGAGAGTGGTGAAGCAATGTAAAAAAAGAGCAAATGAGAGAGTGGGTGAGGTGTTATCAACAAATTTTGTTGAAAATAAGAAAAAGTTTTGGAGTGAGATTAACAAGTTAAGGAAGCCTAGAGAACAAATGGATTTGTCAGTTAAAAATAGGAGAGGAGAGTTATTAAATGGAGAGTTAGAGGTATTGGGAAGATGGAGAGAATATTTTGAGGAATTGTTAAATGTTGATGAAGATAGGGAAGCTGTGATTTCGTGTATAGGGCAAGGAGGAATAACATCTTGTAGGAGTGAGGAAGAGCCAGTTGTGAGTGTGGGGGAAGTTCATGAGGCAGTAGGTAAAATGAAAGGGGGTAAGGCAGCCGGGATTGATGGGATAAAGATAGAAATGTTAAAAGCAGGTGGGGATATAGTTTTGGAGTGGTTGGTGCAATTATTTAATAAATGTATGGAAGAGGGTAAGGTACCTAGGGATTGGCAGAGAGCATGCATAGTTCCTTTGTATAAAGGCAAAGGGGACAAAAGAGAGTGCAAAAATTATAGGGGGATAAGTTTGTTGAGTGTACCTGGTAAAGTGTATGGTAGAGTTATTATTGAAAAAATTAAGAGTAAGACGGAGAATAGGATAGCAGATGAACAAGGAGGCTTTAGGAAAGGTAGGGGGTGTGTGGACCAGGTGTTTACAGTGAAACACATAAGTGAACAGTATTTAGATAAGGCTAAAGAGGTCTTTGTGGCATTTATGGATTTGGAAAAGGCGTATGACAGGGTGGATAGGGGGGCAATGTGGCAGATGTTGCAGGTGTATGGTGTAGGAGGTAGGTTACTGAAAGCAGTGAAGAGTTTTTACGAGGATAGTGAGGCTCAAGTTAGAGTATGTAGGAAAGAGGGAAATTATTTCCCAGTAAAAGTAGGCCTTAGACAAGGATGTGTGATGTCACCGTGGTTGTTTAATATATTTATAGATGGGGTTGTGAGAGAAGTAAATTCGAGGGTCTTGGCAAGAGGCGTGGAGTTAAAAGATAAAGAATCGCACATAAAGTGGGGTGTTAATGTTGCAGTTTAAAAACTGAAGTGTAAAGCACCCTTCTGGCAAGACAGTGATGGAGTGAATGATGGTGAAAGTTTTTCTTTTTTGGGCCACCCTGCCTTGGTGGGAATCGGCCAGTGTGATAAAAAAAAAAAAATAGACCGTCATTTAACACAAATTTATTTGGCACAATACGGGTATAGCACGATTGAAGAATTGTGGCACAATTTTATACGCTTCATAAAATTAATTTAACATGGTTCAGTTTGCAGGAGGGGAAAATAATTCCCTTTTCCTCAATCGGCCGCCTTGTTGTGGATCAGCGGGGGAGACCTCCTGCCATCCCCTGCCACCTCCCTGACACTCCCGACACACAATCCCAGCATTTGTACTTCATACGTGTCCAGTTCCTCTTCTCTGCTGCAAGCTAGCTGTGTCTGTGAATTGTGTTTTGATCTTTTAATTACCATATCTTATATCTGCCAAAGAGTCATGACACCCAGTAGGCATACCAGTGTTGCTGAAAGTGGCAAGAAAAGGTATAAGCATTTAAGTCTTAGAATTAACAAAGAAACTACATACATAGTACTACATACATAGAACACTACACTCAAACATAAACCCTCCACTCAAACTTCTCCTCACTAACCTCAACAGGTCACATGATCATAACACAAGACACAGATCTCTTTTTGATGTACCCCGTGTCCATATCGGAGTAATTGAAATTTGGTAAACATGAGGAAATTAAAACTTCATCAGAGTATAAAACAAATTCCAGCCACACAATAGAGCGAAAAACTAACATCAAAGACCTGGGAGTGATCATGTCGGAGGATCTCACCTTCAATAAAAGTGTTCCTTCTTTTTCAGGTCACCCAGCCTCGGTGGGAAATGGCCATTGTGTTAAAGAATAATAATAATAATAATAATAATAATAATAATAATAATAATAATAATAATAATAATAATAATTATAGGTAGTAGGTTGGTAGACAGCAACCGCCCAGGGAGGTACTACCGTCCTGCCAAGTGAGTGTAAAACAGAAACCTGTAATTGTTTTACATGATGGTAGGATTGCTGGTGTCCATTTTTCTGTCTCATAAACATGCAAGGTTTCAGGTACGTCTTGCTACTTCTACTTACACTTAGGTCACACTACACATACATGTACAAGCATATACGTATATACACACCCCTCTGGGTTTTCTTCTATTTTTCTTACTAGTTCTTGTTCTTGTTTATTTCCTCTTACCTCCATGGGGAAGTGGAACAGAATTCTTCCTCCGTAAGCCATGCATGTTGTAAGAGGCGACTAAAATGCCGGGAGCAAGGGGCTAGTAACCTCTTCTCCTGTATATATTACTAAATGTAAAAGGAGAAACTTTCCTTTTTCCTTTTGGGCCATCCCGCCTCGGTGGGATACGGCCAGTGTGTTGAAAGAAAGAAGAAGAATTATAAGTAGTAGGTTGGTAGGCAGCAACTGCCCAGGGAGGTACTACCGTCCTGCCAAGTGAGTGTAAAATGGAAACCTGTAATTGTTTTACATGATGGTAGGATTGCTGGTGTCCTTTTTTCTGTCTCATGAACATGCAAGATTTCAGGTACGTCTTGCTACTTCTACTTACACTTAGGTCACACTACACATACATGTACAAGCACATATATACACACCCCTCTGGGTTTTCTTCTATTTTCTTTCTAGTTCTTATTCTTGTTTATTTCCTCTTATCTCCATGGGGAAGTGGAACAGAATTCTTCCTCCGTAAGCCATGCGTGTTGTAAGAGGCAACTAAAATGCCGGGAGCAAGGGGCTAGTAACCTCTTCTCCTGTATATATTACTAAATGTAAAAGGAGAAACTTTCGTTTTTCCTTTTGGGCCACCCCGCCTCGGTGGGATACGGCCGGTGTGTTGAAAGAAGAAGAAAGAAAGGATTGCTGGTGTCTTTTTTCTGTCATAAACATTCAAGATCTCAGGTACATCTTGCTACTTCTACTTACACTTAGGTCACACTACACATGCATGTACAGGTATACATAGCCTCGCCTCACTTAATGACAGAGTTCCGTTCCTAAGACCACGTTGGTAAACAAATTTGTTGCTAAGTAAGGAGCATACTACAACGGTAGTGGGTTTGTGTCAACCATCTTTGATATTGTTTTAATGTCACCTTTAGACCATTTATAACATTTCTGGTATATTTTTAAATGTTTATACATCAGTGTACTGTATATTGTAATAAACAGAATAGAGGAAATCAGCTGTAATATGCATTATTTAGGTGTGCATACTGGTGAGAGAGCCTGTCGTAAGTCGGAGATGTCGGTAAACAAGTATGTACGTCGCTAAGTGAGGAGAGGCTATATATACACACCCCTCTGGGTTTCTTTCTATTTTCTTACTAGTTCTTATTCTTGTTTATTTCCTCCTATCTCCATGGGGAAGTGGAACAGAATTCTTCCTCCATAAGCTGTGTGTGTTGTCAGAGGCAACTAAAATGCCGGGAGCAAGGGACTAGTGACAATTTCTCCTGTATATATTACAGCCTCTCCTCACTTAGCGATGTACTTGTTTACCTACGACTCGGACTTATGTTGGGCTCTCTGACCAGTATGCATATCTAAATAATGTGTATTAGAGCTGATTTCCTCTATGCTCTTTAATACAATATGCAGTACACTACTGTATAAACATTCAAAAGTATGACAGAAATGTTATAAATAGTGTAAAGGTGACATTAAATGAATATCAAAGATGGTTGACATAAACCCACTACCATTACCGTATGCTCCTCACTTAGCAACGAATTCGTTTACCGACGTGGTCTTAGGAACAGAACTCTGTCGTTAAGTGAGGAGAGGCTGTACTAAATTTAAAAAGAGAAACTCTCGTTTTTCTTTTTGGGCCACCCTGCCTTGGTAGGATATGGCTGGCTTGTTGAAAGAAAGAAGAAAGAAATATAAAAGTGTATAAATATACCTTATCTTGTTCGTCCTTTTACTGTCACATACAGAAAATTATTATAGGTGAAATTAACTGCTCTCTGAAACACTGTTGTAATAGTACGTATTTCTTCTTTCTTTGTTTCAATGCACCAACTGTATCGCACTGAGGTGGGGTGGCCCAAAAGGAAAAACGAAAGTTTCTCCTTTTACATTTAGTAATATATACAGGAGAAGGGGTTACTAGCCCCTTTCTCCTGGCATTTTAGTCGCCTCTTACAACACGCATGGCTTATGGAGGAAGAATTCTGTTCCACTTCCCCATGGAGGTAAGAGGAAATAAACAAGAAGAAGAACTAGTAAGAAAATAGAAGAAAACCCAGAGGGGTGTGTATATACATGCTTGTACATGTATGTGTAGTGTGACCTAAGCATAAGTAGAAGTAGCAAGACATACCTGAAACCTTGCATGTTTATGAGACAGAAAAAATGGACACCACCAATCCTACCATCATGTAAAACAATTACAGGCTTTCGTTTTACACTCACTTGGCAGGACGGTAGTACCTCCCTGGGCAGTTGCTGTCTACCATCCTACTACCTAGGAGTACGTATTTATATTTGTATATACATACAGTGGTACCTCAAGTTACGAACTTAATTTGTTCCAGAGGGTTGTTCGAGTGCTGATACCAAACAAATTTGTTCCCATAAGGAATAATATAAATTAGATTAATCTGTTTCAGACCCCCAAAAATACACTTACAAAAATACTTACAAAAATACACTTACATAATTGTTCGAGTTGGGAGCTGTTTGTGTGCCGAGGTACCACTGTATGTATGTAATCTGTTTTACTCCATGGGGAAGTGGAACAGAATTCTTCCTCCGTAAGCCATGCATGTTGTAAGAGGCAACTAAAATACTGGGAGCAAGGGGCTAGTAACCCTTTCTCCTGTATACATTACTAATTTTCAAAGGAGAACCTTTTGTTTTTCTATTTAGGTCACCCTGCCTCTGTGGGATATGGCTGGTTTGTTGAAAAAAAAATCTTTTTTAAATATATTGATGGCATTTCCTTTTATCATCTAGATACCAATTTCCAAACTGGAGTAACAAATTGGTGAAGGTGCGAGGAATGTTCATCACTACGGCTCATACAGTGCAAGAGGTGATTGGTGCTCCAGCACTCTGGTAAGTTGTTCATCATGAAAGCAAAATTTAGCGTTGCACAAAAAATCAACAGAGGAGTATAGGATTGTTTTTATTTACTCTTTTCGTCATTTATGTATCTTCAAGCACACCTTTATATGCAACTCCATATCCCAGTTCTTCATGGGGAAGTAGAAGAGAATTCTTCCTCTGTAAGCCATGTGTGTCATGAGAGGGGACTAAAATGCTGGGAACAAGGGGATAGTAACCTTCTTCTCCTGTATAAATTACTAAATTTGAAAAGAAAAACTTTCGTTTTTCTTTTTAGGTCACCCTGCCTCAATGGGATACAGCCGGTTCATTAAAAAAAAAAATCCCAGTAAGTGCTAATACCGTATTATAGTACTTGTATGATTTAATGCTTCTCCTCGCATGATTTTTCACCATCCGTTCAGTATATTGAGGATATTGATAGTTTGTTGTATTATTTTGAGTGTGGTACATATGTGGTTATCACATTTAATGAGGGCTGTTGCTGCAAAAATGCAATACCTTCTGACATGGATTGCATTATTTTTAAATATCTGCAGTTTCCCTAAGAAGGAAATGCATTCACCATCACTCATCCTTTAGTTGTCTTTCCAGAGGCACATAGATATCACAATTCAAATGACCCACCAAACAGCAACACCCCACCATCAGCCATTCTTCATAGTACAAGTACTGTACCTACCACTTTCAAAACACTTGAGTTCAGCTATTTTTTCCTGACCCCTTTCATGAATGTTATTCTGTTGAATATGGACACAGATAATAATTTAAGATAGCAATGAAATATAACATCTATACCAAAGATGAAAAACATACAAGTTGCCCATAATCAGTATTATTTTACTGCACTAAACTTTGTATAATTGTCATGATACACCTTGGTCACTGAGAATTTTCTTGGTTATGTAGATATTTTTCTTCTGTAAATTATTTTTTTATAAAGAAATGTGGTATGATACCCATTTACAAAATATTAGTACATTTATTATTACATTTTTATTGTTTTCTTTTCCCAGCTCCACTGTGTGTCTAGATGGGGAATACTACCATGTTGCCTATGTTAGAGAGAATAATGATGTGTTCCTCCTTGCACTGCCACATTCCTAGTAAGTGTTAAAATTGCTTCAGAGAAAAGTGTACAATATACATACTGTACAGTGAAAATAGTTAAACTGAAAATCAAGACAAAACAGCATAAGCCAAATTTTTAATTTAAGACTTTGTAAGCAACAACAAGAGTTGGAACAAAACATGGATAGCCAATTTTCTCTGTATATGAGTATTCTTATATAGCCGGACTTGAGTCCTGGAAATGGGAAGTACATTGCCCGCACTCTAAAGGAGGGGGTTTTGGGATATTAGCAGTTTGGAGGGATATGTTGTGTATCTTTATATGTATATGCTTCTAAACTGTTGTTTTCTGAGCACTTCTGCAAAAACTGATTTTGTGTGAGTGAGGTGAAAGTGTTGAATGATGATGAAAGTAGTATTTTCTTTTTGGGGATTTTCTTTCTTTTTGGGTCACCCTGCCTCGGTGGGAGACGGCTGACTTGTTAAAAAAAAAAATGAGTATTCTTAATCGTAGTACAATACAGGGAGTCCCCATATAATGAACAAGATGTGCTAATCGTGTTCTAATCTAAGAGCAAGGTGTTTGTGAATTTGTACTTATTTTCCAATAGAAAACAATAATCCAAATGATGGTTATGTCGTGTGGGGTTCGGTAGGAGATACGAGGGTTGAAGGTAAACACCTTGTTGGATGGTAACACTATATATTGTCAGACTGGGGTAAGGAAGGGATGAGCCCAGCCTGCCATGTCTGCCTGGATGGATGTCTATACGCCGACTGAGAACGAGGCAGCGCGTCTCACCCTGACTCAAGCTGTACCCCGTGACGTCATACAGTCACAAGCCTAAGGGATCTTCTATATAAACACATGGATGGTACTATGATACTCAGCTAATCTATATAACACATATAAGGGGATCAGCAACTATGCTGACAGCTCGGTCATGTTACGTATGTCGTCTCGACATACACTACTATGCTATAGGCTGAACAGGCAGGTGGTTCTGGGCTGATTCTATACAATAACAAATTCATATATAACTTAGAACTAATGGATGGTATCATACTGGATGTTAACAAAATGAGTTTTACGTAATGGGTGTTAACGCAATCACTTTTAACGTAATGCATTACGACTTATAAGAACAATTCATTGTACAATATGGATGGAATTGATCGATCGATCTGTATTCATGTGCTCTACGGATTCTGAGGAAGAATAAATATATATATACAAGGTGAAATTAACAGCAAAGCAAATCTGGTGCACTCAGATCATTACTGTCAAATTCTCAGAATATGGAGGGAACGTGAACACGAAAAAAACAAATTCTGAAAAACTGATCAGTTAATAACAAAGCACACAGCTGACAATTTCCTTCATCTCGGACATCTAATTATACAGGCTATGTACATTTAAACCCAATTCTGCTAGGGTGAGGTTTACATATGCAGAATGGTTATCATCTCTGGGAGGATCGAATTCCTCTGCAATGGCTAACACATGCCTTGACTGAGGGAGATCTGAACGAGTATCTACAAAAGATACTTGTGGGTTTCTCATTACTTGTCGAGTACGCAAGGAGTAACAACATTCAGGTTGAATATCTGACTGAGTATTTGAGGTAGAGGGTACAGAGTCAAGAGGATTTTCAGCATCTGTCACATTAGTCTGGGTAGCAATATCATCAACATCGCATACTAATTTCATATGATCTAAATGCGATTCTTTGTACTTACCAGTACTAATTTCTCTAACCTTATACTTATTGCCAAAGATATGTTCTACAACTCGATAAGGGCCAACAAACTTTTGATCAAGCTTAGGCATTGCGGATGTTTTGTTGAAATTTGTCAGCATTACTCTTGAACCTACTTTAACTTTTGATGGTTTAGCACGGCTATTAGTTACTCTAGTAAAGTCTGCTGTTGATTTATGAAGTGTTTCACAGATTCTTCTAAAAACACTCTGAGCCATGCTTGTACGAGTTGCTACGAAATCATCATGGTTGTAATTGGGTTTCGGAGTGGAATATAACAACTCATAGGGTAAACGCTTGTCTACACCATACAATGCATAAAGTGGAGTATCACCTATGGAAGCATTGTAAGCAGAATTTATGGCACATTGAACATCTGGTATAACTTCATCCCAAGTTTCACTATTGGGGTTGATAGTGGCTCTCAAAACATCAAGTACTTTCTTATTGGTTCGTTCAGCTAACCCATTGCTGGCAGGATGATGAGGAACAATGGTGGATTTAGAGATCTTGTACAAAGTACACAAATTTTCAAGAATCTCATTACAGAATTCACCTCCATTATCTGTTACTAAGGACTTAGGGGTGGTATGCCTGCAGATAATGCATTCTTTAAATGCTTTAGCTACTGTCTCTGCAGTCTTATCTGCAATAGGAACTAACTCACAATATCTGGTGAAATGGTCTACCATAACACACAGATGTTTGTTGCCTTGGAGGGAACATTTAAAATTGGTTAACAAATCAAGGGCAACTCTTTCCCACGGTTCGCTAGTGGTTGGGTACACTTGGATTGGATTAGGACCATTGACATTTCCTTTATGTTGCATACAAACACTGCATTTCTTAACATACTCTGAAATGTCAGTTGCCATACGTGGCCAAAAGTACTTCATTCTGGCTTGTTTCACAGAACGATCCATACCAGGGTGTGCAACACCTGGTGCATCGTGAACTAGCTGTAGAGGTACGTTCACTAGTGACTGTGGAATTACTAACTGGTACACTCTTCTACTTGGAGTACCCAACTTGGCTGTTCGATACAGTAATTCTTGGCTCATTACAAAGTCATTGATGGGTGCTGGTGGCTTCACAGTCAGAATAAGATCTTCCTGGAGCAAGAATCGAATCACACCAGACCACATGGGATCTGTTCTTTGGGCATTCTTTACATCCTCTGCAGTAAATGGAGGATCTGCAGTAACTACACTAACGTGTCACGATAAAGCATCTGCGACTACATTTGACTTGCCAGGTAAATGTTCAAAAGTGGGATTGAACTCTTGGATAGTCAAGGTCCATCTGACTAACCTTCCAGTAGGTTGTTTGTTCTGGAATAAAGGTATCAGTGGTGCATGGTCTGTCAAGACATGAACAGGGTACTGGTAAATAATGTCTCGGAAGTGCTTTAAAGACCATACTATTGCTAAAGCTCTTGCTCAGTTACTGTATAATTACGTTCAGCCTTCGTAAGGACTCGGCTAGCAAATGCAACTGCATTGTACTTGCCATCAGTCTTCTGAGCTAGTACGGCACCTTGCCAATTGAACTAGTGTCAGTTGTCAAATAGAAGGGCTTAGAAAAATCTGGGAATTTCAAAATGGGAGCGGACGTTAGCTTTTCTTTTAGTGTCTGGAATGCTCTTTCTTGACGGAAGGTCCAGACGAAAGGAGCATCTTTCTTAAGCAATTCAGTTAGAGGAGCTGCTATTGAAGAAAAATTAGCAATGAAAGATCTGTAGAAACCTGCTAGACCCACAAAGGATCTTACAGCATCAGCAGTTTTGGGGGATGGAAAATTTAGTACTGCCGTTACTTTACTTTGATCAGTCGTAACCCCTCTAGGAGTGACTACGTGACCAAGAAACTTAATTTCTGATCTGAAAAATTGACATTTGGACACTTTGATCTTTAAATTGGCTTCTTCAAGCTTACCAAGTACTATATCACGTCTTTTCAGGTGTGTATCCACATCTTCGGACATGACGATTACGTCATCTAAGTACACCATAAGTGCTTTACCTATAAGACCTCTAAAGATATTGGTCATGAGTCTAGAGAATGTGATAGGAGAGGATCTTAATCCAAAAGCCATTCGAAGGAAGTGATAATGACTTGTGGGAGTGGAGAATGAGGTTGACTCTTGGCTGTCCTCGTGAAGAGGGACTTGCCAAAACCCTTGTAACAAGTCCAGGGTCGAGAAGACTTTGTTATCTCCAATATTGCATAAAAGATCACCAAGTACAGGAAGTGGGAAGTGATCTGGAATAGTTTTCGCATTTAACTTCCTAAAGTCAATCACCGGGCGCCAAGTACTGTCCTTCTTAGGCACTAGGATTAAGGGTGCATTCCAGGGTGAATTACTATGTGCAATAACTCCATCATCGAGCATTTGATTGATCAGTTCTTCTGCAACAGCAACTTGGGAATGAGGCATTCTGTACGCAGGTATGTAGATAGGCCTAGTACCAGGTTCAAGTGGAATACGATGGGACAATAAGTTCGTTATACCCATCTTCTCACCTGGTAAGGCAATGGGTCTATGACGTTTGTTCAACAGCATCAACAAGCGCTTGACTTCGTCTGGGAAGTCAGTGGGAGCTAAGTCTTTCTCCTCAACTGGTGGAATGGATTGATCCAGTGGAGTGGATGAGGTCTCCCCTGTTGAAATAGCACCGACCCACTGGTCAGGTGGCACGTCATCCTGTACTTGAACAGGGTAAGGATAGTGAACCAGGTCAACAAGATTGGTATTTGCTCTGAGACGAACACTGTGACCCGAAGTGTTAGCAAGGAATAAATGGATCTTACTCTGTCTTACAACATGTAAGGAAGGTTCAACAAATAAACCCTTGACTTTGCAGGAATCACTGTCAACTAGGACGTTATCACCATCTGGAACATTAGGAACAACAACAGACACTCTAGTTAGAGCACTAGCCGCAACAGAGACGTCTTTCTGCAGACGGCATATGACATCAACAAGAGATGGCATTACTAGTTTCAAGTAATCGTTTTCCGACAAGGCATCCCCTGTGGAGAAACTACTACAGTGGACCCCCGCATACCGTACACATCGCATAACGTTCAATCCGCATACCGCTTGCTTTTATCGCAAAAATTTTGCCTCGC
Organism: Cherax quadricarinatus; assembly: GCF_038502225.1. Taxonomy (NCBI): domain Eukaryota; kingdom Metazoa; phylum Arthropoda; class Malacostraca; order Decapoda; family Parastacidae; genus Cherax; species Cherax quadricarinatus. Next base: position 13,159,567 of record NC_091319.1, on the reverse strand, counting down.
ATACCGCTCAAAAACCCGCTCACCGCTCTTCGTCTGAGACGCGTCCAATGTGCGCCCTTAACCAGCCTCACATGTGCCGCCGGTGGCATTGTTTACCAGCCAGCCTCCGCGGTAACATCCAAGCATACAATCGGAACATTTCGTATTATTACAGTGTTTTTGGTGATTTTATCTGCAAAATAAGTGACCATGGGCCCCAAGAAAGCTTCTAGTGCCAACCCTACAGCAATAAGGGTGAGAATTTCTATAGAGATGAAGAAAAAGATCATTGATAAGTATGAAAGTGGAGTGCGTGTCTCCGAGCTGGCCAGGTTGTATAATAAACCCCAATCAACTATCGCTACTATTGGTGGTACAGCTGCTGCTGCTGCTGCACTGTCAGCTGCTGCTGCTGTTGTACCACCGTCAGCTGCTGCTGCTGCTGTAGTACCATCTGCTGCTGCTGTAGCATCGTCTGCTGCTGCTGTAGCATCGTCTGCTGCTGCTGCTGTTGTACCACCGTCAGCTGCTGCTGCTGCTGCTGTAGTACCATCTGCTGCTGCTGTAGCATCGTCTGCTGCTGCTGTAGCATCGTCTGCTGCTGCTGTAGAACTGTCAGCTGCTGCTGCTGTTGTACCACCGTCAGCTGCTGCTGCTGCTGCTGCTGTAGTACCGTCTGCTGCTGCTGTAGCATCGTCTGCTGCTGCTGTAGCATCGTCTGCTGCTGCTGTAGCATCGTCTGCTGCTGCTGTAGCATCGTCTGCTGCTGCTGTAGCACTGTCAGCTGCTGCTGCTGCTGCTGCTGTAGCACTGTTGTTGGTGTGGCTTATTGAGAATACCAAGAAACAATTAACCCCAGAGGATTTGCCACCCAGGATAACCCAAAAAAGTCAGTGTCATCGAAGACTGTCTAACTTATTTCCATTGGGGTCCTTAATCTTGTCTCCCAGGATGCAACCCACACCAGTCGACTAACACCCAGGTGAACAGGGAAAAATGCCTGGAACTAGTGCTCATATTGGTGAATTTAAAGCCAGCAAAGGTTGGTTTGAGAGATTTAAGAATCGTAGTGGCATACACAGTGTGATAAGGCCTGTTCTGGAAGAACATGCCAAACAGGACCTACAGTACTCAGGAGGAAAAGGCACTCCCAGGACACAGTGTCTCATCAGTCATTGCTGCATCTTCAATAAAGGTAAGTGTCATTTATTCTTCATTTAGTAGAGTAGTACATGCACAATATATATTGTGCATGTACTACTCTACTATTGTGCATGTATCCTTCTCTTTGTGTGTAGGAAAATGTATATTTCATGTGGTAAAAATTTTTTTTTTTTCACACTTTTGGGTGTCTTGCACGGATTAATTTGATTTCCATTATTTCTTATGGGGAAAATTCATTCGCATACCGATCATTTCGCATAACAATGAGCCCTCTTGCACGGATTAAAGTCGCTATGCGGGGGTCCACTGTACTTGGACTAGCAGGCATTGCAGAGATAGGCTGAGCACTCAAGGCAGTCCCAATAGAAAACAATAATCCAAATGATGGTTATACATGTTCATAATTATGGGTTAGATTCTGTAAGTCAGTGAACTTTGTAAATGCATATACAGTGGAACCTCTACTTACGAGTGCATCCATGTGTGAGTTTTTCCAGATATGAGCAGCCGCTCGGTTGATTTTTTGCTTCCAGACGCGAGCGAAATTTCCAGATGCGAGCGGGCCTCAAGGTTCCTTTACGCTGGTGAGGGGCTCTTGCTCTTAATTTAGGGAATTGGATCTCAGTTGTTTGGTGGACTATCTTATTGAAAGTTGGGCAGTGTATGATGGAAAGATGCTTAACGTACACCAAAAATGAAAGAAATCAGACCATAAATAACGGAGTTCACTTCTCAGCCATTAGCCTCCCTCTAGCAGTATATTTTTGTAAGGTTTTTGTAGTTGTATTCTCGTTTTTTTGGTCTCATTTGATAGAATGGAAGATATACTACAGAAACAGATATGATTTTGATTGGTTTCATGAAGAAAAGTACATTGAAATTGAGCTCAAAGTAGCAGAAAGGCTCAATTCTTTGGCGACATTCAAGAGTAAATCAATGACATCACTGTCTAATACCTGTCCGATTGGCACTGCCCCTCAACCTTCACATATTGGAAAGCTCTTCAACACTCTAGCAAAAGTGAGAGCAGACGTCATGAGGTAGCAGTGGCAGACAACATGAAGCAGCAGTGGCAGACATGAAGCAGCAGTGGCAGACATCATGAAGCAGCAGTGGCAGACAACATGAAGCAACAGTGGCAGAAGTTGTTGTACCTTATACTATAAGTGAGTTTCCGATGCTCAGTCCGTTCCACTCATGGTGGAGGGAATTCTCGTGTTTTCCTTACATTTCATGCAGTTATTTTGTGAAATCTCTTGTTTCTAACCATGGGTCCTAAGAAAGCAAGTGAAAAGGACAGTGCTGAGAAGAAAAAGAAGATGATTCTCATGGAATTAAAACAGGAAATCATAGTTAAACAAACTAAGTGGAGGGCTAAGGACTTGGCCACGCAGTACCAGCATACCACTTCTACTATATGTACAATATTAAAGCAGAAGGAGTCATTGACAAAGTGTAGCATTAAGAGTGTAGCAATTAAGTGTAGCATTAAGAGTATAGCAATTAAGTGTAGCATTAACCCTTAAACTGTCCAAACGTAGATCTACATTCGCTCGTGTAGCGCTCCGAACATAGATCTACATTTTTTTACATTCTTTCTTATGGAGAAAATCAAGGTCGGAGCGCTACACGTGCAAACATAGATCTACGTTTGGACAGTTTAAGGGTTAAGAGTGTAACAATTAAGTGTAGCATTAAGAGTAGCAATTATAAGTCACTCTGTCTGACTTTTTTTTGGGTTATCCTAGGTTCTCTACACCTGTAGTCAGGAGCAGGAATGGCTGCTGTGGTGGCCCTATAAACCTCAACAGCAACAATGGCCGCTGTCACCACCGCAAGCCACATATGTAATGACATGTATTTTATTCATTCTAGTGTATATATCATATTTCTGTGTTATTAATATTGTTTATTATGTCATATTTGATGATGTGTGATAGATAAATAAGCCAAAGAGTTGATATTAGGGAAATTATTGAAGTATTTTGTCATGCCTGGAATTCCACTGGAAAGAATTAATTCCATTTCATTTAAATTAAATGAGGAAAACTGACTCTGCAAAAAAGCAAATCCAGATGCAAGCAAGGTCACGGAACAGATTAAACTCATAAGTAGAAGTTCCACTGTATATCTGTTAATTGGTCATTTGTAAGTGGAGGATTTCCTATGATACTCTGTCTTTGCTTCAAGTGCCATGCAGTACTGTGCTCAAGTACCATGCAGTACTGTGCTCTAGTGCCATGCAGTAAGTACTGTGCTCAAGTGCCATGCAGTAAGTACTGTGCTCAAGTGCCATGCAGTAAGTACTGTGCTCAAGTGCCATGCAGTAAGTACTGTGCTCAAGTGCCATGCAGTAAATACCATGCTCAAGTGCCATGCTGTAAATACTGTGCACAAGTGCCATGCAGTAAGTACCATGCTCAAGTGCCACGCAGTAAGTATTGTGCTCATGTGCCATGCAGTAAGTACTGTGCTCAAGTGCCATGCAGTAAGTACCATGCTCAAGTGCCATGCAGTAAGTACTGTGCTCAAGTGCCATGCAGTAAGTACCATGCTCAAGTGCCATGCAGTAAGTACTGTGCACAAGTGCCATGCAGTAAGTACCATGCTCAAGTGCCATGCAGTAAGTATTGTGCTCATGTGCCATGCAGTAAGTACTGTGCTCAAGTGCCATGCAGTAAGTATTGTGCTCATGTGCCATGCAGTAAGTACCATGCTCAAATGCCATGCAGTAAGTATTGTGCTCATGTGCCATGCAGTAAGTACTGTGCTCAAGTGCCATGCAGTAAGTATTGTGCTCAAGTGCCATGCAGTAAGTACTGTGCTCAAATGCCATGCAGTAAGTACCATGCTCAAGTGCCATGCAGTAAGTACCGTGCTCAAATGCCATGCAGTAAGTACCATGCTCAAATGCCATGCAGTAAGTACCATGCTCAAGTGCCATGCAGTAAGTACCGTGCTCAAGTGCCATGCAATAAGTACTGTGCTCAAATGCCATGCAGTAAGTACCATGCTCAAATGCCATGCAGTAAGTACCATGCTCAAGTGCCATGCAGTAAGTACCGTGCTCAAGTGCCATGCAATAAGTACTGTGCTCAAATGCCATGCAGTAAGTACTGTGCTCAAGTGCCATGCAGTAAGTACTGTGCTCAAATGCCATGCAGTAAGTACCATGCTCAAATGCCATGCAGTAAGTACCATGCTCAAGTGCCATGCAGTAAGTACCGTGCTCAAGTGCCATGCAATAAGTACTGTGCTCAAGTGCCATGCAGTAAATATTGTGCTCAAGTGCAATGCAGTAAGTACCATGCTCAAGTGCCATGCAGTAAGTACCATACTCAAGTGCCATGCAGTACGTACTGTGCTCAAGTGCCATGCAGTAAGTACTGTGCTCAAGTGCCATGCAGTAAGTACTGTGCTCAAGTGCCATGCAGTAAGTACTGTGCTCAAGTGCCATGCAGTAAGTACTGTGCTCAAGTGCCATGCAGTAAGTACTGTGCTCAAGTGCCATGCAGTAAGTACTGTGCTCAAGTGCCATGCAGTAAGTACTGTGCTCAAGTGCCATGCAGTAAGTACTGTGCTCAAGTGCCATGCAGTAAGTACTGTGCTCAAGTGCCATGCAGTAAGTACTGTGCTCAAGTGCCATGCAGTAAGTACTGTGCTCAAGTGCCATGCAGTAAGTACTGTGCTCAAGTGCCATGCAGTAAGTACTGTGCTCAAGTGCCATGCAGTAAGTACTGTGCTCAAGTGCCATGCAGTAAGTACTGTGCTCAAGTGCCATGCAGTAAGTACTGTGCTCAAGTGCCATGCAGTAAGTACTGTGCTCAAGTGCCATGCAGTAAGTACTGTGCTCAAGTGCCATGCAGTAAGTACTGTGCTCAAGTGCCATGCAGTAAGTACTGTGCTCAAGTGCCATGCAGTAAGTACTGTGCTCAAGTGCCATGCAGTAAGTACTGTGCTCAAGTGCCATGCAGTAAGTACTGTGCTCAAATGCCATGCAGTACATAGAAGTTAATGGATTTATTTTACATATGACACTTGAAACCATCTGCCTACAAATTCAATGAAGTTAATTCAAGCAGCTATCATTTGCAAATAAAATTTATGCAAAAGTTTTTAGATTTTACATACATTTGGATTTTAAAGAAGAAATTAAATAGATATACAAATAAATTTTCAGAAAATGTTAATATATAATATAATATATACTGCATTACAGACATAAACTATTGAAATGCATTTAAGGGACAAATATTTTCAATGCTATAAAAGTGTGTGTTGTTGAAATGCCATAAGTTACAATGGTATAATTTTTTTTAATTATTAATCCTTTGTTTTTGCAGTGTATCCAGTCATGATATTGTTGCACTGATGGAGCAGATTGCCAGTCTCGTGAGGTTTGAATTTGAGACACTTTCCAAGTAAGTTGATTTTTTTTTTTTTTTTTTTGGTAACAGCTGTTCGGAACATAAGGATCTAAATGTCAAAAATGATGGTATATTGCGCACTACACCATTATAAAAGAATATCCTTCCTACATGACCAAGTAGGTTTTTTTCACTCAGTCTAAGGCAAGTAGATCCATAGACCCTGACATTGGTGGAACACCACAGAATTTTTATTGTAGATGGAATGAAGTGGAAATCAAGCATGAATTCTCGCTCTTCTCAGCCAAAATCTAGTTACAGATATTGCTTTGCTCAATAACTGCAATAAAAGATCCTCTGCATATACATTTGGGCTAAAATACAGTTAGGACATTTGTTTAACCCTTTGACTGTCGCAAGCCCATTTCTGAAACTGTCTTCCTATGTCGAAAAATATTCAAAACAAATAAAACAATTATTTTTTCTTACCAAAATGATAGGATTAATTTGCTGAGTGTTTTAAGCCTAAAAAAAAAATTTGTGATCAGTACTTACTGAGATATGGAGGTGTAAAGTTGGCAGAAAATGAGCTGCGTATGGCAACAGCGGTGAATGCTGCTCACCCGGTAAACTTTTTTTTTTACTCCCATTCAAAGGTTTCTTGTTTTTTCCACTTTATTTTTTCAGGTAACTTATGTGGCCTGTTAGACCAAAGTAAGGTACAATGTGCATATACACCTACCATCCGACTTACGACCTGCTTGACATATGACCATTTGACTTACGACCTTGTTTTCTGTGCCAAATTTCTGGGAAATAAACAACTGTTTGTGTTGTACACAGTGTTTATCATAAACCTTACAGCATAAAATACAGTACTAACAGCATAAAAAGTAAAGTAAAAAATGAAATACCAAAATAAAACAATAAAATAAAGTCATTACAAAAATGTGATATTGATATTCAGTAATAAGGTTTGACTTATGTCCATTTTGACTTACGACTGGTTTCTTGGAACCGAACCCGGTCGTAAGTTGGATGGTACCTGTACATATACACTCATATCCAACACAATAAGCGCACAAAAATAATTGTCAACATATTGTTTGCAAAACTTGTTTACACAAACAATACAAAAATTGTTTATTACTATTGTTCTAAAATTTATATACAAATGTACAGTCACTGGACATGTTCCTAGAAGTTCTGCAGCTTGTGGAACTCTTTGAAACATGGTTTCATACACAATGGTGTTTTACACCCCTCACACATAAAATGAGTGTCTCTGCATTTTTGTATGTGCACAGACAAAACACCTTGTCTGAGCAGTTTTCTTCAAAGTACAGTGGACCCCCGGTTTACGATATTATTTCATTCCAGAAGTATGTTCAGGTGCCATTACTGACCGAATTTGTTCCCATAAGGAATATTGTGAATTAGATTAGTCCATTTCAGACCCCCAAACATACACGTACAAACGCACTTACTACATAAATGCACTTACATAATTGGTCGCATTGGGAGCTGATCGTAAACCGGGGGTCCACTGTAGTAGCAGACATTTGTGTTAGGCAGTTATCCTAGGTAAATGGTCATGTGTCATCATTCCTTCTTTCCTACCTACCTACCTACCTTTCTTTCTTTTTTCTCTTTCTTTCTTTCTTTTTCTCTTTCTCTCTTTCTTTCTTCCTTCATTCTTTCCTTCCTTCCTTCCAGTTTCTATAATATATATACAGTGGTACCTCAGGATACAAACTTATTTCATTCCAGAAAACTGAGTGCTGATACCGAACGAATTTGTTCCCGTAAGGAATAATGTAAATTAGATTAATCCATTTTAGACCCCCAAAAATGAATTTACAAAAGCACTTACATAATGAAGGAGGGGTGTTAATGTTGCAGTTTAAAAACTGTAGTGTAAAGCACCCTTCTGGCAAGACAGTGATGGAGTGAATGATGGTGAAAGTTTTTCTTTTTCGGGCCACCCTGCCTTGGTGGGAATCGGCCGGTGTGATAATAATAAAAAAACTTACATAATTGTTCGCATTTTGAGCTGTTTGTATCCAAAGGTGCCACTGTACACATATATAGTCACTGAACACTTTCATAGAACTGCTATTATCTTCTGGAAGCTTGATATGTGTGTGTGTGTGTGTGTGTGTGTGTGTGTGTGTGTGTACTCACCTAATTGTACTCACCTAATTGTGGTTGCAGGGGTCGAGACTCAGCTCCTGGCCCCGCCTCTTCACTGATCGCTACTGGGTCCTCTCTCTTTCTGCTTCCTGAGTTTTGTCATACCTCTTCTTAAAACTATGTATGGTTCCTGCCTCCACTACTTCACTTGCTAGGCTATTCCACTTGCTGACAACTCTATGACTGAAGAAATACTTCCTAATGTGTGTGTGTGTGTGTGTGTGTGTGTGTGTGTGTACTCACCTAATTGTACTCACCTAATTGTGGTTGCAGGGGTCGAGACTCAGCTCCTGGCCCCGCATCTTCACTGATCGCTACTGGGTCCTCTCTCTCTCTGCTTCCTGAGCTTTGTCATACCTCTTCTTAAAACTATGTATGGTTCCTGCCTCCACTACTTCACTTGCTAGGCTATTCCACTTGCTGACAACTCTATGACTGAAGAAATACTTCCTAACGTCCCTGTGACTCGTCTGAGTCTTCAGCTTCCAGTTGTGACCCCTTGTCCCTGTCCCCCCTCTCTCGAACATCCTATCTCTGTCCACCTTGTCTATTCCCCGCAGTATCTTGTATGTCATTATCATGTCTCCCCTGACCCTTCTGTCCTCCAGTGTCGTCAGTCCGATTTCCCTTAACCTTTCCTCGTATGACATTCCCTTGAGCTCTGGGACTAGCCTTGTTGCAAACCTTTGTACTTTCTCTAACTTCTTGACGTGCTTGACCAGGTGTGGGTTCCAGACTGGTGCTGCATACTCCAGTATGGGCCTAACATACACAGTGTACAGTGTCTTGAACGATTCCTTATTAAGGTATCGGAACACTATTCTCAGGTTTGCCAGGCGCCCGTATGCTGCAGCAGTTATTTAGTTGATGTGTGCCTCCGGTGATGTGCTCGGTGTTATGGTCACCCCAAGGTCTTTCTCCCTGAGTGAGGTCTGTAGTCTTTGTCCACCTAGCCTATACTCTGTCTGCAGTCTTCTTTGCCCCTCCCCAATCTTCATGACTTTGCATTTGGCTGGATTGAATTCGAGAAGCCAGTTACTGGACCACATGTCCAGCCTGTCCAGGTCTCTTTGCAGTCCTGCCTCATCCTCGTCCGATTTAATTCTTCTCATCAACTTCACATCATCTGCGAACAGGGACACTTCAGAGTCTATTAATTCCATCATGTCGTTCACATATATCAAAAATAGCTCTGGTCCTAGAACTGAACACTGTGGGACCCCGCTCGTAACAGGCGTCCACTGTGATACCTCTTCACGTACCATGACTCGTTGCTGCCTCCCTGTCAGGTATTCCCTTATCCATTGCAGTGCCCTCCCTTTTACATGCACCTGATCCCCCAGCTTCTGCACTAATCTCTTGTGGGGAACTGTGTCAAAGGCCTTCCTGCAGTCTAGGAAAACGCAATCTACCCACCCCTCTCTCTCGTGTCTTACTTCTGTTACCTTGTCATAAAACTCCAGGAGGTTTGTGATACAGGATTTGCCTTCCATGAACCCATGCTGGTTTTCATTTATAATCTTGTTCCTTTCCAGGTGTTCGACCACTCTCCTCCTGATAATCTTCTCCATGACTTTGCACACAATACATGTCAGAGACACAGGTCTGTAGTTTAGTGCCTCGTTTCTGTTTCCTTTCTTAAATATGGGGACTACATTAGCTGTCTTCCATTTCTCAGGTAGTTGCCCAGTTTCAAGGGATGTGTTGAAGATTGTGGTTAGAGGCACGCACAGCATCTCTGCTCCTTCTCTAAGGACCCATGGGGAGATGTTGTCCGGTCCCATTGCCTTTGAGGTGTCAAGGTCACTTAAGAGCTTTTTCACCTCCTCCTCAGTTGTTCGTATGTCATCCAACACTTGTTGGTATATTCGCTCTTGATGTTCCCTTCTGTGCTGTCTTCCCACAGCCCTTCCTGTCTCTACTGTAAAAACTTCCTTAAATCTCCTGTTCAGCTCCTCACATACCTCCTGATCATTTCTTGTGAGTTCTCCACCTTCTGTCCTTAATCTGATCACCTGGTCTTTGACTGTTGTCTTCCTCCTGATGTGGCTATACAACAGTTTCGGGTCAGTCTTGATTCTCGATGCTATGTCATTTTCATACTGTCGCTGGGCCTCCCTCCTTACCTGTGCATACTCATTCCTGGCTCTGTGACTGATCTCCCTATTTTCGTGTGTTCTCTGCCTTCTGTACTTTTTCCGTTCTTTATTGCACTTTGTTTTTGCCTCCTTACACCGTCGGGTAAACCAGGGGCTCGTTCCGGTATTCCCGTTGTTACTGTTGCCCTTGGGAATAAACTTTTCCACTGCCTCCTTACATTTTGTTGTTACATATTCCATCATTTCACTTACTGGCTTTCCTGCCAGTTCTCTGTCCCACTGGACCTCCTGCAGGAAGTTCTTCAACCCTATGTAGTCCCCTCTTTTATAGTCAGGCTTTTCCCATTCAACTCCTGTTATTCTCTCCACTTGCAGCTCTACTATGTATTCAAAGCACAGAACCACGTGGTCGCTAGCTCCTAGGGGACTCTCATACTTGATGTCCTCAATGTCTGAGCTGCCCAGGGTGAACACAAGGTCCAATCTTGCTGGTTCATCCTCCCCCCTCACTCTGGTAGTGTCCTTAACATGTTGGTGCATGAGGTTTTCCAGCACCACGTCCAACATCCTGGCTCTCCATGTTTCGGGACCCCCATGTGGCTCCAGGTTTTCCCAGTCGATCTCCCTGTGGTTGAAATCCCCCATAACCAGCAACTTTGCTCTATTGGAATGAGCTCTTCTTGCCACCTCAGCAAATGTGTCCACCATTGCTCTGTTGCTCTCTTCATATTCCTCTCTTGGCCTCCTGCAGTTCTGTGGTGGATTATACATCACTGCAATGACCACTTTGTGTTCCCCAGACTGAATTGTACCTGCTATGTAGTCTCTTTCTCCCGTCTCATCTATGCCTTCCATTTTCTCGAATTTCCATCTGTTTTTTACAAGCAGAGCAACCCCACCTCCCCCCCTGCCCCTTCTATCTTTCCTCATGATCTGGTATCCTGGTGGGAAGAATGCATCTGTTATTGTCTCCGTGAGTTTTGTTTCTGTAACTGCTATGATGTCTGGGGACTTCTCATTGATTCTTTCTTGCCATTCCTCATGTTTATTCGTTAATCCATCTGCATTTGTGTACCAAACCTTCAACTTCTGTTCTAATACTGTAACTGTGGTGCGGGGGGTGGAAACAGAGGGATCGGTGTGTGATGGTTGGTTTGGATTGTTCAGTTGCCTTTGGGGTGTCGTGGCTGGAGTCCTTCTGCAGGTGTTTCTGGGGAGTGTGCTTGTCCTTCCATTTGATCCTGGATTATTCTGCTGTGTGTGTGTGTGTGTGTGTGTGTGTGTGTGTGTGTGTGTGTGTGTGTGGACTTCTAAATGTGCTGAATCACAGTGTGGTAGCTGTCAAAATGACATATTATACCATCACACCCATGGGGTCCCATGCCTTCTTCCCCACCATCCTTCCTACCTACCTACCTTTCTCTCTTTCTTTATTGCCCTTTCTTTCTTTTATTATTCTCTTTCTTTTATTATTTCTCTTTCTTTTTCTTTCTCTTTCTTTCTTCTGGTATCCTGGGCATTTCTTTCAGTCATAAACTCCTCAAAACCATGAAATTCATCTTCACCGACACTTACATCTGTGTTAGACCTATCACTTGGGAAGAGAAGAGGCCCAGATTCAAAGGGGAGTCAGATATTTCTTACCGCTAGGCATGCTGAACAAGGACTACTGAAATGGCATTCCCACAGTGCACCACTGGCTCCCCGATTTTTTTTTATACTGCTCACACTGACCATGGAGACCCATTCTCTCACATGTGGGCCTACTAGCTTTCTCCTGCTTGATTTGAAGCCGCTAGAATTTTGGCATATTAATACGTCAAAAACATTGGCTCGTAAGATGTATATATACGACCAAAACAGTCAAAAGGTTAAAGTACAGGCATACCTTGCTAATACTACAGGGTAGGTTCCAGACCACCGTCATAAGGTGAATGTCACTTTACAGTGAATCACGGCCTTTTTTTCACTGCTAGTGCATATAGAAGCCTAAGAACATATTCAAACTATCATTAAGGGAGCAATAGCACTAGGCCTAAGAAACGATGCAAAAGTAAAAATAATAAATAAAAATGCTATAGTACTATATTGCTAACCTTAAAATGGCACTGATTAGCTTGTGTGTGCATCACTGCCAAAAATAATAAGCACTAATATAATTGAAGAGCACCTTATTAATGAAACACTCTAAAGCGAGCACCATATTAACGAGGCATGCCTGTACTTGAGTAACAGGTAATGAGTTTCCTGTCTTGGTATCACAGTCCTTAGTATATCCATCTCTGTTTTACAACTGCTTCTACTGTGATTTGGATTACAGGTGGTAGGATTCCTAAGTACTGTAGATTATTAGAACCTGTACATAGAATGGTGTACCATACTACATTTTAAAATCTGAAAAAGTACTTTTTTGTGAAGGATCCTAGGAATCACAGAGATGACTGGCTTCCCATATGAATTGTTTCAGTGTTGGTTATTCGGCTGTCTCCAGCTGGCTTCTGTTTGGCTAAATCTGGTTGTAAAAAATAGGTTTTACAAAAAGAGAAAAATGAGATGGAAGAAGGCATACTGAGCTAAAAGTGGCAGATTATAAACTAAGAATATATATCCTAAGTAGCTCATTAAACAATTTGCATAGTTTTTCTTAATTCAAACTGTAGTATTCTGAGCCATACAGTAATACTTCCATTCCCATTGGGCATGCTGCACAAGATTTTTGGGAAGTAGTGATATTTTTTTAACGCATTCCACTGCACATAATAACAAGTCTCGAGTCTCACAGTTGAGAATTGTAAATCCACCAGAGAACCTTTTGCTACTTCTTGGAAAGGGTGTGCAGTAAAATATTTTAAATACTGAATTAAGTTTAGCACCTATTTGACTGCATGGTGGTTTAACCTATGGGGAGTGCCTTGATGCTTGTATAGGGGTTTTTCATCCAAGGAATTGGAGCTCCATATCCCACTCCTTGGATCAAACCTGATTATCCCTATTTTCCTGGTGCTATTTGAGCCCTCTGGGTTTAGTTTTTCCGCAAGTATATAATAATGACCTGGCCAGCATAATTATGCATTGTGTAGCTCAGTGCAGTATTTGGATGCCTAGTTATTTATGTAACCAGTCTTATTTTACATGTTAAGAGGTAAATGTGTGCGAGTTATCCAGCTCAAGGATTGGTGGAAGCACGATCCTTGACTTATACCACATTTTTACAAGTTAGCAGATGGGTCTATGAAAGATGAGGTGAATCATAGAATTGATGAGGGAAAAAGAGTGAGTGGTGCACTTAGGAGTCTGTGGAGACAAAGAACTTTGTCCTTGGAGTCAAAGAGGGGAATGTATGAGAGTATAGTTTTACCAACGCTCTTATATGGGTGTGAAGCGTGGGTGATGAATGTTGCAGCGAGGAGAAGGCTGGAGGCAGTGGAGATGTCATGTCTGAGGGCAATGTGTGGTGTGAATATAATGCAGAGAATTCGTAGTTTGGAAGTTAGAAGGAGGTGCGGGATTACCAAAACTGTTGTCCAGAGGGCTGAGGAAGGGTTGTTGAGGTGGTTCGGACATGTAGAGAGAATGGAGCGAAACAGAATGACTTCAAGAGTATATCAGTCTGTAGTGGAAGGAAGGCGGGGTAGGGGTCGGCCTAGGAAAGGTTGGAGGGAGGGGGTAAAGGAGGTTTTGTGTGCGAGGGGCTTGGACTTCCAGCAGGCATGTGTGAGTGTGTTTGATAGGAGTGAATGGAGACAAATGGTTTTTAATTATTGACGTGCTGTTGGAGTGTGAGCAAAGTAACATTTATGAAGGGATTCAGGGAAACCGGCAGGCCGGACTTGAGTCCTGGAGATGGGAAGTACAGTGGACCCCCGGTTAACGATATTTTTTCACTCCAGAAGTATGATCAGGTGCCAGTACTGACCGAATTTGTTCCCATAAGAAATATTGTGAAGTAGATTAGTCCATTTCAGACCCCCAAACATACACGTACAAACGCACTTACATAAATACACTTACATAATTGGTCACATTCGGAGGTAATCGTTATGCGGGGGTCCACTGTACAGTGCCTGCACTCTGAAGGAGGGGTGTTAATGTTGCAGTTTAAAAACTGTAGTGTAAAGCACCCTTCTGGCAAGACAGTGATGGAGTGAATGATGGTGAAAGTTTTTCTTTTTCGGGCCACCCTGCCTTGGTGGGAATCGGCCATTGTGATAATAATAATAATTAAAAGTCTTGCATAGCCTTTTTATTTATTCACTGGATACAGTGCAGCCTGATTTGAATGCATTTACTGTGTTAAAACATATTTCTTATTGGCATTTTTGTGAATTAATATCTATTCTAGTTTTCAGAGGATGGATAAAGACAAATGCATTATAATGTGATCCTTTATTGACAATGTTTTGCTCACACAGTGGGCTTTATCAAGACAAACAGATCTGTTTGTGACTTGATAAAGCCCAGTTTGTCAGTAAAGGTTTGCTCTACACTACATTTGTTTCTTTATCCATCTTGTTTGTATTTTATACCATTTCTTTCCACTTTTTAGAGGAGTTGGTGATGCAAAAAACAAAGCCTACTTGGACCACCTGATGAGCCATATATTAGGAACAGTACTTGGTCAGGGCCCTAGAGAAGGAAAGGATCCTGGGCGACTTGAAAGGGAATCATCAGGAAAACCATTGGCAGCAAAACTGAACCCGTACCTGCCACTGATTCCTATCATTCCCCAGAGTTTTATTTTTGCATACCCAACGTGGCTTATTTTACAAGATGGCGGTGAAATAAAGGTAATTTTTTTCCCATAACTCCAATTAGGGCAAGCACCTGACTTTTCTTTTTTTTTAATTTTCTGCTGATTATATTGCTCTTGAACCCAATTGCTGTATTTTTTAGTACAGTTATTTTTGAAGAAATTTTTTTTGTATAAATTTGTAGCAGCCCTTTTTTTTCTTCTTTTGTTGACTAAGCTAAGCATTCCCCTTTATTGCTTTGTATACTTTTATGATCTTGAATGTGGTTATAAAGTCTATCTTCTCCTATTAGCCAACAGGAGCACTTTTAGTGTTTTAAGTTTTCCTGGATTCGTATTTGCATTCTAATTTAGGTTTAATTTTTATAATTTTTTTTCATTCAAATATCTGAAGTTTGCCTCAGTAACATACACATTTCTCACTATTTCATATATTTCATATATTTCATATGTTTCATATATTTCATATGTTTCTGATAGTACTTTAAAACAAGTTCAAGTTTAAAAACTTGAAAGAGGTTTCAAGTTTATAAACATACAGAAACTGAATGATAAACAGAGAGATACAGACCATTTATCTGTTACTTGACTAGTCTCATATTTTGGGAAAGGGGTTGAAAACTGTTTGGTGACACCTGAAAAGTCTTAGGTCTGCAGGATTGCTTGTGAGTTTTTATTTTATTTTATTGCAGATGGAATATTTAAAGTTTGTGGAGCTTGTTAAATGTCCTAGATTGTAGTGTTTGTAATTGTACATTTAATCAAGACTATTTAAAAAATAAAATATTAGACAATACCCTACTGAATAAATTTAAAATAAATATCATGATTAATTTTTAAAGGTAAAACAAATATCCACAGCTTCAAATTGACAACTGCCTTAGTGAGCTGGAATCTGGGGACTTCGGTGATGATGTAAGTATTATTGCACTTTCAGTAATTTTGTAGAAATCAGTTGTAATACTCAAAGTAAAAAATGCTACATGTATATCATTATGGCTGCTAGAGCTTGAGTTATCAAAGTAAATTTATTGACCAGCTTAAAAACACTTAGTGGTCTAAATAGTTCAACATTTGCATGAATCAATTCAGTTTCAAAACAGTATGTTGTCTGTCTCAGTGTGGCAGATATTGTGTGCATTCCCACCTGTAATGTAAATACTCTCCATGACTGACTAAGATTTGCTCCACGAATTTGCCGTCTTGTCACATATCTTTCTGTTGATGTCCTTACCTTAAAATGCCTTCACCTCTCCCTCTGTACCATCACTTGCACCTCTGCTATATACATATGATCCTTATATATGATCCTCATGGATTTAGCACTTTCTATGGGCATAATGTATAATCTCAGACATTAACAAGAATTTGGCAGTTTTGACAAATGCCTAGGTTGTAACACCAGCGAGGAAATAGTTTATGGGTAAAACTATCAAGCATATGTAACAGATTTTATTACACTTGAATTTGTAGGCTAAGAGCTATTATCCTACCTCAGCACATTTCAGACCCTAACCCTATCCTGTGTATATTGTACTACCACCTACTACCCAAGTACCTATTTATTGCTCTGTGTACAGGGGTAACGGGTATATTAAAATGTGCATATTGCAACCCATCCCAGGACTGAGCCTGAGTCCTTGTTGTGAGCCAAATGAGCTATCACTGTGCTACAAGCCACATACAGTGGAACCCTGGTACTCGAACAGCTCCGTACTCGAACATTTTGGTATTTGAACACTTTGTTCAGTGAACAAATCGCTCAATAGTCAACTGTTTGCTCAGCACTTGACCAAACACTCACAACCTGCCAAAACTTCGCTCTAAACTATTTTGTGTTTCCTTGCATTTTTTGGTGTTTTTTATATTATTTGTTTATATAAGTCACCATGGGGCCTAAGAGGGCTAGTGATAACAGTCAACCAAAAAGAAAATTGTTGGGAAAATTTTTTTCGGTACTCGGACAGATTGGCGTTCGAAGGGCCTTCTGGAATGAATTAAGTTTGAATGCCGATGTTCTACTGTATTTGATGTATATTACTCAGACTGTTGTGATTAAGTCATCCTCTAGGTCATACATGACATTTTATACCAAAAGGGCATAAATTATTAATAATCCATGATAAACACATGTTAAATGTCATGGTAGAGAAATGAAGATTCTAGTATACTGCACTCCTTATTAAGGCTGCAAGATACTACTTCCCTAGTTTGATTCTAATTCACCACATGGAGAGTATGCCTCATGTGGGGAAAAGGTCTTTATTCTTAATTTGTTATATAGATAATAGAGTGCTTCTGCTATTTCAGTGACCCACTAGAGAGAGAGAGAGATTTTCCCATTTGACCTATTTTTAGTCTTGGTATGAAGATTATTGACTTTAAACTTAGGCCTACTTAGACATGCATACCTGTAGGCTTTAGACAGGGATGCATGATTTTTTTTTTTTAACATACTGACCATCTCCCACCAAGGCAAGGTGACCTGAAATAGAAGAAACCTTTCACCATCACTGTCTTTAATGAGGAATGCTGATACTACAGTTTTGATACCCCTCCAAACTTCAATATTTCCACCCCTCCTTCAGAGCCCAGGAACTGTACTACCCACCTCCAGAATTCAAGTGCAGCTAACCAGTTTTCTTGAATCCCTTCATAAATGTTACCTTGCTCACATTCCAACACCATGTTAGGTCATAAAAACCACTTGCCTCCACTCACCCTTTTCTAATATGCTTACACACGCATGTTGGATGTCCAAGCCCCTTAGGCACAAAACCTCCTTTACCCCCTCCCTCCAACTTTTCTTAGGATGACCCCTCTACCCTGCCTTCCCTCCGCTACAGAGTTATGCACTCTCTGAATCATCAAATTTTCTCCATCCTCTCTAAATGTTCAAACCACCTCTACAACTCTTCAGCCCTACAGATTCTCTGGATAATATTTACATTATATTATTCACCATGGTTGTTTAGCATATTTTTAGATAGGGTTGTAAAAGAAGTGAATGTTAGGTTGTTGGGGAGAGGTGTGGGATTCAAAGACAAAGGATCTAATACTAAGTTTCAGTTGTCACAGTTGCTTTTTGCCAATAACATGGTGTTTTTTGGAAATTCTTTAGAGAAGCAACAAAGGTTGGTAGACAAATTTGGGAGGGTATGTAAAAGAAGATTAAAAGTGAACATAGGAGAGAGCACAGTGATGAGATTTTGTATGCAAGGGGCTTGGACATTCAACAGTCATGTGTGAGTGTGTTAGATAGGAGTGAGTGGAGCAAGTGGTTTTTATGATTTGATGTGCTGTTTCAGTGTGAACAAGGTAACTTTCATGAAGGGATTCAGGAAAACTGGTTATCCAGACTTGAGTTCTGGAGGTGGGAAGTACAGTGCTTGTGCTCTGAAGGGTGGAAATATTGCATTTTGGAGGAGCAATGAGCTGTAAAGTCGGGACGCCTATGGCAAGATGGTGATGGTGAGCGTTTCTTGTTTTTTGGGTCTCCCTGCCTCTGTGGGAGATGGCAGATGCATCATATTTCGATTATATGTAAATATTTAACTCTATAATCATAGTTATCAAAATTTCTGTGGTAAAAATGAGTGCTTCAATTTCAGGATTCTGATTATGAGGAATCACTGTCCCTATACAGTATATTGGGTTGCTGCTTATTCTATAAGGTAAGATATAGCGTTTAAACCTTACATTCAAGTGTAGGAAGAAACTAATACAACTTGATTATTTAATCAGCTCTACAAGATTCATTCACAGATCCTTTCTGTTTGGAGAATAAGACTTTTTTACAGTGATCATATTCTTGGTTGTAAATTTGCATTGGTGGAATAATGTGTAGTGTAATTACTTGTTCATAGCTATAAGAGCAGTGCTCTTATAGCTATGAACATCTTCATTAATTAATTCATAATGTAATTTCTTTAATTTCCAAGACAAAGTACCAATGCTGTTAATGCAAAAGTGTTGTGAGTCAGAATGGCTAGGTTGGGGCTTAACTGTACTCTGATATATTCTCTTCCTTGGATCAGACTTGATTACTTCCCATTCTCCAGGTGCTTTATGATTCATATGGTTTCAATACTTCCTCATAAATATAATAATAATGGTTGAAGAATCTTTGGGAAAAAAAAGATTGTCAACAAATGCAGAATACAAAATATATGTCAATATAATAGTGCCAACACTTTAACTGGGTATGAAACATGGTCTTTGAAAGCTGCATGAGGAGCAGTCTGGAGGAAGTGGAAATGTTTGGTCAGTGATCAGTAGGATGTAACTTGTGCATAGTACACTATAAGGAATTCATATAAGAGAAGATATTTTTTAATTTCAGCATGATACAGTGTTTGTACAGAAATGGGTGAAAGTAATAGTATAAGAAGTATAAACCACAGAACTGAAGAGAGGAGTGCAATAATATTGTTTTAAATTTTTTTGTTTCTTTAGCATATGCTGTGCTGCAGTTAAACATTTTTCACATTCATTAGGGCCATCTTGTAGCATCTCATTTGTCATCTGAGGATCTGAGACATGTTTGGCTCTTTACTTGTCACCATGGCCTTCAGTCTCTCACCACCCATGAGTCGGTCAGTCAGCTGGTGGCCTGGCGGTCAGTGTACCCACCAGGAGAGATGAGCACTGCCAGGGACGACAGGATTAAACATTACCTCCTCGTAGTTGCAATGGTAAGCTATGTTATTGAGTGTTAAGCTGATAAGAAATTATATAATAAATTGAAAAGTATACCTTATTTTTTGGTTTGCTTTGTTTTGTTATATATATTTTAATGCCTCAAGAATAATTTTAATTGCATTTGATATGGCCAGATTTGTAAGCTTTGTAATTTGTGTTTCAATTATCCACTGTTTTTGGTACAGGCAGTGCCCCTGTCTTTGGTGCTAGGCACATAATCTTTAAATTGAAAATTAACCATAGGATTTTCTTCATTAGCATTCTTTTTTAATTTGTGCAAGCACACCTTCAGTTTAGGTACTTCTGTATAAATTAATCTTTCAGGCTTCACCAAATAGAGTAAGTTCATTAATGTACATGTAAATATGTTCCTAGACTTTCTTTCTACTTGCCATAAACCCATTAGCTAGGCTGTGACAGTGGTTTTGATTCCTTGTTTCTAAACAAATAAATGGGTGTGTTCTAGTTTTATTCACAGAGTATTTATTTTATGTTATGTGATATGTAATCTTCCATCATAACATGAGCGAGACAAAATTTTCTACTCGTTACAGAACCACTGCATCCTTGGTCTGCTTCTTGAAGCTGGAGGAGTAACCGAATTGTACGTAAATGAAAGCAGAAGTTTTTTTGTGTGTGGGTTTTGATGAACCCCTTGGATCACAACTTGTCTGTTATTGCCTACTAAACCACCAGTTTAAAGACCTTATTACTTTTAGCTCAATAGGGTCTTTTCTTCATTTTCTGTAGAATGCTTGTTTTCTGTAATAGTTCTGGGGACTGTCCCTATACCATCAGCCCATTTTCAGTCTGTGTCATTGGTCAAGTATACCTGTTATTCATTATAGATACTCTCTAAACAAGATTATGCACTAACCCTATGTTAGTGTTTATATTAGGTCCAGTGGTTCCTGAAAATAATGGCATACTGCTGGGAATAGTGAAGCAAAGACATTTTTGCACAATGTGCTTTTTATCAGAGTAGTGTTTTACTCTGTTAGAACTACATCAGGTCATGTTGGGGAGACAAAATGCATACTGTACATGTATATATGTATGATCTTGGTGTAGCAGTAGAAGCAGGTGAGAGCAATGTAGATGTGGGGTGAAATCATTGGAGTATGATGACTTGTGGGTCTGTGGAACTATGCAGTATGTATGTTCATTGGTTGATAATGTTGAAATGCTGCTTGTACATTGCTGTATGTACGTTGGTTGATAATGTTAAAATGCTGATATCTGCATTGAATGTTTTGCCTCAACTCTGTTGCTAAAACTGTTACTGTATTATATGTGTTTGTGGATTGGCTAAGCTACAAGGGCTTTAGGTTTGTTCATTGGTGTTATGTATTTTATTATAAGCAACTTCTAGACATTTGGTTCTGCCCCTTTCTTTGATGGCAAATTTGGCATCTTGCCCTTCCATAAGGTGTGAATATTTATCTTGATAAACTATGCATCTGTTGTTAGAATTGTAAGCTCTCAGAGATAGTTCCGGAAATTTTACATAGGAGGAGCTTAGGGGTGACAATTTGGTTGGAAGAGGGGAGGCAGCAGCAGCTTTGTTGTTTGATTGTTGTTGGTGGTGTTTATTTGATTGTTATTGGTGGTGTTGTAGGTAGTAGGTTGGTAGACAGCAACCGCCCAGGGAGGTACTACCGTCCTGCCAAGTGAGTGTAAAACGAAAGCCTGTAATCGTTTTACATGATGGTAGGATTGCTGGTGTCTTTTGTCTGTCTCATAAATATGCAAGATTACAGGTAAGTCTTGCTACTTCTACTTACACTTAGGTCACACTACACATACATGTACAAGCATATATATACACACCCCTCTGGGTTTTCTTCTATTTTCTTTCTAATTCTTGTTCTTGTTTATTTCCTCTTATCTCCTTGGGGAAGTGGAACAGAATTCTTCCTCTGTAAGCCATGCGTGTCGTAAGAGGCGACTAAAATGCCGGGAGCAAGGGGCTAGTAACCCCTTCTCCTGTATATATTACTAAATTTAAAAGGAGAAACTTCAGTTTTTTCTTTTGGGCCACCCCACCTCAGTGGGATACGGCTGGTACGTTGAAAGAAGAAGAATTGGTGGTGTTTATTTGAAGGCTTTGGTGCCACCCGTGAGTCCTGCAAGCATTTTGGTGTTCTTGAATTCAGATGTTTAGGTTGCATGAAATCTCACCAATGTACTGTTTATCATAACTACCACTGGCAGTTGTGTATACTCCAGCATTAATGGTTTCCTGGCTGTTGTGCTTTTGTTGGTGACATCTCTAGTAGTTTTGGAGGTGATGACTTGGACATTCCTTTTACTGGAATGACAGCTCTATAAAGCGTGATGACATATATGTCATCCTTTGGGTCACACTACTTTTATGGGAAATGGTCAATGTTATAAAAAACACAATCAGAGGAAATTTGAATACTCATGTTTAATACATAATATGTACTTGTAACAGTGTGTGCATGTGTGTTTTATAATTAATAATTCTTTTGATATTCAAAATTTAATGGGGAGTTTCAATTGATGTTGGTTATTGTGGCTTTGTATGATAGTATTTGTGTTGAAGTTTAATTCATGTTCATAGCTTTTCTTGTTTGTTAATTTTATCTTTATTTTTACTGTGAATCATGTTTAAAATTTATATTTTTTTAGTATGAGCACTGAGTAACCAACATGGCCAAAGTGCTCTGTAAACATCATGACTATTACTGCTATACTACTACTACTTGTAACAGTGTAGATGAAGGAGCTGGTCCAGATCCATTTCTTGTGGACCAGGCTGAGGCTTCTCTGTATCAACTTCATGCACTCCACGTTAACACAGTGTGTGAGGAGAGGTTAGTCCTAATGCCTTTTAAGTAACTTTTGCTGAATTAATAAATTATTTACCCATTCTTATTATATTTTCTTTAACTTGTGTACAGTATATACACTGAGATATGTATCTGTGTATATACACTGTGAGATGTGTCTCCCTGCATATACACAGAGCTGTATGTCTCTCAATATATGTATGTATGTGTGGGCTAGTAACCCCTTTTCCTGTAAAGATTACTAAAAAGAATAAGAAGAAGAAAATTGTCAAAGTGGGAAGTCTGAATGTGCGTGGATGTTGTGCAGATGATAAGAAAGAGATGATTGTGGATGTTATGAATGAGAAGAAGCTGGATGTCCTGGCTTTAAGTGAAACAAAGCTGAAGGGGGTGGGAGAGTTTCAGTGGAGAGGAATAAATGGGATTAGGTCAGGGGTTTCAAATAGAGTTAGAGCTAAAGAAGGAGTAGCAATAATGTTGAAGGATAAGCTATGGCAGGAAAAGAGGGACTATAAATGTATTAATTCAAGGATTATGTGGAGTAAAATAAAGATTGGATGTGAAAAGTGGGTTATAATAAGCGTGTATGCACCTGGAGAAGAGAGAAGTGTAGAGGAGAGAGAGAGATTTTGGGAAATGTTGAGTGAATGCGTGGGGAGTTTTGAATCAAGTGTGAGAGTAATGGTGGTTGGGGATTTTAATGCTAAAGTGGGTAAAAATGTTATGGAGGGAGTAGTAGGTAAATTTGGGGTGCCAGGGGTAAATGTAAATGGGGAGCCTTTAATTGAGCTATGTGTAGAAAGAAATTTGGTAATAAGTAATACATATTTTATGAAAAAGAGGATAAATAAATATACAAGGTATGATGTAGCACGTAATGAAAGTAGTTTATTAGATTATGTATTGGTGGATAAAAGGTTGATGGGTAGGCTCCAGGATGTACATGTTTATAGAGGGGCAACTGATATATCGGATCATTATTTAGTTGTAGCTACAGTTAGAGTAAGAGGTAGATGGGAAAAGAGGAAGGTGGCAACAACAAGTAAGAGGGAAGTGAAAGTGTATAAACTAAGGGAGGAGGAAGTTCGGGTGAGATATAAGCGACTATTGGCAGAAAGGTGGGCTAGTGCAAAGATGAGTAGTGGGGGGGTTGAAGAGGGTTGGAATAGTTTTAAAAATGCAGTATTAGAATGTGGGGCAGAAGTTTGTGGTTATAGGAGGGTGGGGGCAGGAGGAAAGAGGAGTGATTGGTGGAATGATGAAGTAAAGGGTGTGATAAAAGAGAAAAAGGTAGCTTATGAGAGGTTTTTACAAAGCAGAAGTGTTATAAGAAGAGCAGAGTATATGGAGAGTAAAAGAAAGGTAAAGAGAGTGGTGAGAGAGTGCAAAAGGAGAGCAGATGATAGAGTGGGAGAGGCACTGTCAAGAAATTTTAATGAAAATAAGAAAAAATTTTGGAGTGAGTTAAACAAGTTAAGAAAGCCTAGGGAAAATATGGATTTGTCAGTTAAAAACAGAGTAGGGGAGTTAGTAGATGGGGAGATGGAGGTATTGGGTAGATGGCGAGAATATTTTGAGGAACTTTTAAATGTTAAGGAAGAAACAGAGGCAGTAATTTCATGCACTGGTCAGGGAGGTATACCATCTTTTAGGAGTGAAGAAGAGCAGAATGTAAGTGTGGGGGAGGTACGTGAGGCATTACGTAAAATGAAAGGGGGTAAAGCAGCTGGAACTGATGGGATCATGACAGAAATGTTAAAAGCAGGGGGGGATATAGTGTTGGAGTGGTTGGTACTTTTGTTTAATAAATGTATGAAAGAGGGGAAGGTACCTAGGGATTGGCAGAGAGCATGTATAGTCCCTTTATATAAAGGGAAAGGGGACAAAAGAGACTGTAAAAATTATAGAGGAATAAGCTTACTGAGTATACCAGGAAAAGTGTACGGTAGGGTTATAATTGAAAGAATTAGAGGTAAGACAGAATGTAGGATTGCGGATGAGCAAGGAGGTTTTAGAGTGGGTAGGGGATGTGTAGATCAGGTGTTTACATTGAAGCATATATGTGAACAGTATTTAGATAAAGATAGGGAAGTTTTTATTGCATTTATGGATTTAGAAAAGGCATATGATAGAGTGGATAGAGGAGCAATGTGGCAGATGTTGCAAGTATATGGAATAGGTGGTAAGTTATTAAATGCTGTAAAGAGTTTTTATGAGGATAGTGAGGCTCAGGTTAGGGTGTGTAGAAGAGAGGGAGACTACTTCCCGGTAAAAGTAGGTCTTAGACAGGGATGTGTAATGTCACCATGGTTGTTTAATATATTTATAGATGGGGTTGTAAAGGAAGTAAATGCTAGGGTGTTTGGGAGAGGGGTGGGATTAAATTATGGGGAATCAAATTCAAAATGGGAATTGACACAGTTACTTTTTGCTGATGATACTGTGCTTATGGGAGATTCTAAAGAAAAATTGCAAAGGTTAGTGGATGAGTTTGGGAATGTGTGTAAAGGTAGAAAGTTGAAAGTGAACATAGAAAAGAGTAAGGTGATGAGGGTGTCAAATGATTTAGATAAAGAAAAATTGGATATCAAATTGGGGAGGAGGAGTATGGAAGAAGTGAATGTTTTCAGATACTTGGGAGTTGACGTGTCGGCGGATGGATTTATGAAGGATGAGGTTAATCATAGAATTGATGAGGGAAAAAAGGTGAGTGGTGCGTTGAGGTATATGTGGAGTCAAAAAACGTTATCTATGGAGGCAAAGAAGGGAATGTATGAAAGTATAGTAGTACCAACACTCTTATATGGGTGTGAAGCTTGGGTGGTAAATGCAGCAGCGAGGAGACGGTTGGAGGCAGCGGAGATGTCTTGTTTAAGGGCAATGTGTGGTGTAAATATTATGCAGAAAATTCGGAGTGTGGAAATTAGGAGAAGGTGTGGAGTTAATAAAAGTATTAGTCAGAGGGCAGAAGAGGGGTTGTTGAGGTGGTTTGGTCATTTAGAGAGAATGGATCACAGTAGAATGACATGGAAAGCATATAAATCTATAGGGGAAGGAAGGCGGGGTAGGGGTCGTCCTCGAAAGGGTTGGAGAGAGGGGGTAAAGGAGGTTTTGTGGGTAAGGGGCTTGGACTTCCAGCAAGCGTGCGTGAGCGTGTTAGATAGGAGTGAATGGAGACGAATGGTACTTGGGACCTGACGATCTGTTGGAGTGTGAGCAGGGTAATATTTAGTGAAGGGATTCAGGGAAACCGGTTATTTTCATATAGTCGGACTTGAGTCCTGGAAATGGGAAGTACAATGCCTGCACTTTAAAGGAGGGGTTTGGGATATTGGCAGTTTGGAGGGATATGTTGTGTATCTTTATATGTTTATGCTTCTAGACTGTTGTATTCTGAGCACCTCTGCAAAAACAGTGATAATGTGCGAGTGTGGTGAAAGTGTTGAATGATGATGAAAGTATTTTCTTTTTGGGGATTTTCTTTCTTTTTTGGGTCACCCTGCCTCGGTGGGAGACGGCCGACTTGTTGAAAAAAAAAAAAAAAAAAAAAAAATGTGTGTGTATGTGTGTGTGTGTGTGTGTGTGTGTGTGTGTGTGTGTGTGTGTGTGTGTGTGTGTGTGTGTGTACTCACCTAGTTGAGGTTGCAGGGGTCAAGTCCAAGCTCCTGGCCCCGCCTCTTCACTGGTTGCTACTATTTCACTCTCCCTGAATCGTGAGCTTTATCATAACTCTGCTTTATCTTGTGTGTGTGTGTGTGTGTGTGTGTGTGTGTGTGTGTGTGTGTGTGTGTGTGTGTGTGTGTGTGTGTATGTGTGTATGTATGTATGCAAAACAACCACTGTGAAAGAATAGAGAAATTCCAAGCGCTTTCGTGACTACTCACATTGTTCCTTGATAAAGTGAGTAGTCACGAAAGTGCTTGGATTTCTCTATTCTTTCACAGTGGTTGTTTTACATATTCTGAAATCACCTGTTTACTGTTATCTTATTGCATATATATATACATTTTTTTTTTTCAACAAACCAGCCGTATCCCACCGAGGCAGGGTGGCCCAACAAGAAAAACAAAAGTTTCTCTTTTTAAATTTAGTAATTTATACAGAAGGGGATACTAGCCCCTTGCTCCCAGCATTTTAGTCGCCTCTTACAACACGCATGGCTTACGGAGGAAAAATTCTGTTCCACTTTCCCATGGAGATAAGAGGAAATAAACAAGAACAAGAACTAGAAAGAAAATAGCAGAAAACCCAGAGGGGTGTGTGTATATATATGCTTGTACATGTATGTGTAGTGTGACCTAAGTGTAAGTAGAAGTAGCAAGACGTACCTGAAATCTTGCATGTTTATGAGACAATAAAAAGGACACCAGCAATCCTACCATCATGTAAAACAATTACAGGCTTTCGTTTTACACTCACTTGGCAGGATGGTAGCACCTCCCTGGGTGGTTGCTGTTTACCAACCTACTACCTGTAAGATATATATACAGTGGACCCCCGCATAACGATATTATTTCAATCCAGAAGTCTGTTTGGGTGCCGTTATAGACCGAATTTGTTCCCATAAGAAATATTGTGAATTAGATTAGTCCGTTTCAGACCCCCAAAAATACACCTACAAAAGCACTTACAAAAATACACTTACATAATTGGTCGAGTTGGGAGCTGATCGTTATGCGGGGGTCCACTGTATATATATATCTTCTTTCTTTCAACACACCGGCCATATCCCACCGAGGCGGGGTGGCCCAAAAGGAAAAACAAAAGTTTCTCCTTTCAAATTTAGTAATATATACAGGAGAAGAGGTTAGTAGCCCCTCGCTCCCGGCATCCTAGTTGCATCCTACAACACGCATGGCTTACGGAGGAAGAATTCTGTTCCACTTCCCCATGGAGATAAGAGGAAATAAACAAGAACAAGAACTAGAAACAAAATAGCAGAAAACCCAGAGGGGTGTGTGTACATATATGCTTGTACATGTATGTGTAGTGTGACCTAAGTGTAAGTAGAAGTAGCAAGACATACCTGAAATCTTGCATGTTCATGAGACAGAAAAAAGGACACCAGCAATCCTACCATCATATGAAACAATTACAGGCTTTCGTTTTACACTCACTTGGCAGGACAGTAGCACCTCCCTGGGTGGTTGCTGTTTACCAACCTACTACCTGTAAGATATGGTGGTTCGGACATGTAGAGAGAATGGAGCGAAACAGAATGACTTCAAGAGTGTATCAGTCTGTAGTGAAAGGAAGGCGGGGTAGGGGTCGGCCTAGGAAAGGTTGGAGGGAGGGGGTAAAGGAGGTTTTGTGTGCGAGGGGCTTTGACTTCCAGCAGGCGTGCGTGAGCGTGTTTGATAGGAGTGAATGGAGACGAATGGTTTTTAATACTTGACGTGCTGTTGGAGTGTGAGCAAGGTAACATTTATGAAGGGGTTCAGGGAAACCGGCAGGCCGGACTTGAGTCCTGGAGGTGGGAAGTACAGTGCCTGCACTCTGAAGGAGGGGTGTTAATGTTGCAGTTTAAAAACTGTAGTGTATAGCACCCTTCTGGCAAGACAGTGATGGAGTGAATGATGGTGAAAGTTTTTCTTTTTCGGGCCACCCTGCCTTGGTGGGAATCGGCCAGTGTGATAATAAATATATATATATATATATATATATATATATATATATATATATATATATATATATATATATATATATATATATATATACAGTGGACCCTCACATAACGATATTAATTGGTACCCGAGAACGAATATCGTTAAGTGAG
This sequence comes from Cherax quadricarinatus, assembly GCF_038502225.1. Lineage (NCBI taxonomy): Eukaryota > Metazoa > Arthropoda > Malacostraca > Decapoda > Parastacidae > Cherax > Cherax quadricarinatus. The sequence continues at coordinate 13,131,722 of NC_091319.1, read as the reverse complement.
TTTTTTAACGTTATCCGAGGGAAAATGTTAGCATTAAAAGTATTGTTATGCGAATTTAACGTTATGTGATGCCAACGTTATGCGAGGGTCCACTGTATATATATATATATATATATATATATTTTTTTTTTTTTTTTTTTTTTATTATCACACTGGCCGATTCCCACCAAGGCAGGGTGGCCCAAAAAAGAAAAACTTTCACCATCATTCACTCCATCACTGTCTTGCCAGAAGGGTGCTTTACACTACAGTTTTTAAACTGCAACATTAACACCCCTCCTTCAGAGTGCAGGCACTGTACTTCCCATCTCCAGGACTCAAGTCCGGCCTGCCGGTTTCCCTGAACCCCTTCATAAATGTTACTTTGCTCACACTCCAACAGCACGTCAAGTATTAAAAACCATTTGTCTCCATTCACTCCTATCAAACACGCTCATGCATACCTGCTGGAAGTCCAAGCCCCTCGCACACAAAACCTCCTGTACCCCCTCTCTCCAACCTTTCCTAGGCCGACCCCTACCCCGCCTTCCTTCCACTACAGACTGATACACTCTTGAAGTCATTCTGTTTCGCTCCATTCTCTCTACATGTCCGAACCACCTCAACAACCCTTCCTCAGCCCTCTGGACAACAGTTTTGGTAATCCCGCACCTCCTCCTAACTTCCAAACTACGAATTCTCTGCATTATATTCACACCACACATTGCCCTCAGACATGACATCTCCACTGCCTCCAGCCTTCTCCTCGCTGCAACATTCATCACCCATGCTTCACACCCATATAAGAGCGTTGGTAAAACTATACTCTCATACATTCCCCTCTTTGCCTCCAAGGACAAAGTTCTTTGTCTCCACAGACTCCTAAGTGCACCACTCACTCTTTTTCCCTCATCAATTCTATGATTCACCTCATCCTTCATAGACCCATCCGCTGACACGTCCACTCCCAAATATCTGAATACATTCACCTCCTCCATACTCTCTCCCTCCAATCTGATATCCAATCTTTCATGTATAATCCCTTTATATAAAGGGAAAGGGGACAAAAGAGATTGTAAAAATTATAGAGGAATAAGTTTACTGAGTATACCAGGAAAAGTATACGGTAGGGTTATAATTGAAAGAATTAGAGGTAAGACAGAATGTAGGATTGCGGATGAGCAGGGAGGCTTCAGAGTGGGTAGGGGATGTATAGATGAAGTGTTTACATTGAAGCATATATGTGAACAGTATTTAGATAAAGGTAGGGAAGTTTTTATTGCATTTATGGATTTAGAAAAGGCATATGATAGAGTGGATAGAGGAGCAATGTGGCAGATGTTGCAAGTATATGGAATAGGTGGTAAGTTACTAAATGCTGTTAAGAGTTTTTATGAGGATAGTGAGGCTTAGGTTAGGGTGTGTAGAAGAGAGGGAGAATACTTCCCGGTAAAAGTAGGTCTTAGACAGGGATGTGTAATGTCACCATGGTTGTTTAATATATTTATAGATGGGGTTGTAAAAGAAATAAATGCTAGGGTGTTTGGGAGAGGGGTGGGATTAAATTATGGGGAATCAAATTCAAAATGGGAATTGACACAGTTACTTTTTGCTGATGATACTATGCTTATGGGAGATTCTAAAGAAAAATTGCAAAGGTTAGTGGATGAGTTTGGGAATGTGTGTAAAGGTAGAAAGTTGAAAGTGAACATAGAAAAGAGTAAGGTGATGAGGGTATCAAATGATTTAGATAAAGAAAAATTGGATATCAAATTGGGGAGGAGGAGTATGGAAGAAGTGAATGTTTTCAGATACAGTGGACCCCCGGTTAACGATTTTAATCCGTGCAAGAGGGCTCATCGTTATGCGAAATAATCGTTATGCGAATGAATTTTCCCCATAAGAAATAATGGAAATAAAATTAATCCGTGCAAGACGCCCAAAAGTATGAAAAAATTTTTTTTTTACCACATGAAATGTTAATTTTAATACACACAAACTGAAAAAGGCATGCACAATTACATGACACTTACTTTTATTGAAGATCTGGTGATGATTGATGGGATGGGAGGAGGGGAGAGCATTATCTTCTTACTGTTTAGAAGGGGAATCCCCTTCCATTAGGACTTGAGGTAGCAAGTCCTTTTCTGGGGTTACTTCCCTTCTTCTTTTAATGCCACTAGGACCAGCTTGAGAGTCACTGGACCTCTGTCGCACAACAAATCTGTCCATAGAGCTCTGTACCTCCCGTTCCTTCAAGACTTTCCTAAAATGGGCCATAACATTGTCATTGAAATAGTCACAAGCACGGCTTGCAACAGCTGTGTCAGGGTGATTTTCATCTATAAAGGTTTGCAGTTCAACCCACTCTGCACACATTTCCTTAATCTTTGAAGTAGGCACAATGGATTCCACAACTGGCATAGGCTTCTCAGGGTTAGCCCCAAACCCTTCAAAATCTTTCTTAATTTCCATACTAATTCTCACCCTTTTTACCACAGGGTTGGCACTAGAAGCTTTCTTGGGGCCCATGGTCACTTATTTTCCAGAAACAGCACCGAAAATACTGTAATAATACGAAATATTCCGAGTGTATGCTTGGATGTTACCGCGGAGGCTGGCTGGTAAACAATGGGACGGAGCGGCACATGTGAGGCTGGCTGAGGGCACATTGGACGCGTCTCGGACGAAAATCGGTATGCGGGTTTTTAATCGGTATGCGCGGCAAAAATTTTGCGATAAAAGTAATCGTTATGCGGAAAAATCGCTATGCGATGCCATCGTTATGCGGGGGTCCACTGTACTTGGGAGTTGACGTGTCGGTGGATGGATTTATGAAGGATGAGGCTAATCATAGAATTGATAAGGGAAAAAAGGTGAGTGGTGCGTTGAGGTATATGTGGAGTCAAAAAGCACTATCTATGGAGGCAAAGAAGGGAATGTATGAAAGTATAGTGGTACCAACACTCTTATATGGATGTGAAGCTTGGGTGGTAAATGCAGCAGCGAGGAGACGGTTGGAGGCAGTGGAGATGTCCTGTCTAAGGGCAATGTGTGGTGTAAATATTATGCAGAAAATTCGGAGTGTGGAAATTAGGAGAAGGTGTGGAGTTAATAAAAGCATTAGTCAGAGGGCAGAAGAGGGGTTGTTGAGGTGGTTTGGTCATTTAGAGAGAATGGATCAAAGTAGAATGACATGGAAAGCATATAAATCTATAGGGGAAGGAAGGAGGGGTAGGGGTCGTCCTCGAAAGGGTTGGAGAGAGGGGGTAAAGGAGGTTTTGTAGGCGAGGGGCTTGGACTTCCAGCAAGCGTGCGTGAGCATGTTAGATAGGAGTGAATGGAGACGAATGATACTTGGGACCTGACGATCTGTTGGAGTGTGAGCAGGGTAATATTTAGTGAAGGGATTCAGGGAAACCGGTTATTTTCATATAGTCGGACTTGAATCCTGGAAATGGGAAGTACAATGCCTGCACTTTAAAGGAGGGGTTTGGGATATTGGCAGTTTGGAGGGATATGTTGTGTATCTTTATACGTATATGCTTCTAAACTGTTGTATTCTGAGCACCTCTGCAAAAACAGTGATAATGTGTGAGTGTGGTGAAAGTGTTGAATGATGAAAGTATTTTCATGTATATATATATCCTAGGTAGTAGGTTGGTAGACAGCAACCGCCCAGGGAGGTACTACCGTTCTGCCAAGTGAGTGTAAAACGAAAGCCTGTAATTGTTTTACATGATGGTAGGATTGCTGGTGTCTTTTGTCTGTCTCATAAACATGCAAGATTTCAGGTAGGTTTTGCTACTTCTACTTACACTTAGGTCACACTACACATACATGTACAAGCATATATATATACACACCCCTCTGGGTTTTCTGCTATTTTCTTTCTAGTTCTTGTTCTTGTTTATTTCCTGTTATCTCCTTGGGGAAGTGGAACAGAATTCTTCCTCCGTAAGCCATGCGTGCCGTAAGAGGCGACTGAAATGCCGGGAGCAAGGGGCTAGTAACCCCTTCTCCTGTATATATTACTAAATTTGAAAGGAGAAACTTTCGTTTTGCCTTTTGGGCCACCCCACCTCGGTGGGATACGGCCGGTGTGTTGAAAGAAAGAAAGATGTATATATATGCATGCATCCTAGGTAGTAGGTTGGTAGACAGCAACCACCCAGGTAGGTACTACCGTCCTGCCAAGTGAGTGTAAAACGAAAGTCTGTAATTGTTTTACATGATGGTAGGGTTGCTGGTGTCAATTTTTCTGTCTCACGAACATGGAAGGTTTCAGGTACGTCTTGCTACTTCTACTTACACTTAGGTCACACTACACATACATGTACGAGCATATATATACATACATACCTCTCTGGGTTTTCTTCTATTTTCTTTCTAGTTCTTGTTCTTGTTTATTTCCTCTTATCTCCATGGGGAAGTGGAACAGATTTCTTCCTCCGTAAGCCGTGCGTGTCGTAAGAAGTGACTAAAATGCCAGGAGCAAGTGGCTAGTCACCCCTTCTCCCGTATAAATTACTAAATTTAAAAAGAGAAACTTTCGTTTTTCTTTTTGGGCCACCCTGCCTTGGTGGGATTCGGCCGGTTTGTTGAAAAAAAAAATATGCATGTATGCATGTATCCATGTATGCTTTGAGAGGTGGTGTATCTCATTATATACAGTAGAGCCCCACTTACATGGCAGGTTAGGTTCCAGGCTACTGCCGGAAAACGGACATCGCCATAAAGCAGAACGCCATTTTTTCCACTTATAAATGTCAGATAATAAGTTTATACTAACATATATAAAATTAGCAATAGAACTAGGCATTAAAAAACATAAAAAGTAAAAACACACACAATACACTCATTACTTACCTCAAAATATTTGTAGTCTTAATGTAGGGTGAGAAGTGAGAAGTGTTTATTGTCAGGTGTGGTAGGTATGGTAGCCCACCTGGCCAACCCACCCACACATAATATTCTATGACATTTAACCCTTTGACTGTCGCGGCCGTATATATACGTCTTACGAGGTACCGTGTTTGACGTATATATACTCATAAATTCTAGCGGCTTCAAATCAATCAGGAGAAAGCTTGTAGGCCCACATGTGAGAGAATGGGTCTGTGTGGTCAGTGTGCACCATATAAAAAAATCCTGGAGCACGCAGTGCATAATGAGAAAAAAAAACTCCGACCGTTTTTTTTTAATTAAAATGCCGACTTTGTGGTCTATTTTTGTATATTATTTATGGTTGTATTCTCGTTTTCTTGGTTTCATTTGATAGAATGGAAAACATATTATAGAAATAGAGGTGATTTTGATTGATTTTACTATAAAAAGAACCTAGAAATGGAGCTCAAAGTAGGGGAATGTTTGATTTTTGCCAATGTTCAAGAGTAAACAAATGATGCCATTGTCCAATAAATGTCCAACTAGCCATTTTAATATGCAGTCATGAATGGGTTGATGTTATTTATACAATTATTACAGTATTGCAGTAGTCTGCATAATAGTAAGTCTTCTATTTTTTGTTTGAATAAAAATTCAAAATAGAAAGCAAAAGTAATATCAGAGGGGCCTGGAGACATGACTGATGAGCAAAGAAAATGTTATTTTAGAGCTAGGAATGTCTGCATTGTTCATTCTGGACCTTATTTTGAAATTGTCATATTTTTTAGTTTTCGTGAAATTGGCCAAATTGCAAATTTCTGACCACATTATTAGGTAGTTGAAATCGGTAAATGGGCAGTTTCTTGTACTCAATCGATAGAAAAAATGGAGTTCTAAAGAAATAGCTATGAGTTTGGGCGACTGGAACAATGGAATTAGCCGAAAATAGGGCTCAAATTGGGTGAAATCGCCGATTTGTAAACAGCGCCGAGGTCGCTAACTTTGCGAGAGCATAATTCCGTCAGTTTTCCATCAAATTTCATTTTTTTGGTGTCATTACAACCGGGAAAAGATTCTCTATCATTTCATAAGAAAAAATAACTTTTTTTTTTTAAATTTTGCGACACCAGGAGACGCCTCAGGATTGGGGGTTGCGACAGTCAAAGGGTTAAAGTGCCCTAGAATGATAAAATGCACATAGTGTACACTCATTGACCCATAGGAAAAAAAATTCATCAGTTGCACACTGGTACAAGTGCTTTTTGTACTGCTTATTAATTATCTGTATGCCATTAGTTTTGTAAAATTTAAAAATGGTTACATGCAGCCATATTATTTTATAATGGTTTCCCTACAGAGAAGAGTGATACTTGTGAAGCTTAGTTTGCACCACAGTACATTTGTGTTATCTACACAAACCTACTTAACCTTTTCACTGTCAGTCCCATAATATTACGGCTTGCAAGTCAGTGTTGGTCCCATAATACTACGCCAAAATTCTAGCGACTTCAGATCTGGCGGGAAAAAGTTGGTAGGCCTACATGTGAGAGAATGGGTCTGTGTTCTTAGTGTGCGCTGTATAAAAAAAAATCTGGGAGTCCACAGTGCATCATGGGAATAACAATTCAGTACGCCCTGTTCACCATGCCTAGAGGTAAGGAATACCTCACTCCCCGGTGAATTGGGACTCTTCTCTAACCAAGTGATAGTTCTAACACAGTTGGAAGTGTCAGTGAAGATGAATTTTGTGGTTTTGAGGAGTTTGTGGCCGAAAGCAATGTCCAGGATACCAGAAATAGTGTTGAAAACCCAGACAACCATCAGCCTTCCAACTCTGGTGCTGGGCCGTCTTGTTCATGTTCAAGTGTACCACGGCGAAAGAGGGAACTCATATTTTCCCATGTCCAGGACTCAGATGTGAGCAGTGGTCATGATATTGATACTGATTGTGATTTCCAAGCTCTTGATTACAATTCCAGTAGCAACAATGAAGAGGAATATTCTCCAGTGAAGTGTCAATTTATACGAGACTACGTGCATTCTTGTAGTGTGCCATATGCTATTCCAAGGGGAAGGAGTACATCTCGGAGTACATCCCACCAGGATCAGATAGTGAAAACGGAAGACAGCATGGGTGGTGGGGAAGACAGCATGGGCAGTGGGTAAGACAGCGTGGGCAGTGGGGAAGACAGTATGGGTAATGTTATAGTTGGGATGGATAATATACATGCGGCACCAGGTGGCGGTGGTATAATGCATCATGTGGCACCAGCGGCAACCCAGGTTGGTAGCCATGCTACTGACTCAGCACATCCACAACAAAGGCCACCTTCAACCACCCACACACCACAACAACCTGGACAACCACAACAACCCGCCCACAAAAACGCACAGACACTCGTTTTATATATGAGGAGTAAAACATCACTGTGCATAACACCATGTTTCAAAGCGTTCCACAAACTGCAGCACTTCTAGGAACGTGTCCAGTGACTCTACATGTGTATACATATTATAGAACAATAGTAATAAACAACTTTTTTTAATTGTTGGTTTGTGAAACAAGTTTTATAAACAGTATAATGATAATACGTATTTGTGCATTTATTGTGTTGCATATGAGTGGATACAATATACAGTATGCATTATATTGGTCTCACAGGCCACAAAAGTTACTTGAAAAAATAACGTATTAGAAAAGAAAAAACAGAATAAAAGTAAAAATAATATTACCGAGTGAGCGGCAGTTGCCGATGTTGCTGTCAGCAGTTCACTTTCTGTCAACTTCATGCCTCTATATCTCAGTAACTACTGGTTGCAATTTTTTTTTCTTTTATAACACTCTGAAAATTATTTTTAAGATTTTGGTAAGAAAAATCATTTTTTTTTTTGGGGGGGGGGGATATTTTTCGACACTGAGAGCAAGTTTGTGAGCAGGGGTCTCAACAGTGAAAGGGTTAACAATTGCTCACACCATCACAGACACTGTTACACAAATTTAAATTCCAAATGTTGATATTACCATTATGCATCTAAGACAGTTTGCAAAGTGAATTTGATTACAGCTGGGAATTTTTTCTCCCTGTAGCTTAATGAATGGTGGTATTGAAACTATTGCTGCAGACGATAAATTTGGGAGAGTGACGCCAAGCAAGAAAGCAAAGGATAGAAATGAAGTTGTAGAAGGTAAATTAGTGTTGGATTATTTGTTCAAAATTGTAAAGTAAAACCTCTCATTAATGGATTTCAGCAATTTTAGACCAAAAAGTTGGCTTAACAAATGATCTGATTATTGAATAAATTGGATAAAAGTCTATAATTCTGCATTTTGTCACGTTATCTTCTGAAGTATCAGACCAAATCCAATGACTCTGACGTTTGTCCTGTATGGGCCAAAACAACCATGTTCAGGACCTATCTGTTTTCATTCTTCCCCGAGCTATAGGTCAGCCATACCAGTTTATTGTTTGTGCTCACTCACATATACACTCTTCATTCAGTCTCTAATTTTCCCTGGATTTATAGCATTTTGTGTGACTTTATTAACATATTCAATTCAATTCAATTCAATCCAATTCAAGTTTATTCTCTATAAGGGTTACAATGTGGGGTTTACAGGTTTTGGGTATTGTGTGGTTTACATGTTATAAAATACTAATTACAGAGGGGGCCACTAGGACACCTAGCATGGCTAGGCATTTCGAGCAGACTTAGATTAATTCTTAACATTAAATCCTTACAGATTATGGTATTAAGGCTAAGTGACTACATCATAATTTGTGAGTTTAGCAATGTGAATGCTTTTGTTTTGGCACAATATAAAGTGTCTATATTGTTGTATCATAGGCAAACTTATGGGTAGTTAGGATTTATTATTTTAAGATTAAGATTAGTATTTCTGGGTTTATAGTCAGTGGGTGAGTGAGTGTAATTGTGAACTACCAGGTGGCTATCATGTAGTTAGTTGTTGGGGTGGATCAGGGAGATAAGATGTTTTCTAACTGTAGTTTTGAAAGTGATGAATGTGTCTGCAGTTCTAGAGTTTTCAGGTAGGGTGTTCCAGATTTTAGGTCCTTTGAAATACATTGAATTTTTTTAAAGGTTTAGTTGAACACAGGGAATGTCATAGAGATGTTTGTGTCTGGTGTCTGGTTATTAAATAACATGCAATTAACAATGGCTTCTAAAGCAAGTGGTGGTGTCTATGTAAAATTTACATCTTCTTAGCCATCTACATCTACTCAGCTCTTTACATCTAAGCCCTATACATTGTCTCAGTCATCTACATTTTTGCTAGTAGAGCTTTACTGTTCCTCTGACTCCTCATCTTTCCCCCACAAAAAGGTAAGTAAAATTACTGTAGGTTGCAATGCCCATATTCTTAATGTCCAGTTGTTTTTTGCATTAGTAGACCAAGTGCACAACTTCAAAAGACAATCAGATGATCATGAAATATGAATTTCATAATTTTGGAGTTGTGGACAATCAGCATTATCATAACCCCCCCACCCCTTATTAGATCATTAACCCTTAAACTGTCCAAACATAGATCTACATTCACGTGCATAGCGCTTCGACCTTGATTTTCCCCATTTGAAAGCATGTGAAAAAACGTAGATCTATGTTCGGAGCTCCCCGCACGTGGATGTAGATCTACGTTTGGACAGTTTAAGGGTTAATGAGAGGTTTTATTGTATAATTTTCTATTATGGTACAGAAGAATTTGCAAATTTTCAACATCCAGGTTTGTGTGCTTATTGTGACCCCTGAATGGGTCACAATGTATATAATGTATATTACCTGTTCATATAATTTTATATTGCTGATATTTGCGATATTAGCTAAATCGTAAATATATTGCTTTATATTATTTTTTGACTTCGTTATATTATTAGGTAGGATGTAACATTTATATGTTATTAAGTGCCCATTGCTTGAGAGTGTTAAGTAGCTGCCGCATTGTCTAACTACTGTAACTACCACCCCGCTTGTTTCGCTGCCAGCTTTTCTGTAGTTGCTGGGCAGCAGCAGTCCACGGAGAGTCACGTGATCAAGGTGGGGTGATCACACCTCACCTGGGTGAGAGACTGCCTTGCCTTTGCTAATGCTCTCTCTCTGTTTGACAATGATTCCAACACCTCCCTCTCCAGCTCTCCCTTGCTGGCCCTTGTTGGAACACCATCTCTGTTGCTCTCTCTTGTTGTTAGTTCTGTGTAACTCTGTTCACAGAGCATAGCCTAGACTTAGTGATTTTCGGCGTTTTACTGAGGTTGTGTGTCACACTGACACTCTGAGAAACTCAGGTCCTGAGCTGTAGCTTCTGACCTAATTTGTACTGGTATCTGTGCACCGTCACAGTCGGGGATTTTCTTATGCTGAACTTAGATTCAGTAGCATGGGAGTTTTGTGACTTTTTTGGAGGATCTGCAGATGGTCCCTTCTTAGGGTCGTTATGTTATATCCTTGTTCCTGATTCTGTGTTGCTGCTGCTTGTTATATTGCTGTTCGGTGAATCGGTTATTTTACTGTTCAAGCAAGCTGTTCTGATTGCCAGGTTGGTCAAGAAGTTAGTTTATGTGAGGACTTTTAGTCAGTCACTGGTTAAGTCTAATCGAGTCTTGAGGCATAGTGAACTACTTAGAGCACTTACACACATACACACTTGTATATATTAGTATTATGCTCTTAAATGCTGACAATGTACCAGACGGTACTTAAAAGCCATTAAGATATGATATGTGCCTTCAGCACAATACTACTGTACACGAGAGAAGTGTAGGAACTTGTATCCTATACTATTATATTAAATTGATTACTTTGATGTACTTTGATATTGTCCACCTAGACAACTTTATCTTTATTAATAAACCTCTTAAATTTTAATTTCTATAGCTAGTAGCCTACCAGTTGTAATCCTGAAGCACTATTGAATCTTACTATTAAATTCTAATGGATAATTGTACCAGGATACTGACTGCTTGTTACAAAAACCCAGTAACAGGCTGGATGCTAGAGGGGCAGTCCTTTCTAGTATTCACTGGAGATCGCTATGCTTATTAGATATCACATTTTTTGTAACAGTGCTTTATCCATTGTTTTACTGAAGGGACTCCTGTGAGTAGCTTCAATTATTAATTTTTTTATTTTTGTTGTGCTCATTCATTTTGGTGTGGCACACATCCTGTAAATTCATCTAACCATAGGACTTTGTTCAAAATGTGCTCACTGAATTTCCCACTTCCAAATTTCTCATCATTATGGACTTTCTTATGAATGTCAGTATTAACCACATAAGAGAAATAGAGAGATGTTGCCTCCAAAACAAAATATGAATTGAAATTTATTAAATTAGCAGAATTTAGTGCCACTCTTGGATTCTAAATTCATGGAAACCACTAGATGCTTAGTGAATTTAGGGATTTGACTTTATTGTGTATATTCAGTAAACATAATTAACAACACTGTAGACTTAGATGTTGTGGTTAGTGATGTCAATCTATTAATAGTGTCAAGAACTACGACTAGGCACCACAATTCCCATATGGTTGGAGCCAGGGGACTTGCCTGACTACTGAATTTCCCAGAATTTGAGACTAAACAATGCATAACTAGGCAAAATCAATTAATTAAACAATGCATAACTAGGCAAAATCAATTAATTAAACAATGCATAACTAGGCAAAATCAATTAATTAAACAACACATAACAAGTCAAAATCAATTAATTAAACAATGCATAACTAGGCAAAATCAATTAATTAAACAATGCATGACTAGGCAAAATCAATCAATCACATTTCTTGATGGATTAAAAAAATAGGAGTACACCACACATGTACCAGCCAGTCATATACAAACATCAATGCATTTTTTCAAAAAACATCCAAGAAAAAAATAAATAATCTAGTCTGTTTATTACCATCCTTATTCACCTATCCCTTCCCTGCAAAAATTTTTTTCATATGAATGTGAGGCTTCTGCTTTAAATGTTGTAGGGAGGTGGAGACTGGAAGCAGTAGCCATGTGTGTAAGCTCAATATTTGGTAGGAATATTATGCAGAGAATAAGAGCTGCAAAATTAAAGCAGAGGAGGGGATGTTGAGATGGTTTGATTATTTACAATGGAATGAGGATTTTGTAGAAAATACGTATGAGCTATCCAACAGATGTTGTAAGGTGTGTGCAGAAGTCTTATCATAGGGCTTGAGTACTCAGCAGATATTTGCTGGGTATCAGGGAAAGCTTGTAAAAAAGGAACACTATTTGGTAAACACAAACCTAAATTTTGATGGTGAATAACTTCAAGCTGGGAAGCAGATGAGTACAGTGATTTCCATAGTTCAATTAAAGACAATTTGAAGGTCAAGTGAAGGGGAAGAAGGTTCTCTTAAGTTACCATAATAAATGGCTATTGAAAAGGGTCATTAAAATTTTGCTGTTTTGCAAATCATTATAGGGATCTGTTGAGGGACAGCAGTAATTATCATTACTGTCATATTACCTACCTACCCACCAAAAAAATGTGCTCTCTGGTGACGAGCCATAGCTTGTGGGGTAGGCTCAGCTTCCACGATACAGATCTACAATTATTATTATTATAATAAAAATGCAGATCTGTAAGGACAGCATACAATAAAAAATACAGATCTTTAAAAACAGCAAACACCAAGGCTTCACCTAGTTACTCCATCCATAGCATAGGAATTCACAGCACATTTAGCTCATGGCATATGTGGAGCCTGCAATCAGTCCTCTTACCATGAAAAGACGGTTCCTCATGGAGGTGGGAAGAGGGGTTTTGTGGTCTTCAGTAGGAGCTTTATCACATTATACCAACTGTTGTTGTTGTTTCACATTCTGTCAACTGCTAACAATGCTCAGTTTTCTTTCCACTCTCATGAGTGTTTTCATTAATGTAATGATAAGTAAATTTTCACAGTAGGATGTCTGAGAAAGATATCTGGTAAAATAGTATAACACTGTAGTTGAAGGTGTTGTAATGTCTGTCATTTTATCACTACAGTGGAACCTCAGTACTCGAGTACAGTGGACCCCCGGTTCGCGAAGCCATCGGTATCTGATAAATCCAGTATCCGAAGCATTATATCGCAAAAAATTTGCCTCAGTTCCCGTTACAAAGCCCGGTATGCGATACGATTCGTATGAGACGTGTCCACATGTGGCCTGAACTGCCCCGTGTGTGCCAGTGTTTACAAGCCAGCCAATGTGTGCGCATCTAAGGATACATTCCATATTATCCATATTATCACTGTTTTTGGTGCTTGTTTCTGCTAAATAAGTCACCATGGGCCCCAAGAAAGCTTCTAGTGCCAACCCATTGAGACCAAGGGTGCTAATGACTATTGAAATTAAGGAAATGTGTGCAAAGTGGCTTGAAGTGCAAACCTTTTTTGATGAAAATCACCCTGACACAGCTACTGCAAGCCATGTTGGCAACCTGTACACTGACAATGTTGTGAACCACTTTAGGAAAGTCATAAAGGAACGAGAGGTACAGGCCTCTATGGACAGATATGTTGTGCGACAGAAGTCCAGTGGCTCTCAAGCTGGTCCTAGTGGCATTAAAAGAAGAAGGGAAGTAACCCCGGAAAAGGACTTGCTACCTCAAGTCCTAATGGAGGGGGATTCCCCTTCTAAACATTAAAAACTTCGACACTCTCCCCTCCTCCCATCCCATCAATCATCACCACATCTTCATTAAAGGTGTCAATTATTCTATTGTGATTATTCTATTGTTATTATTGTTATTGTAATTATTATATTGCATTAAACTTAATATTTCATGTAGTAAAAGTTTTTTTTTTCATACTTTTGGGTGACTTGCACGGATTAATTTGATTTCCATTATTTCTTATGGGGAAAATTGATTCGCTTTCCGATAATTTTGGTTTACGATGAGCTCTCAGGAACGGATTAATATCGTGAACCAGGGGTCCACTGTACAGTGGACCCCCGGTTTACTATATTATATCATTCCAGAAGTATGTTCAGGTGCCATTACTGAACGAATTTGTTCCCATAAGGAATATTGTGAATTAGATTAGTCCATTTCAGACCCCAAACTTACATGTACAAATGCACTTACATAAATACACTTACATAATTGGTCGCATTGGGAGCTGATCGTAAACCGGGGGTCCACTGTACTGAGGTTCCAATTTTCTTTTTGGATGGCTGTTATCACTAGTCTTCTTAGGCCCATGGTGACTTATTTATACAGATAATATAAAAAAAAACAAAAATACGAAGAAACATGAAATAGTTTACAGTGAAGTTCTGGCAGGTTGTGTTAGTTTGGTTGAGTGCCGAGCAAACAGTCAACTGCCGAGCGATTTTTTTTTTGCTGAACAAAGCATTTGAATACCAAATTGTTTGAGTAGGGAGCTGTTCAAGTAACGAGGTTCCACTGTATTTATTTATTTTATTATTTATTATTATCACACCGGCCGATTCCCACCAAGGGAGGGTGGCCCGAAAAAGAAAAACTTTCACCATCATTCACTCCATCACTGTCTTGCCAGAAGGGTGCTTTACACTACAGTTTTTAAACTGCAACATTAACACCCCTCCTTCAGAGTGCAGGCACTGTACTTCCCATCTCCAGGACTCAAGTCCGGCCTGCCGGTTTCCCTGAATCCCTTCATAAATGTTACTTTGCTCACACTCCAACAGCACGTCAAGTATTAAAAACCATTTGTCTCCATTCACTCCTATCAAACACGCTCACGCATGCCTGCTGGAAGTCCAAGCCCCTCGCACACAAAACCTCCTTTACCCCCTCCCTCCAACCCTTCCTAGGCCGACCCCTACCCCGCCTTCCTTCCACTACAGACTGATACACTCTTGAAGTCATTCTGTTTCACTCCATTCTCTCTACATGTCCGAACCACCTCAACAACCCTTCCTCAGCCCTCTGGACAACAGTTTTGGTAATCCCGCACCTCCTCCTAACTTCCAAACTACGAATTCTCTGCATTATATTCACACCACACATTGCCCTCAGACATGACATCTCCACTGCCTCCAGCCTTCTCCTCGCTGCAACATTCATCACCCACGCTTCACACCCATATAAGAGCGTTGGTAAAACTATACTCTCATACATTCCCCTCTTTGCCTCCAAGGACAAAGTTCTTTGTCTCCACAGACTCCTAAGTGCACCACTCACTCTTTTTCCCTCATCAATTCTATGATTCACCTCATCTTTCATAGACCCATCTGCTGACACGTCCACTCCCAAATATCTGAATACGTTCACCTCCTCCATACTCTCTCCCTCCAATCTGATATTCAATCTTTCATCACCTAATCTTTTTGTTATCCTCATAACCTTACTCTTTCCTGTATTCACCTTTAATTTTCTTCTTTTGCACACCCTACCAAATTCATCCACCAATCTCTGCAACTTCTCTTCAGAATCTCCCAAGAGCACAGTGTCATCAGCAAAGAGCAGCTGTGACAACTCCCACTTTGTGTGTGATTCTTTATCTTTTAACTCCACGCCTCTTGCCAAGACCCTCGCATTTACTTCTCTTACAACCCCATCTATAAATATATTAAACAACCACGGTGACATCACACATCCTTGTCTAAGGCCTACTTTTACTGGGAAAAAATTTCCCTCTTTCCTACATACTCTAACTTGAGCCTCACTATCCTCGTAAAAACTCTTCACTGCTTTCAGTAACCTATTTATTTTTTTTTTTTGATGATGTGCTCTTGTGTGAGCAAGGTAACATTTATGATGGATTTCAGGGAAACAGATTACCTAGACTTGAGTTACTGAAGTGAGTGTGTGTCTGTACTCTGAAGGAAGGTTGGGGAATGTTGTAGCCTGAAGGGTTAATTGAACTGTGATGTCTGTACACTTCTGGCAAGATAGCTGCTAAGTGAATGATGGTGAAGATGTTTCATCTTTTTGTGTATCACCCTACCTTGGTGGGAGACAGCCAGTATATTAAAAAATAAAGTGCCTATGTACAGTATTTATTATGTGCTATTTGTAAGATATTGTTATAGCCATTTTTTTTGTAATATGTATGCATTTATATACATACAGTCATATCTCTCTTGTCAACTTTCCTACAAACAGGAGGGCTCAGGCTGCCAGATGTCCCTTCAATTTTGAAGCAAAAGTCATCACCATTGCCTGAATCAAGGTTGCATATACACGACCATACTGGATGTGAATGTGAAGGAAGCCTCGGAGAAACCAGTGAGGATTCCTTCACACACAGTTCTCAAGATTCATCTCTGGCATTAGAAGAGGATGAGGAAGGTGATGATGAATTAGAGTCTGATTGGAGAATATTTAAAGTAAGTTTGTGTGTTTTTATGTACGTAGTGTAAATGTCATTTGTTGATAATTAGGAAACCAGACTGAAGTTGAGATGTAGTACAGTAATTATTTAATTCTTGCTTCATAATTTGTATTTTGTCTAAAAAAACCATACCCTGCCTGTGGTATGGTTTGTTTGCAATTGTATCATTATGATTTTGTGACTCAAGTTATTTTGTTTAAGCTGTTGAACAGGCACTTAACAAGAAAGCCAAGCTGGTAAGGTAGTAAAACTCTTGAAAATGATGACAGGTATATCACAAGCATAGCAGTGTGATGGTAGAATTTTCAATCAATTCCTCAAGCACGTTTTGGAAACCACCAGAGTAGGATATGTATTTGTGGCAATTTTTTCCCAATGTCTTTAGTTAAGAGGGAATTAACACATATTTTTAGCAGCTTATCAATATTGAAAGTGTCATAAGCATTGGAAGAAGGTTGCTGCATGTACTCTGTCTAGAGGATTGTTTTTAATTTTAATGTAGGGTTTTATAGTTTGTCATTTTACCCTTAGCCTGCTGAGAACCCAGGCCTTCACCAGTATGATTTGGATATAAAGAGCCCACATCACAGACAGCCCGTCTCACCCGTAAGGTTAGTGCTGGTCTTCTTTAGCATATTGTTAGTAGTGGAATTTCCTACTGTATTTTGATTAAGTATTTGTAGTTATAGGAACAGCTTTCCTCATGGTGTCCTGTTTTCAGAGTTTAGTCTAACTTCTCCAGGATCCCATTTTTTGTGAAGAGAAATGTTCTAGTATCTTAGTTTCCATGTGTCTTGATATGTGCAGCCTATAGTGATTCATAAACCAGTTACAGAAGAGTGTTTTTTCATTCTTAAAACTTGTTTTTGATTTATTTTATTTATCAGAACTAGAACAGTTTGGTTATTCAGCATTTTAGATGCATTTCACTTTTAACATTAACAGCTTGCTATCATTGTGACCAGTTCACTCTCATAACACCTGAATCATACTTAGAAAGCAAGTTAAAACTATTCAAAGTATTTTTAATATTCCTTATTCCTTGTCATTATTTTGTTCTTTGTCATTTGATTCAAGTGTCAGCAAATTGAAACAAAAGGGAAAATATCCCATCCATTAATGCTGAAAGAGATGCTTGGTTCTTAGTTAGGCAAGCACCCGATTCAAGCCCCACCACCTCTGCAAAAACTGATTATGTATGAGTGAGGTGAAAGTGTTGAATGACGATGAAAGTATTTTCTTTTTGGGGATTTTTTCTTTTTGGGTCACCCTGCCTCAGTGGGAGACAGTCAACTTGTTGAAAAAAAAAATATAGTTGATTTATAAAATAAATCACTTATAGATGTTTTAATTTTTAATAAGATACTGTATGCACACTATTACTGTTATATGTATGGTACTTATAAATGACATTCTTGTTCTAGAGTTACATGTGGAAAAGATGGTGTGTTGTTTCATCTAGTGCAGCTTGAGGTGGGAGAAGGAGTTATAATTCAGTCTGAGCCTTCTACTGTGTCTCCATCAGTCTCTCCTGTCTCACCATCTGCTACCCAGCCTCCACCACCATTCCATTCTCAGGTGTTACAAAGCTTTAGGTCCACCTGTGCTCACATACATCATGTTCTTCATGCTTCTATTAGAGGCAAGGTTGGTGAACTATCAGTGTAAAGCTAGATAAATTAATATCTTGCCAGCTTTTAATTTCAGAGTAATATGCACAGACAGTTTTAAATTATTTTCAGTATAGTGTCTCTGCAATGTGCTCTAACATTATTCAATACACCCTGAACACCCCAGTCATTTTTAGTGATGTTTGAAAATGACTCTTGATCCAAGGAATTGGAGCTACCTTCCCTTTCTTAGATCAAACCTGATTTTCTCTAATTTCCAAGGCTCTGCATGATCTTTAGAAGTTTAACACTTTTTCCATGATAATGCATGTAATATTACAGTACTCTTAGTAATGTTCATCTATATGTTTGTGCCCACCTCTCCAAACAAGCTCTGGCATCTGTGTGGTGTATACATTTCTAAGCCTATATCTTGAATTTACTGAGACAGGTCATTAGCACACTGACTTTTTCATGTTGGGTACAAAGTGTATATACCAGTCTGAATGTGTGTAATAATACTCAGACTGAGTTTAACAAAAACATGTTTAACTGTCTTAATGTGCTTGACTTTAAAAAAGAAAAAACACACTTGGCAGATGCTTTCAGAATTTCAACACTCCAGATTAGTTATGCCTTAAAACACTATTTATGCATGTAAAAAAATAAAAAAAATTATTGTATCTTTTGTACACTAGGCCCCAAACTTGGTGATCTGACAAACAATGATCTGCACTTACAATCAGGGCATTTTAGAACAAGTTAATGACTTATGAGCACTGATCTGCAGATATTATCATAACTAATAATCAGACAAATTATTTAAAATAATTTTTTATCAGCTCTCTTTCATAAAATTGCACTGATAGTTTATGTTTAGATCATGCACGTTTGAAAAGTTCTTGTTTATTGGGTAGAGATTGGTTAATAGCTTTAGACTGAATAAATACAATATTGTTAAGCCGACTGGCCCATGCTGGGCAAATCCAACTCACACCTAGCTAGTGATAGCTATGACTATCTGCTGGAAGTGTTATGTGAGGTGAAGGACAGTGGGAGCTTGCTGCACCCTCCTATACTACTGAACCATCCTTAACCCTTTCAGGGTCCAGACCCCCAGTTTGAAATTTGTCCATAGGGTCCAAGAATTAAAAAAAAAAAAAAAAAAATTCTTATGAAATGGTAGAGAATATTTTTCTGACGGTAATTAAACAGAAAGTATGAAATTTGATGGAAATTTGACAAAATTATGCAATCGCGAATTTTGCCGTGTCAGCGATATTTACGCATCAGCAATTTTCCCAACTTTGACTCCTATTTTATGCCCATTACATTGCTCCAGCCAACCAAATTCTTTCCTGTTTCACTAGTATCACTTCTATTTTATCAGCTGAGCACAAAAACTGCCCAATCAACTATTTCAACTACCCAATAAAGTGATCAGAATTTGTTAATTTGGCCAATTTCACACAAAGTTCAAAATATTCCAATTTCAAAATAGGGTCCAGAATAAACAATGCAGGCATTCCTGGCACTAAACTAACATTTCCTCTGTTTCTTAATTATATTTCCAGGCTATACAGATGAATTCCATTTTGATTTTTTATTCACAAAAAGAATTTTTATTCAAACCAAAAAATAGATTTTCTGTTATGCAATATTGTAATATATGTAATTGTATAAATAATATCGGTACATTTCTTCCTTTCAACACACCAGCCGTATCCCACCGAGACGGGGTGGTCCAAAAGGAAAAACGAAAGTTTCTCCTTTTACATTTAGTAATATATACAGGAGAAGGGGGTTACTAGCCCCTTGCTCCTGGCATTTTAGTCGTCTCTTACAACACACATGGTGTACGGAGGAAGAATTCTGTTCCACTTCCCCATGGAGATAAGAGGAAATAAACAAGAACAAGAACTAGAAAGAAAATAGAAGAAAACCCAGAGGGGTGTGTATATATATGCTTGTACATGTATGTGTAGTGTGACCTAAGTGTAAGTAGAAGTAGCAAGATGTACCTGAAATCTTGCATATTTATGAGACAGAAGAAAGGAAACCAGCAGTCCTACCATCATGTAAAACGATTACAGGCTTTCATTTTACATGCACTTGGCAGGACGGTAGTACCTCCCTGGGTGGTTGCTGTCTACCAACCTACTACCATAATCAGCACATTTGTGAATGCAAATTAGACCCACCAGTTGACATGCATTGGAAGCATGATGTGATCTGTTTACTCTTGAACATTGGCAAAAATCGAACATTTCTGCTACTTTGAGCTCAACTTCAAGCTATTTTTAGTACTAAAACCAATCAAAATCATCTCCATTTCTGTAATATATATTCCATTCTATCAAATGTGACCAAGAAACTGTGAATAAACTGTAAAAAGCATATGAAAATACACCGTAAAGTCGCTGTTTTAATCCAAAAACACGGTCACCGTTTTTTTCTCATTATGCACTGCGTGCCGCAGGATTTGTTTTATATGGTGCACACTTACCACATAGATGCATGCTCTCATATCTAGGCCCAAACTTACCGCTCACAGCTTAAATGAGTGAGCCGAGCTCATGACAGTACTACGGCTTGGACCCTGGCTTCAAAGCCATAGAACTACAGGATGGACCCTCAGAGGGTTAAAGAACAAAAAGGCACAATACCATGACTAAAACAATACACAAATAACCTGCAGATAGGAAAAAAACCTATGATGTTTTGGCCCAACTTGGACCACTAACTAGTCACACTGACCAATTAACCAGTTTGAGGTTGGTGCCGCAGTACTACTGTTTAAACTCTGGGTCAGTGCTGTAGAACTACGTGATGAGCTCCGCTCATTCAAACTGTTTGTGGTAAATTTTTTCCATTATGCACTGCATGAGGCAGTGCATAATGGGAAAAGAACCCTGACTGTATTTTTGGTTTAAAATAGCAACTTTGCAGTGTATTTTTGTATGATTTTATGGTTATATTCTTGGTTTCTTTGTCTCATTTAATAGAATGGAAGATATATTACAGAAATAAAGATGATTTTGATTGGTTTTAGGACTTTAAGTAGCTTGAAACTAAGCTCAAATTGTTGGAAATGTTCGATTTTTACTGATATTCCAGAGTACAAAAGTTACGTCACTTGTCCAGTACGCATCCAACTGGTTGGTCTAATAAGCGTTCAGGAATGTGCTGACATTATACAGTTTTTACAATAATTAGGTAGTCTGCATAACAGTAAATCTTCTATTTTTTGTGTGAATAAGAATTCAAAATGGAAAGCAAATATATAGGAGAGGCCTACGGATGTAACTGATGAATAGAGGAAATTTTTTTTTTTGGTGCCAGGAATGTCGACATTGCTTATTATGGACCCTATTTATAAATTATCAGTTTTTTAAATTTTGTGTGAAATTGGCCAAATTCTTGATTTCTGATCACTTTTTTGAGTAGTTGAAGTAAATGGGCATATTTTGTACTCAGTCAATAGAATGTAAGGAATGCTAGTGAAATAGTTATGAGTTTGTTCGACTGGAATAATGGAACTGGCCTAAAATAGGACTCAAAATGGGTGAAATCACCGATGCATAAATATCACCGAGACTGAAATTCCGTAAGTTTTCCATTAAATTTCACACTTTGGTTTCATTATCTTTAGAAAAAGATTATCATTTAATAAAAAAAAGTTTTCTTTTAAATTCCTCAACCCTGAGAGCAATTCTCAGATCAGAGGATCCGACCCTGACAGGGTTAATGGCCCAAGATGGACTGAAACATCATCATGAGTTTCTTTCTCCTATGTGTGGGTTATTTGTGTATAACCATTATTCCCGCTTTTTTACCCTCCCCTTCCCCAGTCCAGCTGCTGCCTGCACCAACACAGATGTACTATGTATACTGTACTTAGCTTTGTTCTTTTTATTAAACATTTTTTACTATTTGTGAGTGAAAGGAAGCAACACAATGTAAATTGTGGGAAAAATATTCTTAGATAAAAAATATATAAATTAGATAGAGAATATTATGACTCAAGAGTGTATTGTCAATTATAACATGGAGGTGTATGGAAAAACGATTTCTAAGTTTTGAGCAACTGACTTAAAATTAATTCCAAAAAATTGTATTTTTTTTTTTTTTTTTTTTTTTTTTTTTTTTTTTTTTTTTTTTTTTTTTTAATTTTGGTTTTCCTTATAAAGGAACATAATTCTCTAAGGGCTAAAATAACATTTCTATTTATCTAAGGAATCCTGTTTCAAACTTATGGAGTTCCACAGTAGTAAATCCAGCTGTTTGTTGCATCAGCAACCAGTACACAGTGTTCATTCTCTGCATCCCCCCAGTGATAATATTGATATACATTTTATATACACTTGCTTGACTATTAAGTTTATTGAGTAATGCATTTCTCCTCTGTAGTAATCACATTCCTTATTTACTCTATGGAACATGTGCTCTTCCGACATTAAACCTGATAAGACCATCAGTAATTTTTAACAATTTCACATGCATATTTTCAACATCCAGTGAGCCTAAAGGTTGAATAGGAGTAGAATTAAAAACATTTGTAATTCTATGATACTGCAGTGTATTTTCTGAGTTTGTGTGCCATAGGCTATAAACTTTTTGACAGGTATAGGTTGGCCAATGCACCACACATTGGCCATAAAGCCAGTACAATACTCCCTTGGACTAATGGGGTTGCAGCTGGTAATGGCAAATGTGATGGTTAGAAATGAGACTTTTTCCTTGATTTGAACAATAACAGACATTTCTGTAAACAACAGACTCTGGCTCATCTTATTTTGTCCAGTGTTTACAAAGCTCATTAAATGAGGGGTTTTATGATAAATGCATTAATGAACTGTATATGGTCAAGTACTGTAGTACTTTGCTAGCAGTAGTTCACTTCTGGTGAATACTGTAGTGTTTTTATTTTCATCCCTTATTAAATTTTCTTTGTTTTAGGAACCCAGTGGAAACTACAGTGGCAGCACAGCACTTAATGGTATCAAGGAACATGGGGTGTTGTTCACATACACTCCTCCTAGTACTGATGCCGGGAATATAGGAAAGAGAAGAACCCAATCCTTTTCTTATTGGGTTGTTGGGTAAGCAAAAATGCATTATTAGATTCCCATGTATTGAGGATATTTTTAAGCAAATTGCACTTGCTATTTTTTTTTTTTTTTTTTCAACAAGTCGGTCGTCTCCCACCGAGGCAGGGTGACCCAAAAAAAGAAAGAAAATCCCCAAAAAGAAAATACTTTCATCATCATTCAACACTTTCACCACACTCACACATTATCACTGCTTTTGCAGAGGTGCTCAGAATACAACAGCTTAGAAGCATATACATATAAAGATACACAACATATCCCTCCAAACTGCCAATATCCCAAACCCCTCCTTTAAAGTGCAGGCATTGTACTTCCCATTTCCAGGACTCAAGTCTGACTAATTATCCTACATAAAATTAATTTGAAATTCTCATTACATATATTGTTGAACTATTTTTTTTCCAGTTGGGTCTATCTGGAAATAAGATAAAAGTTTTCTGTTTTAAGATGCTATTGTGTCACATTCACATCAGAATACTAATACAGTGGTCCCTCAAGTTCCAGTATTAATTAGTTCCAGAAGACATTGTACCTCAAAACTATTATAACTCAAACCCCAAAATACATAGTTTTATGGTAATTCACTTCCAGACCCTGAAAGTACAACTTTTACTGCACAATGGATTTGCATTTTCCATCTCTGTGATAATTTCTCTGCCTTTTTTTCACTAGATTTGTCAGTCACTTTAATATTCTTTATAATTTCTATTTGCTTGATAATGGTTGATTATGGAAAGCCATTATGACCAATGCACTAAGTAATTACATGCAAAAATTTTCACAATTTCTTGCTTGATCTTCAAAGAAATGGCTTGTTTATTATGCACTTTAGGGACCATGATAACTTGGTAACACAGATGTTGGTGTAGTTAAAACACAAATGCGTATCATATCTCAAGGTTTTCATTGCATTTCAAACAATTCCTTTATGGGGGTAAAAAGGTATATTACCAAATTTAAGATGAATGTTATTTGGCCTCAGAGGCAAGCATTAGTTGTGTGAATAGGGATTTATATATTCCAATTGGGGTAACCCCCCCACTGCAAAAAGTGAAAGGACAGTTCATTACATCATTTTTTTTTTTCAGGCGTCTGCTTGTTGCACCATATCAGCGAGAAGTTTATGTATGCTTTCACGAATCCATACCTCAGAATGTGCTTGAATTAGCCTTCAAAGTGTCACTAGGATGCATCATCTGAGTGGACATGAGTTGCTATATCTTCATTAAAGTAATTAAATATAAAGCATATAATCATAATTCACATGAGTTATGTTCCTGAAAATTGTACTACTAATGATTTCCACTTTTGAACAGAAAAACATGGAAAAAATAGAAAGAGCTATAACAATAATTTTTCTCACCTAACATTATCTACGATGATGCGTTGTGAAATGAGTGAACTCTGGCAAGGTTCAGTTTAAAAAAAGTCACGAGCTAAAAAATAATTACGTTAATACTGTACTGTACATTATTTCTTACTTCCCTTCAAGTCGAGTTCAGGATGCTTAACATATTGGAGAGGGTGGCTGTGGACCTATTCCCCATTCTTTTCACGATATCATGCTGAGGATTACTCATTGCACAAGCCCTTATTGTTGCCTCAGTCTCTCAAGTTGACCAAATCATTGATTATCTAAACGTCAAATGTGTGTGCCATATCCATGATGCTTGCACCACTCTTCAGCATCATAATTACTTCCTTTGTTTTCATAACTATATTGTCACACTTAATCATCGTCCATGCTTCACAAATATCATCTACACTTCGTTTGGCAGCCATGATAAATATCCAGAGACAAGATGGGGCGATGACAAGAAGGAAAAACTGCAAGAGATTTTATATTATTTATGAAATGAAAAAATTCTATATGTAATGCATCTAGTGTTATTATCTTCTGAGAGTTCTAACAAACCATTAAGTGATACTAGTAAAAAGATCTATATTGTTAACATTGGTTAGTAAGTGGGGAATATGCACTCCTAGGGAGGCAAAATATAACTATATTGTAGCAACCAGAAATATTAGCTGGCAGAGGGAATTTAGCAATGATCAAGGCATTAACCCTTGTGTTCACTTAGTTCTACAAAAAGAAAAAAATATTGAGGCCTCTACAATAAATACTCTAAAAATCAAACTGATCACAACCATGTAATTCAACAGTAAATAAGGAAACTATACAAGCACAGTGCACTGTGGCTGGCACATTTTGAGATTTGGGAATCCTGGGCATTTCTATTGAAGTAAAAATAAAATAAAGATCATTTTATCTCTGGTCAAATCAGAAAAAAAGAACCCTGCCTCTTGCATTTGAAACTGACATTGACAAAATTACTTTTAACCATAATCTCTACATTTGGAAATGTTGATATTAAATAGTTTGTATCATGATGTACAGTACATTTATTTTTGTTTTTTTTTTGCATTTTTTTTTTGTAAATAGGAGAAACTTTATCCTTTAAAATATATTGGTACTGATATCTGCACAGGCTTAACTTCCATTCAATCAGAAATGAGAACACATATGGGTCTTTATGTATGGCAAACACAAGGCAGTGTTCAGTAAGCCTTTGCAAACCAGGGCCACCCTGGTGAAGGAAGTCCCTACCAGTTCAGTCTAAGGTGTCAACAAAGGCCGTAATCCCCCCACCACGAAAAGGAACTGCCTTCAGGGGGTTCATATATTCAAAATTTCTGCATGTTACTTCATGCAGTTTTTCCATTATGTACCTGTTATTTCATGAGAACATTCCTGTTCTCACACGATATTCCATTACCCCAATCTCATCCATTTTGGAGTACCATTTTTTAAATCTATATAAACCATTATTAAAAAACTATAAGACATTATACAGTAGTCATTATAAAAATTTTACAGTATAAAGCCTTTGATTTCTAACCTTCATACCATACCTTTCAAAACAATTTTAGTGATGTTGTTCACCTTCAGCTCTAAGAACACTAAAAGCTAATTCAGCTTTCTTCTTGAGGAGCTCTGGCTCGGCAATGACACGTAAAAGATCTTTGTAATCCATTTGTAAAAGCATCCCTGTTAACTTGGCTGCCTCCTGGGGATACTTTGACACTATTTTTTCATATATAACTTCTCCCAACTCCTCTTTCTCCTTGCTAAGAGTTATGGGTGATGCCAGTGGAACGTCTGTATGACCTTCATTCTGAAAAGTTTTTATTCAAGTTACCTCACTGTATGACCCCTGTGGGTTTAGCACTTAAGTTTTGATTGTAATAATAATTATAATTATTCAAGTTTCAACATTTATAATTGTAGTTATAATACAGTACTGGTGATTCAGTATTTCTAATCCTGAACTCTCCCAGATTTGGGAATTTACATTTAAAATTTAGAACACACTCTTATTCACAATCTTCTGAAGAAAAACGTTTTTTTTTTTTTTAACACATTGGCTATTTCCCACCAAGGCAGGGTGGCCTGAAAAAGAAAAACTTTCATCATAAACTCCATCACTGTCTTGCCAGAGGCATCCTTACACTAAGTTATAAAACTGCAACATTAACACCCCCTCCTTTAGAGTGCAGGCATTGTACTTCCCATCTCCATGACTCAAGTCCGGTCTGCTGGTTTCCCTGAATCCCTTCATAAATGTTACCTTGCTCACACTCCAACAGCACATTAAGTCCTAAAAACCATTTGTCTCCATTTGCTTCTAACATGCTCATGCATGTTGCTGGAAGTCCAAGCCCCTCATACACAAAACCTCATTACCCACTCCCTCCAACCTTTCCTAGGCTGACCCCTACCCTGACTTCCCTCCACTACAGATTTATACACTCTCCGAAGTCATTCTATTTCTTTCCACCCTCTCTACATGTCTGAACCATCTCAATAAACCCTCCTCAGCCTTCAAGATAATAGTGTTGGTAATCTTGCACCTCCTCCTAATCTCCAAACTACGGATTCTCTGCATTATATTCACACCACACATTGCCCTCAGACATGGCATCTCCACTGCCTCCAGCCTTCTCCTTGTTGCAACATTCACCACCGATGCTTCACACCCATATAAGAGCATTGGTATAACTATACTCTCATACATTCCCCTCTTTGCTTCCATGCATAAAGTTCTTTGTCTCCACAGGCTCAGTACACCACTCACCTTTTTTTCCTTGTCAACTGTATGATTCACCTCATCTTTCATAGACCCATCTGCTGACACGTCCACTCCCAGAGAGTTAGGTTCCAGGCTACCGCCGTAAAGCGGAAATTGCCGTAAAGTGGATCACCTTTTTTTTCCCTTATAAATGCATACAAATACTAGATAACAAGTTTACACTAATATGTATATTAGACGAAGAATGAGGGGAGGCATGATCGAAGTGTACAAGTGGAAGATGGGTATTAATAAAGGGGATATTAGTAAGGTCTTAAGGATATCTCTCCAGGAGAGAACCCGCAGTAATGGATTCAAATTGGACAAGTTTAGATTTAGAAGGGATGTAGGAAAGTATTGGTTTGGAAATAGGGTAGTTGAGTGGAATAGTCTACCTAGTTGGGTTATTGAGGCTAAAACCTTGGGTAGCTTCAAATATAGGTTGGATAAATACACGAGTGAGAGGGGTTGGATTTGAGTGGGAGTTGTATATGAGAGTGGATAGAGTTATCAGAGCTTATTTCTTGGGTGGCATTGAAAATTGGGTTGGGCAACTGTTTTATTAGTGGGATGGATTGCAAAGGACGTGCCAAGTATGGGCCAACAGGCCTGCTGCAGTGTTCCTTCTTTCTTATGTTCTTATATTAAGTTAGCAATAGAACTAGGCATCAAAAACAATAAAAAAGTAAAATACACACATCATTACTTATCTTAAAATATTTGTAGTCTTAATCTAGGGTGAGACAAGTAGTATTTATTGTAAGAAATCAAGTGTGGTATGTATGGTAGTCAGCCGGGCTACCATACCAGGCCACCCCACCCACACAGACTATTCTATGATATTTAAGCATCCCAGAGCAAAAAAATGCATATACAGTTCACTCATTACTTACCTTAAAATATTTGTAGTCTTAATGTAGGGTCAGAGGTGAGTAAATGAGATAAAACAAATAAATGAGAGAGAATGAGTACATGAGAGAGGACAGGCGCAGAGTTATGTAAACAAACCAGGCGAACGTAAGTTTTGTAAACAAACTAAGTGTACACGTCCGGTTTGTATACAAGTTACATTGTGTGCAAGTTGTCTCTACATTGATATGGTAGAATAAATAAAGAACACTCCCATTCTCATATAACACCATTTTTAGAAGAAATGACGCTCTGAGTGAAGGCAATGGAAATAAGTCACTCTGTCTGACTTTTTTGGGTTATCCTAGGTTCTCTACACATATGCTGTCATGTGTGATAATCTATGTAACTGTATTTGTGTATACCTGAATAAACTTACAGACATACAAAAGGAATAATTTTCTATAGTTACCCCCAGTAACACATTTTCTCTGATGTTGGACTAGAGAAAATGTTATTCTTGCCGTCACTCGTAAAAGTCTGGCTCCCACCTCTCATATTTATGTTTATTTATTCTATTGTGGGGTGTATTTATCATCTTTATATGTTATGTATCGTGTTTATTATATAATTTTGAAAAAAATATCATGGATGGATTAATGAAAATGTGTATATTAACGTAATATACAACATTTGATGAAACACGGTGATTATTATTATTTCTAATATGGCATCACTTGTGCAAGTCGTCTGCTACCACATCTCATATTTATGTTTATTTATTCTACTGTGGGGTGTATTTATCATCTTTATATGTTATGCATTGTGTTTATTATATACAGTGGACCCTCAGCTAACGATGGCATCAGCTAACGTTAAATCCAGCTAACGATACATTTTAACGCAAAATTTTTGCCTCAGCTAACGCTAAAAAACTCGCCCAATGCGATTCGTTGAGACGCGTCCACGTGTGGCCTGAGCGTGCCTCAGTTGTCCCGTGGGTGCCAGAATTTACAAGCCAGCCACTGTGGTCGCATACAATCGGAACATTTCATATTATCACAGCGTTTTTAGTGATTGTACCTGCAAAATAAGTCACCATGGGCCCCAAGAAAGCTTCTAGTGCCAACCCTGTTATAAAAAGGGTGAGAATTAGTATGGAAATTAAGAAAGATTTTGGGGCTAACCCTGAGACGCCTATGCCAGTTGTGGAATCCATTGTGTCTACTTCAAAGATTAAGGAAATGTGTGCAAAGTGGGTTGAACTGCAAACCTTTATGGATGAAAATCACCCTAACACAGCTATTGCAAGCCATGCTGGTGACTATTACAATAACAATGTTGTGGCCCATTTTAGGCAAATCTTAAAGGAACGGGAGATACAGACCTCTATAGACAGATCTGTTGTGTGACAGAGGTCCAGTGACTCTCAAGCTGGTTCTAGTGGCATTAAAAGAAGAAGGGAAGTAACCCCAGAAAGGGACTTGATACCTCAAGTCCTAATGGAAGGGGATTCCCCTTCTAAACATTAACAACTTCCACACTCTCCCCTCCTCCCATCCCATCAATCATCACCAGATCTTCAATAAAGGCAAGTGTCAGTTTGTGTGTATTAAAATTAATATTTCATGTGGTAAAAATTTTTTTTTTTTCACACTTTGGGGTGTCTTGCACAGATTAATTTGATTTCCATTATTTCTTATGGGGAAAATTAATTCAGCTAACAATAATTTCAGCTAACGATAAGCTTTCAGGAACGGATTAATATCGCTAGCTGAGGGTCCACTGTAATTTTGAAAAAATATCATAGATGGATTAATGAAAATATGTATATTAACGTAATATACGACATTTAATGAGACTCGGCGATTATCATCATTACTAATATGATGTCTCGAGACATAAAACACTCTTACTGATTTTAATTTGTACCTGCACGCCAGCACAGTATGTAAATTTATTTAGGTACAGGTATACATAAGTATAATTATCAGAGTATATATAAATATGAAATAACTTTTAAAAACAATTGAAATTTTGGAGTTTCCAGACATAATGGAGAGCCTTAGTGCTTACGGATCTCACATAGAATGTAAACAAACCGGGTGGAGCACGGTGACCATATTAGAAAGTCAGGTGTGGGGAGCCGTATAGAGAGTTTTGGTCATAATTTGAAATGACCGTATTAGCGGAACGCCATAAAGCGGGGCCCTACTGTATACTTTTTTATCCTCACACACTATCATTTGCCCCTAGCACCCCAATCTTATCTATTACACCCTCTACAACAGTTTCTCAAACTTTAGCACTTAGATCCTGCACCACAATTACTCTCTCACCTAGTTCAAAACTCCCCTAAACACTCATTTAACATTTCCCCAAATCTCTCTCTCTCTCTCTTCTACACTCCTCTCTTCTCCAGGTGCATAAACACTTAGTGTAACTCACTTTTGGCATCTAAACCTTATTTTATTCCACAATCTTTGAATTTATACAATTATATATTCTCTCTTTTCCTGCATAATCAATAAATTTGTAGTACTCTAATCAAAACATTCTTGTGTTTTACTAACCTGTATATATTTCAGATATTCACCTCGAGCCTTGATAACAGCTTCATTAAGAGCCTCTTCATTATTCAACAACTGTGTGATGGTAGGAATAGGAAGTTCTAGCAGCATCCCAGTAACCTGTTTTAACAAAAATTGCTGCTTTGATTACTCCTACACAATGATGATATTGAAGTGACAGTTGTTAGACAATTTGACAACACAACAGTTGTCCAAGTAATATTTAATACAAGAGAAGAACTGAAAGAAAGGTAAATTGCTCACACTCCAATAGCACGTCAAATAAACAATCTTTTCTCCACTTAAATATACACACACATATGCTTGCAAGATACTAAAACTCTTAGTAATGTACTTAAAGCTTCTTTTCAAATTCCAATGCTTCCTCACACATCTATGCCTCCTCTCATTCACCACCCTACATTTAAACACCCTACTGGTCAACCTGACCTTAGTGGGTTTAGGGTCCGAACCCTTGATTGGTTTCAAACGGATTCGTTGGACAATAAAGCAGACTGTAAACGGATGGGGTTGTAGGTGCCCTTATCAAACACAAACAATAAATATAAATCAGGAACCTACACCGGTAAGCTGTCCAATATACAAGTACAGTTAGAAATAGAAATACAAATAGCTAGAGCTTCATTTAAGGTTATTAATAGAGTATTCAAGAGGTTGCTAGTAGAATTACAGTAAATCAACCATTCAAATCATTATGAAGCTCTGTGTAGTCTGCAGTCAATCAAACAAACGGGCTTCCACATGGATAAATTGTCATTTTTGTGGAAATTGGTGTCACGCCCCTTGTGCAGATATCCAAGAACTAGCTACAGGCAGTATTAAAACAGGGAAGTGTTTTTGGGTATGCCCAAATGAGATAAATCTGTGGACTAAAATCACAAGGGTATTAAAAGAGGATAACATCAAAGCTGCTTTCATAGAAAACCTGGAAGCTTTCTACAACAGATGGGAACATAAAAGTCTGGGCTGAATGGTACTGCCCTTGATACTGGCCATGTAGTCAGAAACTGTAAGGCTGGAGGTGATGCCCTGGTAGTCAGTAAATGTGGGGCTGATAGTGCTGTCCTGGGAGACTGTAATGGTGAAGCTGGAGGTGCTGTCCTGGGAGACTGTAATGGTGAAGCTGGAGGTGCTGTCCTGGGAGACAGTAATGGTGAAGCTGGAGGTGCTGTCCTGGGAGACAGTAATGGTGAAGCTGGAGGTGCTGTCCTGGGAGACAGTAATGGTGAAGCTGGAGGTGCTGTCCTGGGAGACAGTAATGGTGAAGCTGGAGGTGCTGTCCTGGGAGACAGTAATGGTGAAGCTGGAGGTGCTGTCCTGGGAGACAGTAATGGTGAAGCTGGAGGTGCTGTCCTGGGAGACAGTAATGGTGAAGCTGGAGATTTTTCCAGGTAGTCGGGAATTATACGCAGGAAGGAATACATATAAATGACCCCATAGGGGACAGGAGCCATAGGGGGTAAACAAGTGTAGTCAAAGATAAGATAAAACCAGTATTGCAAACTAGAAATACCACAGGAAATAGCGAACAAGAGGACTCCACTAGCAATAGTGAGGATATATTACCAAAAACAACTGGTGGGAGCTCCATTGTTGGTGCTAGGGAGGATAGGAATAAGACAGGTAAACATGCACCAACAGGGAATACAGTCACAGAAACCCAAGGCAAACAGAAACCAAGCCTGTGCACATACTATGCACTTGGTATCTGCAGACATGGGAAATCTGGAAAAACAGACGGGACGTGCAACTATGACCACCCTAGAAAATGCCGTGCCCATATGACAACAGGAAAATGCAAACTCCCTTCCTGTAAGCTTTTTCACCCTGAAATGTGTACCTCTTCAGTACAAGAAAGACTGTGCTATAACTTAAATTGCCAGGCACACCATCTAAAGGGGACAAAAAGATACAAAACATCCAGGCCATGGGAAAACCTGGTTAGCCACAGCCACTCAAGAGGGAGAGGTTTTTTAGTGCCAGGAAGGAAAAAAAACTGGCAGGAAATGGCAGAAATTGTACACCAAATCCAGTCATTCCTGGAGTGGAACCACAGTCGATGGCCTCCACTCCAAACCAACAGATACAGATACTAATGCCGGAAAAAAAATCCCCCCCAGTACCAACAATACCACCAGTCCGATGACATTCTTCTTTGCAAATATACAGGGTCTAAAGCCAGCAACAACAAAATACCTTTCATCCATGGACTGCTTGCAGAGGCAAAGGCAATGTTCGTGGCTTTCACTGAGACCCACATAAAGGATCACTTGGACAACAAAATATGGATCCCAGGTTACAACCTATACAGATGTGACAGAGTGATCAGGCTCTGATCCACCAGGAGGCCTGGTCACAGACCGGGCCGCAGGGGCGTTGACCCCCGGAACTCTCTCCAGGTAACCTATTTACAACTTTTTCCAATGACCAAACTATATTAATAACCTTTCCCTTGCCTCTGAATTATAATTTTCATACCACCACTACTACTTTTTTTTTAATTTCCTGCCTCCCCAGTTTCTGCATAATGTTAATCCTGCACATGATCTCAAATACAACATACTTGTAATATTTGTTTTGTTTTGTTTTGTTTAATACGTCAGCCATTTCCCACTGAGGCAGGGTGATCCAAAAAAGAAAGAAAAATCCAAAAAGAAGAAGAAAAAACTTTCATCATCATTCATATAAAATCAATGTCTTTGCAGAGGTGCTCATATATGACAGTTTAGATGTCACTGCAAACAACCAATATCCCTAACCCCTCCTTTAACCCCTTGACTGTCGCAACCCCAAATCCTGAGGTGTCTCCTGGTGTCGCAAAATTCCCCCCCCCCAAAAAAAAAAAAAAATTCTTATGAAATGATAAAGAATCTTTTCCCAATTGTAATAACACCAAAAGAATGAAATTTGATGGAAAACTGACGGAATTACGCTCTTGTAAAGTCAGCAACCTCAGCGATATTTATGAATTGGCGATTTCGCCCACTTTGAGTCCTATTTTCGGCTAATTCCATTGTTCTAGTCAACCAAACTCCTAGCTATTTCTTTAGAACTCCATTTTTTCTATCGATTGAGTACAAGAAACTGCCCATTTACTGATTTCAACTACCCAATAATGTGGTCAGAAATTTGCAATTTGGCCAATTTCACGAAAATTAAAAAAGATGACAATTTCAAAACAGGGTCCAGAATGAACAATGCAGACATTCCTGGCTCTAAAATAACATTTTCTTTGTTCATTAGTCATGTCTCCAGGCCCCTCTGATATTACTCTTACTTTCTGTTTTGAATTTTTATTCAAACAAAAAATAGAATACTATTTACTGTTATGCAGACTACTGCAATATTGTAATAATTGTATAAATAATGTCAACCCATTACTGACTGCATATTAGAATGGCTACTTGGACATTTATTGAAAAATGACATCATTTGTTTACTTTTGAACATCGGCAAAAATCAAACATTTCCCCTACTTTGAGCTCCATTTCAAGGTTCTTTTCACAGGAAAACCAATCAAAATCACCTCTATTTCTATATGTTTTCCATTCTATCAAATGAGACCAAGAAAACGAGAATACAACCATAAATACTATACGAAAATAGACCACAAAGTCGGCATTTAAATTAAAAAAAAAAGTCGTAGTTTTTTTTTCTCAATATGCACTGTGTGCTGCAGGATTTTTTTTTATATGGTGCACACTGATCACACAGACCCATTCTCTCACATGTGGGCCTACCAGCTTTCTCCTGCTTGATTTGAAGCCGCTAGAATTTTTTTTATATGGTGCACACTGATCACACAGACCCATTCTCTCACATGTGGGCCTACCAGCTTTCTCCTGCTTGATTTGAAGCCGCTAGAATTTATAAATGTATATATACGTCAAAAACGGTGGCTCGTAAGATGTATGTATATGACCAAAACAGTCAAAGGGTTAAAGTGCAGGCATTGTACTTCCCACCTCCAGGACTCAAGTCTAGCTAACCAGTTCCCCTGAATCCCTTCACAAAATATTACCCTGCTCACACTCCAACAGCTTGTCAGGTCACAAAAACCATTTGTCTCCATTCACTCCTATCTAACATGCTCATGCACGCTTGCTGGAAGTTCAAGCCTCTCGTCCACAAAACCTCCTTTACCCCTCTCCCTCCAACCTTTCCTAGAGCGACCCCTACCCTGCTTTCCTTCCACTACAGATTTATATGTTCTCCAAGTGATTCTACCTGTGATCAATTCTGAAGGCTTTCCTATCTTACCTATCTTATAATTTTCATACCACCACTACTACTTTTTTTTTAATTTCCTGCCTCCCCAGTTTCTGCATAATGTTAATCCTGCACATGATCTCAAATACAACATACTTGTAATATTTGTTTTGTTTTGTTTTGTTTAATACGTCAGCCATTTCCCACTGAGGCAGGGTGATCCAAAAAAGAAAGAAAAATCCAAAAAGAAGAAGAAAAAACTTTCATCATCATTCATATAAAATCAATGTCTTTGCAGAGGTGCTCATATATGACAGTTTAGATGTCACTGCAAACAACCAATATCCCTAACCCCTCCTTTAACCCCTTGACTGTCGCAACCCCAAATCCTGAGGCGTCTCCTGGTGTCGCAAAATTCCCCCCCCCCCAAAAAAAAAAAAAAATTCTTATGAAATGATAAAGAATCTTTTCCCAATTGTAATAACACCAAAAGAATGAAATTTGATGGAAAACTGACGGAATTACGCTCTTGTAAAGTCAGCAACCTCAGCGATATTTATGAATTGGCGATTTCGCCCACTTTGAGTCCTATTTTCGGCTAATTCCATTGTTCTAGTCAACCAAACTCCTAGCTATTTCTTTAGAACTCCATTTTTTCTATCGATTGAGTACAAGAAACTGCCCATTTACTGATTTCAACTACCCAATAATGTGGTCAGAAATTTGCAATTTGGCCAATTTCACGAAAATTAAAAAAGATGACAATTTCAAAACAGGGTCCAGAATGAACAATGCAGACATTCCTGGCTCTAAAATAACATTTTCTTTGTTCATTAGTCATGTCTCCAGGCCCCTCTGATATTACTCTTACTTTCTGTTTTGAATTTTTATTCAAACAAAAAATAGAATACTATTTACTGTTATGCAGACTACTGCAATATTGTAATAATTGTATAAATAATGTCAACCCATTACTGACTGCATATTAGAATGGCTACTTGGACATTTATTGAAAAATGACATCATGTGTTTACTTTTGAACATCGGCAAAAATCAAACATTTCCCCTACTTTGAGCTCCATTTCAAGGTTCTTTTCACAGGAAAACCAATCAAAATCACCTCTATTTCTATATGTTTTCCATTCTATCAAATGAGACCAAGAAAACGAGAATACAACCATAAATACTATACGAAAATAGACCACAAAGTCGGCATTTAAATTAAAAAAAAAAGTCGTAGTTTTTTTTTCTCAATATGCACTGTGTGCTGCAGGATTTTTTTTTATATGGTGCACACTGATCACACAGACCCATTCTCTCACATGTGGGCCTACCAGCTTTCTCCTGCTTGATTTGAAGCCGCTAGAATTTTTTTTATATGGTGCACACTGATCACACAGACCCATTCTCTCACATGTGGGCCTACCAGCTTTCTCCTGCTTGATTTGAAGCCGCTAGAATTTATAAATGTATATATACGTCAAAAACGGTGGCTCGTAAGATGTATGTATATGACCAAAACAGTCAAAGGGTTAAAGTGCAGGCATTGTACTTCCCACCTCCAGGACTCAAGTCTAGCTAACCAGTTCCCCTGAATCCCTTCACAAAATATTACCCTGCTCACACTCCAACAGCTTGTCAGGTCACAAAAACCATTTGTCTCCATTCACTCCTATCTAACATGCTCATGCACGCTTGCTGGAAGTTCAAGCCTCTCGTCCACAAAACCTCCTTTACCCCTCTCCCTCCAACCTTTCCTAGAGCGACCCCTACCCTGCTTTCCTTCCACTACAGATTTATATGTTCTCCAAGTGATTCTACCTGTGATCAATTCTGAAGGCTTTCCTATCTTACCAGCCCAAACTATGGTCAAACTATCTTATTCAATTTCTTTTGAACCAGACTGTTGTTAGTGACCTTCATAGATTCCTTGATCTGGCATCTGGCAAAGGTAGTGATTCATTTTCCTCTTGCAGCCTTCTACATTTGTTCAGGTAATATTTTTGATATCTGCTGGAGGTATGTTGAGGATTCTTGGGCCATGGACAACAACAAATTACCTAAAACCAACAGTAACTGAACAAAAAAGCTGCTGTCTGAATGATAGCTCAATTATTTTCCAGTCAACATAAACCCCACTCTTCAGAATTTAAATTTATTCAACACAGAGAACATTCACTTTTACTACTACTACTTCTTCTTTCAATGAATCAGCTGTATCCCACCGAAGCAGAGTGGCCCCAAAAGAAGAACGAAAGTTTCTCTTTTTAACTTTAGTAATGTACACAAGAGAAGGGGTTACTAGCCCCTTGCTCCCAGCATTTTAGTTGCCTCTTACGACACACATGGCTTACGGAGGAAGAATTCTGTTCCACTTCCCCATGGAGATAAGAGGAAATAAACAAAAACATGAACTAGCATGAAAATAGAAGAAAACCCAGAGGGGTGTATATATATATATGTTTGTACATGCATGTGTAGTGTGAACTAATTGTAAGCAGAAGTAGCATGACATACCTGAAATCTTGCATGTTTATGAGAAAGAAAAAGGACACCAGCAATCCTATCATCATGTAAAACAATTACAGGCTTTCATTTTACACTCACCTGGCAGGACGGTAGAACCTTCCTGGGCGGTTGCTGTCTACCAACCTACTACCTAGGACTTATTACTGCGCATACTATGTATATACAGGACAATCAACACAAGTATTAACTCAGACCTGAAGTTCCTCTGAGAGAGTTGTAACACAAATCATAAGCATAATTTTTTTTTTTAACACCGACTGTCTCCCACTGAGGTAGGATGACCCAAAAAAGAAGAAACACTCTCACCATCACTAAAGATATTAGTGTCTTTCCAGAGGTTCACTGATACTACAGTTCAGATGCCCCTCCAAACTGCAAATATCCCCACCCCTCCTTCAGAGTGCAGGCATTGTATTTCTCACCTCCAGGACTCAAGTCCAGCTAATTGGTTTCCCTGAATCACTTCATAAATGTTAGCTTGCCCACACTCCAACAGCACATCAAGTTATGAAAAACTACTCACCTCTAATCCTATCTAACACATTCACACATGCATGCTGGATGCCCAAACCCCTCACACACAAACCTTCCTTATCCCCTCCCTCCAATCTTTCCCAGAGTGACCCCTATCCTGTCTTCCCTCCACTACAGATTTATACACCTTGCAAGTCATCCTATTTTGCCCCATCCTCTCCAAATGTCCAAACCACTTCTACAATCCCTTTGGTGGCCCGGTGGCCTGGTAGCTAAAGCTCCCACTTCACACACGGAGGACCCGGGTTTGATTTCTGGAGGGTGGAAACATATCGACGCTTTTGCTTACACCTGTTGTCCTGTTCACCTAGCAGCAAATAGGTACCTGGGTGTTAGTCAACTGGTGTGGGTTGCATTCTGGGGGACAAGGTTGAGGACCCCAATGGAAATAAGTTAGACAGTCCTCGATGATGCACTGACTTTCTTGGGTTATCCTGGGTGGCTAACCCTCCGGGGTTAAAAATCCAAACAAAATCTTATCTTATCTTACCTCAGCCCTCTGGATAATACTCTTAGTAACTCTGCACTCTGCCCTCATCTCCAAACTATGAATTCTCTGCAACATTCACAACCCATGTTTCTCATACACATAAGAGTGTTGGCACCACTATATTCTTGTACATTCCTCTCTTTATCTCCATGGATAATGTTCTTTGTCTACACAGATGCCTCAATGCACCTTTTCCCTTCATCAATTCTATGGTTCACCTCGCCTTTCATATATGTACCCATCCACTGACAAGTCCACTCACAAATATCTGAACACATTTACTTCCTCCAGACTCCCTCTTTCCAATCTTTCATTATCTAACTTGTTTGTTGCTTGCATCACCTTGCTCTTTCTTATGTTCACTTTTAATTTCCTCCCTTTATATGCCCTCAAATTCATCCAAGTGTTATTGGTTAATCTGACAAACACCTGACATGGGTCTGTTATGAAATGACTCTTCAGTTTTGATGTCATTAGGGCAAGGAAATGGGAAAACAGCAGTGTCAGAGGACACATGTGGAAAATCGTAGTCAATATCCTGACAGCACTCTACTAGAGAAGTGATTAATGGCTGTTTTACACACACACACACACATACACACATGTAGTGTAGTAGATCACAAGCGCCAGGCTCTGAGAATCTTAGTGTTTTTAGGGCGTGCTTTAGCAGCTAGAAGCAACCAGTGTTAGTAACAACGTCAGTGAACAACCCTACAAGTGATAACCAAAGTATTAGCAAAAAAAATAAAGTAAAGGCGAGAGAAAGCCTGAAATTATACAACAAAATTTCAAAGTGCCAGTTCGTTGAGGCCTAGTTGGCACTTGTTGCCACACTGTTACAAATATACAAAGTACAAAGCGAGTGACTAAAGACAAAAGATCAAATAGAATTAAGAGAGGTTGGCTAACGAGAAACTATGATGTAGCACACAGCCAGCGTGAACAAGCTAGCCAGAAAGGGGATATATATATATATATATATAATATATATATATATTATATATATATATATTATATTATATATATATATATATATATATATATATATATATATATATATATATATATATATATATATATTATATATATATATATATATATATATATATATATATATATATATATATATATATATATATATATATATATATATATATACAGTGGACCCCCGGTTAACGATATTTTTTCACTCCAGAAGTATGTTCAGGTGCCAGTACTGACCGAATTTGTTCCCATAAGAAATATTGTGAAGTAGATTAGTCCATTTCAGACCCCCAAACATACACGTACAAATGCACTTACATAAATACACTTACATAATTGGTCGCATTCGGAGGTAATCGTTATGCGGGGGTCCACTGTATATATATTATATATATATATATATATATATATATATATACATACATATACATAAATATAAGCAGAGAAGGTGGCAGCAGTAGGCCTGAGGAAGTAGCACTGCCATAACAGGTTGGGTGTCATCACAAATAAGAAGTGTACTTACCAAAAGTGAAGTGTAAATTATAAAAGTAGCACTATACAAGTGATAAGTGTGGTAAATGAGGACTCAAAAGGGCAACGAGAAAAGAATAATTGAAGAAGTCAGAGGCGGAAGGGCGAGGTGCACGAGTCATCGTACAGCGAGCATCGTACAGCGAGCATCGTACATCAGGCATCTGGATGGACGTCCCCTCTGAGTTGTAACGTACTAATCACCTGTTTGTGGTTGGTGGGAAGTTTTGAGTGGTAGAGCCGGCCCTACGATCACTGGTAGCTGGCTATCACAAACCCTGCTCCAGAGCGATTATCATACACACAACACCTAGCAGTAGTAGGAAGATAAAATTTGTAGGAGCAAGGAATAGGCAGGAGGATTAAGTCGGGGCTAATGGGACTACAGCCCTGACAACAGTTTCGAGAGATAATGTTTTAGGACACAAAGACAGTACAATCTGAGAAGCAAGTATTGGGTACACATGTAGTAAAAGGTAGTACATAACTGGGTGAAAGAGACTCGTTAACACACGCTAGTATTATAATTATTAGAATTACTTTCAGTGTTAATGGTATCTTATTAGTATTATGGATGCACAGAGGTGAAATGTATTTCTGGGACATATAAACAACTGACGTGCTCACACACACGCGCGCGCACACACATACACACTCGGGGCCAGGAGCTGAGTCTCGACCCCTGAAACCACAACTAGGTGAGTACACACACCCACTCATTCACACAGCTGATCCTTGGAATTTGACCGCGTCCCCTCACCCCCCACACACCTTTCCCTCCCCCACAGACCATTCCCCTCCCCCGCTCTTGCCTTCACTCCCTCCTCCCTCCCTCCTCCCTCCTATCTTTCTCTCTCCCCCTCCCTCGCATTTCTCTCTCTCATAGCCTTTTTCCCTCCCCTTCCCCCTACTCTCTCTCTCTCTCTCTCTCTCTCTCTCACTCCCATAACCCTATCCCTCACCCTCCTCTCTCTCTATAGGCTTCTCTCTCCATCTCCCTTTTTCTATATTTATACCCCTCCCTCACATTTCTCTCTCTCTCCCCCTTGGTCTTATCCCTCACCTCCATACTCTCTCCTCTCTCTACCCTTTCTCTCTCCCCCTCTCACCCTCTCCCTCCTCTAGCCTTCTGTCTGTGGTTAAAAAAAAAAAAAAAAAATGGGTGGCCTTAGAGGACAGAAAACCAGAGATCTGGTGGACGAACCAGGGAGGAAAGACTGGGAGTTAGTGCTCCAAAAAAGGGAGGAAGAGTGGGGAAGGAAGACAGTAGAGCTTCGTAAGAAAATGGAGGAGCGGATAGCTGAAGAGTGCAGGAAGTGGGAAGTACAGGTCTTAGCAGCAGAAGCTAGGATACAGTGCTTAGAAGAGAAACTGCAAAGCCTGAAACAGATTAGAGAGACAAATGGCAATTCAGATGTGACATCAGGAAATTCAATGTCAGGCGCAGACAAGGGGATGGTAAGCAACAAAAGAGACATGCCGTACGCGAAGGCCCTATCAGACCCATGTGGGGCCAGGGAAAAGACAAGGAGCACACTAAGATCAAATGACAGGTCCGAAGACAATGAAGTTATGCTATATGCAGAGATTCTAACAGCCAACTGCAGTAGCAAGGGACAGCTGGTCATGAAAGACAGTTCACTGAGAATAGAAGTTTCAGATATGACAGGGACTGAAGGCAAGAACATGTCAATGGAAGGAAATAAAATGCCTCAGAGGAAGCAGATGGAGACTCAGTGGGAGGAGGAAAGGGCGAGGTCAGTACGGGCTCCAAGAAGCCAAGGGGGACAACTTCGAAGAAATAAAACAGGAGGAGAAAAAAATGATTGAAGGCATCATGAAAACAATAGGTGAGGGCGATATGACCCAGGTGACAAATTTTCAGAGAATTGGGTGGTTTGCGAGTGGAAGGATACGGCCTGTCAAAGTAATTTTCAAGGAAGAATCGGTTCGAACCAGGATTCTGCAAGAGAAAGCAAGACTGAGGGACAAACAGGGTACCAGAGAGTATACCTCGACCGCGACAGAACACAAGAAGAAAGGACTACACTGAAAGAGAGGGTACAGAGACGCAAGTAGGAATGAGAGGCAATGACCAAGATGAGCAGGACCCAGACACAGGAGGAAGGGCAAACACACCCCACAGAATCTCCCACCAAAAGACTCCAACCGCGACACTCCCAACGCAACTGAGCAACCTATACTACAACCCACTCACTGCTCCCTCTGCCACCAACCCCCATATCACAAACCTCACCCCAACAGCTGTCCCTTATGGGCATTCTGACCCCACCCCCAGCATCACAAACCCCACCTACATCACAGCCATATATAGGCCCCCACCAAGGCTCTCGCTCCCCCAACCCCAATATTCTTGCATGACCACTGTGATAGAAAAGAAACTGAAAGTTTGGTACACAAACGCGGATGGAATAACGAATAAACATGAGGAGTAGAATGAAAGAATCAGTGAAAAATCCCCAGACATCATAGCAGTCACAGAAACAAAACTAGCTGAGACAATAACAGACACAATCTTCCCAATGGGATATCAGATCCTGAGGAAAGATAGAAGGAGTAGAGGGGGAGGAGGGGTTGCACTGCTCATAAAACACCGATGGGGATTTGAGGAAATGGAAGGCATGGACATAATTGGAGAAAGAGACTACATTGTAGGTACAATTCAGTCCGGAGAACATAAAGTAGTCATTGGAGTGATGTATAACCCACCACAGAACTGCAGGAGGCCAAGAGAGGAGTACGAAGAAAACAACAGGGTGATGGTGGACACACTGGCTGAGGTGGCAAGAAGAGCTCACTCGAGCAGAGCAAAGTTACTGGTAATGGGCGATTTCAACCACAGGGAGATCAACTGGGAAAACCTGGAGCCACATGGGGGTCCCGAAACATGGAGAGCCAAGATGATGGATGTGGTACTTGAAAACCTCATGCATCAACATGTCAGGGACACAACCAGAGAGAGAGGGGAGGATGAGCCAGCAAGACTGGATCTTGTGTTCACCCTGAGCAGTTCAGACATTGAGGACATCATTTACGAGAGGCCCCTTGGAGCTAGCGATCACGTGGTTCTGAGTTTTGATTATATAGTAGAGTTACAAGTGGAGAAGGTAACAGGAACTGAAGGGGACAGGCCAAACTATAAAAGGGGGGACTACACAGGTATGAGAAACTTCCTGCAGGAGGTTCAGTGGGACAGAGAAATGGTAGGAAAATCAGTACACGAGATGATGGAATATGTGGCAACAAAGTGCAAGGAGGCAGAGGAAAGGTTTGTTCCCAAGGGAAACAGAAATAATAGGAAGACCAAAACGAGTCCTTGGTTTACCCGAGGTGTAGGGAGGCAAAAACTAAGTGCAACAAAGAATGGAAAAGGTACAGGAGGCATAGGACACAGGAAAACAAGATTAGAAGAGCCAGAAACGAGTATGCATAGATAAGGAGGGAGGCCCAGCAACAGTATGAAAACGACATAGCATCGAAAGTCAAATCTGACCCGAAACTGCTGTATAGCCACATTAGGAGGAAGACAACAGTCAAGGACCAGGTGATAAGGCTGAGGAAAGAAGGTGGAGAACTCACAAGAAACGATCAAGAGGTATGTGAGGAGCTCAACACGAGATTTAAGGAAGTATTTACAGTAGAGACAGGAAGGACTCTGGGGGGACAGACCAGATGGGGACACCAGCAAGGAATACACCAACAAGTGTTGGACGACATACATACAGATGAGGAGGAGGTGAAGAAACTGCTAAGGGACATCGATACCTCAAAGGCAATGGGACCGGACAACATCTCCCCGTGGGTCCTTAAAGAGGGAGCAGATATGTTGTGCGTGCCATTTACCACAATCTTCAACACGTCCCTGGAAACTGGGCAACTACCTGAGGTATGGAAGACGGCAAATATAGTTCCCATTTTTAAACAAGGAGACAGAAAAGAGGCACTAAACTATAGACCTGTGTCACTGACGTGTATAGTATGCAAAGTTATGGAGAAGATTATCAGGAGGAGAGTGGTGGAGCACCTGGAACGGAACAAGAGTATAAATGCCAACCAGCACGGATTCATGGAAGGCAAATCCTGTGTCACAAACCTTCTGGAGTTTTATGATAAAATAACAGAAGTAAGACACGAGAGAGAGGGGTGGGTTGATTGCATCTTCTTGGACTGCAAGAAGGCCTTTGACACAGTTCCTCACAAGAGATTAGTGCAGAAGCTAGAGCATCAGGCGCATATAACAGGAAGGGCACTGCAATGGATCAGAGAATACCTGACAGGGAGGCAACAATGAGTCATGGTACGTAATGATGTATCACAGTGGGCACCTGTGACGAGCGGGGTCCCACAGGGGTCGGTCCTAGGACCAGTACTATTTTTGGTATATGTGAACGACATGATGGAAGGGCTAGACTCAGAAGTGTCCCTGTTTGCAGATGATGTGAAATTAATGAGGAGAATTAAATCAGATGAGGACCAGGCAGGACTTCAAAGAGACCTGGACAGACTGGACACCTGGTCCAGCAAATGGCTTCTCGAATTTAACCCTGCCAAATGCAAAGTCATGAAGGTAGGGGAAGGGCACAGAAGACCACAGACAGAGTATAGAATAGGTGGCCAAAGACTGCAAACCTCACTCAAGGAGAAAGATCTTGGGGTGAGTATAACACCGAGCATGTCTCCGGAAGCACACATCAATCAGATAACTGCTGCAGCATATGGGCACCTGGCAAACCTGAGAACAGCATTCCGATACCTTAGTAAGGAATCGTTCAAGACACTGTACACCGTGTATGTCAGGCCCATACTGGAGTATGCAGCACCTGTTTGGAACCCGCACTTGATAAAGCACG
This sequence comes from Cherax quadricarinatus, assembly GCF_038502225.1. NCBI lineage: Eukaryota > Metazoa > Arthropoda > Malacostraca > Decapoda > Parastacidae > Cherax > Cherax quadricarinatus. Next base: position 13,087,075 of record NC_091319.1, on the reverse strand, counting down.
TCAAGAAACTAGAGAAAGTACAAAGGTTTGCGACAAGGTTAGTTCCAGAGCTAAGGGGAATGTCCTATGAAGAAAGATTAAGGGAAATCGGCCTGACGGCACTGGAGGACAGGAGGGTCAGGAGAGACATGATAACAACATATAAAATACTGCATGGAATAGACAAGGTGGACAAAGACAGGATGTTCCAGGGAGGGGACACAGAAACAAGAGGCCACAATTGGAAGCTGAAGACACAAATGAGTCAGAGAGATATTAGGAAGTATTTCTTCAGTCATAGAGTTGTCAGGCAGTGGAATAGCCTAGAAAATGACGTAGTGGAGGCAGGAACCATACACAGTTTTAAGACGAGGTTTGATAAAGCTCATGGAGCGGGGAGAGAGAGGGCCCAGTAGCAACCGGTGAAGAGGCAGGGCCAGGAGCTAAGACTCGACCCCTGCAACCACAAATAGGTGAGTACATGCACACACACACACACACACACACACTCATATACAACAGGCCTAGTGTCGAATTGACATGTGCCTAGGACAAAATGGTAACACAAAAAAAAAAAAAAAAAAAAAAAGTGTTGGACTCAGTGCTCTGTGAAAATGTACAAGGTTTACAATTACATGTTACATATACAGTGCTAGCCACGGCATTATGCCGCCCCTCCCCCACACACATACCAAAATGCAAACACATACCATGAAAGATTGTAATAAAGTGGAACCTCGACTTATGAGTGCCCCAACATACGAGCCGTCACTCGGTCAATTTTTTGCTCAGAGTTATGAGCCAAAATCTGAGTTATGAGTGAGCTTTCCCTTCAAGGGAGGTTCCTTGATGCTGGGGAGGGGCTCTTGATCTAGGGAACTGGATCTGTGCTCCAATTCCCTAAATTAAGCCTGAATATCTTCCATCCCCTCTCCCACAGGTGCTGTATAATCCTACGGGTTTAGCGCTTCCCAATTATAATAATAAAAATAATGAACGAGCTTCAGAACGCCATTACTAGTTGGCGCAGCGAACACCACAACATCCCTCAGCAGTGCACGTGTTTACCTCGACATGGAAGCATTTCTCTTGTGTTTTGCTTGAGTTTTGTGCAGTTATTTTGCCAAATTTCTTTTTCTAACCATGGATCCTAAGAAAGTAAGTGCAAAGGACAGTGCTGAGAAGAAAAAGAGGATGATGCCCATGGAATTAAAGCATGAAATCATAGATAAACACAAGCGAGGTGTGCGGGTTGTGGACTTGGCCAGGCAATACCAGTGTAGTACTTCTACCATATGTATGATACTAAACCAGAAGGAGTCAATAAAGGCTACAGTGCCAGCCAAGGGTGTTACAATAATTTCTAAGCTGCAGCCCTCTGTCCATGAAAAGATGGAGGATGAAACAAACCTCCCTGGACAGGTTTTTATTGAAATGCCCTGCAGATGAAAGTGAGGAAAGCATAGAGAAAAAGCCAAAAAACAGTGAAAAGTGAAGTGAAAAAAAAAATTGTAGTAATTAAGTTCAGCGATAAAGTGTAGCATTAAGAGTGTAGCAAATAAGTTAAGCGATTAAGCGATAGAAAAAGGACGAAACAAAATGAACTCCTCCAGCATACGCCACTCAGTATATCCTTTCCACCCTCAACCTCTGCCAGCATCTCTTCTAAAAGGTAAATACGGTATAAATGTACACTTTATAAAACCAGTTTATTTCTTTATATTCTTTATGTTTTATTATGTTTTTATACAACATTTCTTATTTATAAATACATTGTTTCAGTGTTTTCCTTATGAAACTAATGATCTAGTGTAGTTAGCCTCACAAACACTGTTTTCTCTTATAATAAGAGCATGGGAAGATATGACCAGAGCGGGAGTGGGAATAGCCACCACCACTCATCACTAAATGACATTTTATTCATTCTAGAGTATATATCATGTTTCTATGTTATTTATATTGTTTATTATGTCATTTTAGATCAATTGTGATAGATAAATAAGCCGTAGAGTTGATACGTACTGTATTAGTGTTTATATTGGAGTATTCTGTCATGTCTCCCAAGAGCAGGAATTCCGCTGAAACAGATTAATAGCATTTCAATTAATTTAAATGAGGAAAATTTATTTGACAAACGAGCAAATTGAGTAACGAGCTAGGTCACGGGACGGATTAAACTCGTAAGTCAAGGTTCCATTGTATACAGTAGACCGTCTTTGACACGAGATTATTTGGCACGATTTGGTTATAGCACAATTGAAGAATTGTGGCACAATTTTATACAACACTTCGTAAAATTAATTTAATAAAATGGTTCAGGTTGCAGGAGGGGAAAAAATTTCCCTTTTCCTCAAGTGGCTGCCTTGCTGTGCGTCAGCAGGGAAGACTTCCTGCCATCCCCTGCCACCCCCTGACACTCCCAACTCCACCATCCGAGCATTCGCTCATACATGTCCAGTTCCACTTCTCTCCTACAAGCGAGCTGTGTTTGTGAATTGTGTTTTGATATTTTAATTACCATATCTTGTATCTGCCAAGCAATCATGACACCCAATAGGCATACCAGTGTTGCTGAAAGTGGCAAGAAAAGGTATAAGCATTTACGTCTTGGAATTAACGAAGAAAACAGAGATATTAGACAAGAGATAACCTGTGGCTGTAATGAAGCATCACTTTGTGCACCTAAAATGAGGTAAACATGAGTTTGTGTGACTTACTAACTGACTTACTTAATGACTTGACTGACTTATTGAATGACTTAAAGTTAGACTTTTTCACTAAAGAGGACCCTGAAACGGTGTCTAGAGCAGCTGATGCTGTACCGTCAATTGTATAATGTACTGCAGGGTGAAATAGAACAGAAATCCATTGCAGAGTTTATGCACACTCCAGTACAATCATCGACTTCATTACCAGAACCTCTACCATCCGCCTCAGCCCAGTAGGGCCACAGCATAACTCTCCACAATCATCCACAAACACCAGCACCCACAATTTAAGGTAAGAAATACTATTATTTTTGTTGCATCTGTAATCTTAAGCATTAAAAACAATATAATACATCACGACAATGAACTACAATTACATATTCACTTTTATTTTTGTAAGAAGTGGAGGCCTAAAAAAAAGTTGTTTTGCTTTTTTGGGGCTCACAGGAATGTAACCCTATTTTCCCCATAACTTCTTCAGTTCATTTAACACAGTTTTACCTAACACAGTGTTTTCAGGAACGTAACTACCATATTAAATGACGGTCTTCTGTATATATTTGCACACTTACTGAAGTTTTAATACTTGATGCTGCATCCTTTACACTTAATCACGTCCCTCATCTGTGCAGGAAGACTCTCACAAATTCTCGAGTGTTTGGGGAGGTATATTATTCCATGCCTCATGTAGAGCAATCTCCAGTCACGGGATGGAACTGATATCCTTGCCCAGTAAACTTCGTTTCACTAATGACCAGAGGTTCTCAATAGGGTTTAGGTCTGGGGAATTGCCTGGCCAGTCATTAAAGAACATCACTTAACAGTCCTTAAGCCACTGAACTACAGATTTGGCGGTATGACACGGTGTACTGTCCTGCATAAAAATTGTAGCCCCACACTTGTCAAATGCCTCAGGTAAATTGTCACACAATAGCTCCAGGTTATTATATTGGTTCATATACTGGTTTTTGGGAAGCACAATGAGCTCACCAACACTCTTGAGCATTGAAACACCCCAAAACCATGAGCAAGTCTGGGTGTTTGGTGGTCCCCCAGGTGTAGCATGGGTCTAGACTCTAGAGGGTCACTACCTCTGGGCCGGTACATGTCCCCTACGGTTACAGGTGATGGTGAAGGTTGCTTCATGACTCCAAAGTACTTCAGACCACTGTTGAGTATTTCAGTGAAGATATTTCTTTGCATAATCCAGCCTACGTTTCTTCTGCGGCATGGAGAGGATTGGTTTCTGAACCTGACGGTGACTACTGTAGCCTAGTTCTTACACATGTCTGTTAACAGTTCTTACAGACACCTCTGAGAAGATGTGGGTTCTTTTCTTTCAATTCTCTAGCAGTTATCTTAGGTGTACTCTCTAACTGCTTCTTTAACACAGTTAAGGTACAAACAGATGTCTTCTTCGAGGGGCCAGGCTGAGGTAAGTCGGGACCGCCACCAGCCTTGACACACTGCACCCAGTTCATCACTGAATGTTCACACACACCAACATTCTCCACTATTCCTTTCATCTGGTGCCCAGCTTTGTGAAGCCCTATGATTTGAGCTATAGTTTCAGGTGTTAAAGAATTCTTTTTACCCATAATCAAACATGTATAGCCCCAAAACCAAAGGGAACACTGGACAAAAGATGGGGCAGATGAGAGACAAAACTGCATCACTTCCTCTCACCACGGCAGCCACTTGAGCACTGAGGAGTCACTGTGGTGTGTGGCAGCAGGCTGTGACATCATGCTAATGGCTGCTACCTGGCATAATGCACTGACAAAAAAAGACCCCCCGTGATTTTCGTCACGGCATTTTTGCCGTGACTAGCACTGTAAGGCACACTTGACCAAAAACACATGATTTAGTCAGATGTAGGAAATAGTTCTAAGTGCAGGATCAAGTCGAGCACAGGAAGGAGTAATTTCAAAATAAGGGTAATTATAGCATCTAGCTCCCACTGGTCTTGATTGTGAAACTGGATTATGAAGCAATTGTGGCCAATTCAAGGATTTTGTGCTTATTCATTAAAAAAATTCTACAGTGGAGTACACCATGAGCTTCTCAGTTAATATTATGATTCTTAAAATGAAAGAAAACTGTTCAACTGTCTTTTGAAAATTAAGAAGACTTTTTATGTTCAATTGCTCTAATGATTAAATTTTTACCTTTTTGCCTGTGTATTTGTTTGCAGTCTCTGCAAGGAATTTCATAATCACAGTGTACATTAAGAGTTCATAATGAATTTGGAGTTTGTAATGGAAACTTTCAAGAACATAAGAAAGAAGGAACACTGCAACAGGCCTACTGACCCATGCAGAGCAGGTCCATGTCCTCCCCCCCAGATTAGTTCAATGACCCACCCAGTCTGGCCACCTCCACTCAAGGAAGGAGCACGGCACCAGACCCAGCAACACAAGCTAGTCAGGTCCAACTCACACCCAGTCCTTCCTGGATTATCAAGTTGATTTAATAATGGTCCAGGGCAGATTGAAATGTCATTTAAAATCTCCTTTACAAATAAGAAGTTAGCTGTGAATTCTAACAGCCATTATACTGAAATTTTTATTATACACTGAGAGTTGTTTGTTTTTATAGATCACTGGTAATAATTGCTTATTTTACCATTAATAATTTAAGTTACTGCCAACAACTGAAAAATGTTAAACATACCTGAGCACAAAGTTCACTTTCAAGTATTGAAACAGAATGGAAAAGTGCCATGCCAAGTGATTCTCGCACCTCTGAATCAGGTCTGAAATACAGTATATATAAAAAAGTTGAGATTCAGCATGCCAATATTAAATTACTCAACGTATTTTAATTGTACAAAATTACCAATTACAGTGGAACCTCGGTACTCCAACAGCTCCCTACTCAAACAATTCAGTATTCGAACACTTTGTTTGGTAAAAAAAATTGCTTGGGTAGTCGATCGTTTGCTCGGCACTCGACTAAACAAACACAACCCGCCAGAACTTCGCTCTAAAGTATTTCATGTTTCTTTGCATTTTTTGGTGTTTTTTTATATTATTTGTATAAATAAGTCACCATGGGGCCTACGAAGATTAGTGATAACAGCCAACCAAAAAGAAAATTGGTTGGGAATAATCTGTTTGGTACTCGAACAGATCAGCACTCGAACAGCCTTCTGAAATTAATTAAGTTCGAGTACTGAGGTTCCACTGTAATTTTTTTACTCAGAATTAACTTATACACATGTACTTGCATGATAATTTTTCTTTTTTTTTATCATGTCAGCCATTTCCCACCGAGGCAGGGTGACCCAAAAAGAAAAGAAAAAAACTCAAAAAGAAAGGAAAAACTAAAAAAGAAAGAAAAACTTTCATCATTGTTCAACACCTTCACCATCATTCACACACAATCACTGTCTTTACAGAGGCACTCAGATGCAACAGTTTAGATGTCCCTCCAAACAGCCAATATCCCAAACCCCTCTTTTAAGATGCAGGCATTGTAGTACTTCCCACTTCAAGGATTCAAGTCTGGCTAACCAGTTTCCCTGAATCCCTTCCCAAAATCCATTCGTCTCTATTCACTCCTGTCTAACACACTTATGCATGCTTGCTAACTAAAAATCTATAATACAGTAGGTGGAACACAGTGTCATAGTGATAAATATAGCCTTGAATCAAACCTATATCAAACATTTCAGGCATCATACTGAACACAATAATTCTCTAAAAGAGAACAAGGTGACCATATTTACCTTATTTTCACATAATTTCATGCATTATGATGTTCTGAAATATGAAAAACTATATTCTGTGAAGGATTTCATGAGCATTAACCCTTTTAGGGTCCGTGCCGTAGATCTACGGCTTTACGTTGAGGGTGCAAACCGTAGATCTACGCCATGAGCTCAGCTCACTCTGATAAGCTGAGAGTGGTAAATCTGGGCCTAGATATGAGAAAATACATCTATGTGGTATGTGTGCACCACATAAAACAAATCCTGCAGCACACAGTGCATAATGAGAGGAAAAAACTAAGACTGTAATTTTCTATTAAAACAGCGAATTTGCAGTGTTTTTTCGTATGTTTTTTATAGTTGTATTTGCAATTTCTTGGTCTCATTTGATAGAATGGAAGATATATTACATAAATAGAGATTATTTTGATTGGTTTTAGTAGTGAAAATGGCTTGAAACTGAGCTCAAAGTAGCGGAAATGCTAAATTTTTGCTGATGTTCAAGAGTTAACAAATGACCTCACATGTCTAATACACGCCAGCTGGTGGGTCTAATATATGTTCACAAATGTGGTGATATTATTTATACAATTATTACAATATTGCATAACAGTAAATCTTCTATTTTTTGGTTTGAATAAAAATTCATTATGTGAATAAAAAATCAAAATGGAATTCATTAGTAAAGCCTGAAAACATAACTAATGAACAGAGGAAATGTTAGTCTAGTGCCAGGAATGCCTGCATTTTTTTTATTCTGGACCTTATTTTAAAATTAGAATATTTTGAACTTTGCATTAAATTGGCCAAATTACCAATTTCCAATCACTTTATTTTGTAGTTGAAACAGTTGACTTGGCAGTTTCTTGTGCTCAATCAATAGAAAATAAGTAATACTAGTGAAATAGCTAAGAATTTGGTCAACCGGAATGATGTAATTGGCCTCAAATGGGAGTCAAAGTCGGCAAAATTGCTGATGTGTAAATATCGCTGACACATTAAAATTCGCGAGAGCATAATTTCGTCAATTTTCTATCAAATTTGTACTTTTTGTTTTATTACCTTCAGAAAAAGATTCTCTACCATTTCATAAGAAAAAATAACAAAATTATTTTTTGAAAATTCTTGGAACCTGGTGCACACTTTGAAATTTGGCCTCTGGACCCTGAAAGGGTTAAATAGGAACTGCAACATACTAGTATAACCTCTATATCTATAACAGATTGCTTTTCACCAAGTTGTCTCTTTACACTCTCTCTCTTGCTCTGTTCAGAACAGCCTTTCCAAAGAAAGCAAATTTAGTGCCTTCAACCTATCTTCACAGATAAAGATTTCTAATCCAGGTGATTAACTTTGTCATCCTTCTCTGTACCCATTCCAGTGTATTTATGCCCATTTTGTAATATGAAGACCATATTATATATCGTTGATACTGCCTTACCAACAATGCATAAATTTTAAGTGTAACCTTACAACTTCTATTATTTATGTTGTAAGTCTTGATATGAAGCCAAAAAGTTCACTGCAAGAACATATAAACTGTTGTGTTTACTTTAGATTTCTGTTAACTAGTAAACCCCATGACATACATTTCCTAAAAGCACCCCATGATACATAGGGGGCTCTTCGGAGCACCCCTAAAGTACCTTGAGTAGTTTGGCACAATCCACAATAAAAAGTCTAAATTTTAAACTTAAAATTGTATAGTTTGTTATATTAACAATATACGTGTATATCAATTACTCTGAAGACTGCATACTTACTCAGAAAGAGATGCAACTGCTTTCTCAACATTCTCTTCTAAGAGAGTATCAGATTTAAGTAAATCAATAATCTCAGTATTTGTTCTGTCACCAGCCAATATGTCTGTCACCTGGAAAGATAAAGTAATCTAGGTATAACCATAATCTTTAAGAATTCAGTGATTACAAACAGCATTATAGTTTCAGTACAGTAGTCCCCCCTATACCCGCAGGGGATACATTCCAAGATCTACCATGGATACCCAAAACTGCGGATAGTAGCAAACCCCTATACAGTGGACCTCCGCATAACGATTACCTCCGAATGCGACCAATTATGTAAGTGTAATTATGTAAGTGCATTTGTACGTGTATGTTTGGGGGTCTGAAATGGACTAATCTACTTCACAATATTCCTTATGGGAACAAATTCGGTCAGTACTGGCACCTGAACATACTTCTGGAGTGAAAAAATATCGTTAACCGGGGGTCCACTGTATATATTGTTTTTTGTTTATATACATCCCTATGATAAAGTTTACATTAATTGATAAACTATGCACAATAAGTTGAGAATTAGCACTTTTTCACTAATGGACAGCACTTCTCGGCTTCTCCTAGGCTCTGAAGAACTGCCAGCATCACTAGTTTTGCACTTTGGTGCCATTATTAAGCAAAATTAAGGGTTATTTTTGGGCCACAGTAAACCTTGGATAACTGAAACCACAGAAACTAAATTTGCAAATGTGGGGGTTCTACTGTACATGAATTTTTTTTTATCATCAAATTTAGAGGTTTGCTTTATTTAAATTAGTCATTATGTAATGTCCAATTTCTATTAGCAGTATCATCCAGCAGCAACAGCCTGGATGACCAGGCAAGCACCAGATGAGCCTGGCGCATGGTTGGGCTCCGGAAGTAGAAAAACTTGCAGAACTCATCAAAGGCACTTCAAATATACAGTGTAATACACAGTCTTCTCTATAAACTCGAAGGTGGTTATGTTCCAAGGTTTACCATGAAACTAGAAAACATGAATACAAAATAACATCTGCAAAACAAAATATATTTCAAATTTGGGTTTATTTTGTATTTAAGCAAACATATCTTCGTGACTGTTACTTTAATCTGGTTAATATTGACATTTTTAGGAATTAATGACTAAAATATGAAGAAATTTAGACTTAGGAAAACCAGTGAGCCAGAAAGAAAGTGGGATAATTGAACCTATCTACTGGCTGTTCTTTGGTAAAAAATCTTGGATAAGAATTTGCAAATAATGTATATTTGCTCTATGCATTATACAGAATAACACATTGATGGAATGACTAAGTTTAATACAGCTGCCATGGGTCTGGAATACAAATACTGCATAAAATGAAGAACATCTGTAAATACACTTTAATCTATGTATCTTTTTAGAAGCAAGTACAGTGGACCCCCGCTTAACGATCACCTCCCAATGCGACCAATTATGTAAGTGTATTTATGTAAGTGCGTTTGTACGTGTATGTTTGGGGGTCTGAAATGGACTAATCTACTTCACAATATTCCTTATGTGAGCAAATTTGGTCAGTGCTGGCACCTGAACATACTTCTCGAATGAAAAAATATCGTTAACCGGGGGTCCACTGTACTGCATTATGTTTGCCTAATGCCCATTACATAAGAGTGCTTGTATGAACAGATATGGCTTGGCCAGCAAGGACTGAGATTGTGATGACAATTTTCAACTCGCCTAGTTAGCAGGGACTGAGTTTAGGATCATTGAGATGACTTTTAGCTCACCTGGTCAGCAAGCGCTGGGTTAATGTAACAAACTTTAACACGTAAATGTTCACAAAGCACCTCACGAGTTTCAGGAAGGCATCCACTATCCATTCTTTCCTACTCTTGTGCAGTATTATCTGGTTGATGTGTTAACTGAAATTGAGAAACGTATAAGAGCTAATTAAATATTCACTTAACAAACCATGTTATGCTGTCTTGTAAAGACACACTAGAACTAGAATCCTAGAGCAAATGGTTAGAAGACAACAAACTAATGCTACACCTTGGGAAAACAGAAGACATACTCTTTGGCATGAAAAGTAGACTGCAAAGGGTAAATACTTTTAATGTCCAGTGTAATGGAGTATATTCAGTATATTCACTGAAATACCTTTGACCCAAGCATGTCAGAAATGATTGTGAACAATATAGTAAAAAAAAAAAAAAAAGCAAATGCCAGGCTAAAGTTCCTCTATAGACAGGCACAGTGTCTAACTACTGAGGCTTGCAGGACCCTAGATCTAGCTCATACAATGTCATGTAGATTATTCTTGTTCATGGTACTCTGCTTTAACATGAAAAAATAGACTGACTACAAATCACCCAAGAGAGCATGTAAGCCAGGATGAATTACAACTGGATATGCTGAATGTTGCAGACAGAGTAAAGCAAGTGAAGTTAAATCATGTTTATAAAATTGCTCATAAGCAGTGTCTAGAATATCTTGTTGCAAAGCTTGTCAAGGTTAGGAACCAAAACTAGTATGGTACTAAGGGAAGTGACCAGTTTTAGAGTACTTATAGTAGGTGGTCAGGCCTCAAAGTCTTTATTATACAGCAATACAGGAGTAGAAAGGATTGCCTGAACAGTCAAGGCCTGTCCTAGCATAAGCCAGTTCAGAATTACAAGGTACCTAATGAGTGAAGCTACAGAAGGGAGGAGTGTGATTTCTTGTATGGTTAGCATTCATGTATCTTTTATTGTAAACTGATAATTTCCATTTCATGTTCATGAAAATAACTCAGTTTAATTTCTATCGTACCTCTTTTTACTGTAACTGATCTTCACACACTTGAGTTACTTAGCTGTTCTAATTTTTAAGGTTATAATCAAGACTAATTTCTACTGTATCTTACAGGTAGGCTTTAAATAATATCACACAGACCCCATAGGAAATAAATTGCTGACTTTTTTTTAGGTTATTCTAGGTAATTTTGACATGTTACTATGTATGACAATTGTACTTAGGTGCACCTGTACCTATATAAACTTATATTTACCCTGAAAGCGACAATAATGTGTAACTTTTGAAAATTTATAATGAAAATATGCAGTACAAAAATTATAATTAAATTCATGTATAAGCACTAAACCTTTGGGGTCTATATTTCATACAGAAAATAAAATGTAATCAGAGATGATTAAAAAAGAAAAGCTCCCAATGGAAATAAATCAATGACTCAAATGGAAATAAGTCATTGTTTGCCTTTTTTTTGAGGTTATCCTAAGTAATTTACACGTGTTATTTATGTATGATAATTTGTGTAACTATATTTATGTGTACCTGTACCTAAATAAACTTACTCCAAGTCGCTGGAACAAGAGCCTCGCCAGCATCAAGGAAGTTCCCCTGAAGGATGCAATATACTATATAAAAAAAAAATTACTGCTCGACATACAGCTGTTAACAGTTGAACTATTATTATTCTTAGTTTCTGGGGGAGCGCCAAACCCACAGTGATCATACATCACCTGCAAAAGTGGGAGGCATTCAACTTTAATTCAAGGAAGGGAAGCACAGATCCAATTCCTTAGATCAAGAGCCACTCACCCGCATTAAAGAACCTCCTTTGACGGAAGAGCTAGAGGAACCAAAGTTCCTTCTTCAAGTTATAAGCACTTAGAGGTTTTTTCTCCTCCCTATGACACTAAAATAATTTGTAGTTTTGTTTCTATTGTTGTGTTGCTTCAGTAATGATGTAAGTGAACACTGCTGCTGCAGCTGCCTGGGTTTGTAAGGGCCACTCACACGTTATACTGTAACTGTACTGAGTCTTGCTTCCTCATGTAGTATTAAGTTTATTCAGGTGTACACTAATACAGTTACATAGATTATCATACATAGAAGCATATGTGTGCAGAACCTACGATAACCCAGAAAAGTCAAAATGACTTATTTCCATTGGGGTAGTAGTAGTAGTAGTAATTGTAGTAGTAGTAGTGGTAGTAGTAGTGGTAGTAGTTGTATTATTATTATTATTATTAGTAGTAGTAGTAGTAGTAGTGGTAGTAATGGTGGTAGTAGTAGTTGTAGTAGTAGTAGTAGTAGTGGTAGTAGTTGTAGTAGTAGTAGTAGTAGTAGTAATTGTAGTAGTAATTGTAGTAGTAGTAATATTAGCAGTAATAATAGTAGTAGTAGTAGTAACAGTAGTAGTAGTAGTAGTAGTAGTAGTAGTAGTAGTAGTAGTAGTAGTAGTAGTAGTAGTAGTAGTAGTAGTAGTAGTTGTTGTAGTAGTAGTACTAGTGGTGGTAGTAGTTGTAGTAGTGGTAGTAGTTGTAGTAGTGGTAGTAGTTGTAGTAGTAACAGTAGTAGTAGTAGCAGCAGTAGTAGTAGTAGTAGTAGTAGTAGTAGTAGTAGTAGTAGTAGTAGTAGTAGTAGTAGTAGTAGTAGTAGTAGTAGTAGTCCTAAGAAGCAAGATCACCACCCATCTAGAAACCCATCAGTTACACAACCCAGGGCAACATGGGTTTAGAACAGGTCGCTCCTGTCTGTCTCAACTATTGGATCACTACGACAAGGTCCTAGATGCACTAGAAGACAAAAAGAATGCAGATGTAATATATACAGACTTTGCAAAAGCCTTCGACAAGTGTGACCATGGCGTAATAGCGCACAAAATGCGTGCTAAAGGAATAACAGGAAAAGTCGGTCGATGGATCTATAATTTCCTCACTAACAGAACACAGAGAGTAGTAGTCAACAGAGTAAAGTCCGAGGCAGGCACGGTGAAAAGCTCTGTTCCACAAGGCACAGTACTCGCTCCCATCTTGTTCCTCATCCTCATATCTGACACAGACAAGGATGTCAGCCACAGCAGTTTAATAGTTAGTTTAATATGTTTATTATGCACCCCATACCCATCCAGTGGGCGGTAGTCAAAAGATTACAGAGGTACATAATGGGTCCAGGGACTGGGCCTCAAAGTTTTGATAGCTGAGCAAGTTACAGAGGTAATGAATTCACAATTTACAAAGGTAATGAACTCACAATTTACAAAGGTAATGAACTCCAGGTAGGTCTAGTCACAATCATGACAAGTTACAAAGGTATTTACAGATTACAGAGGTACACAATGGGTCCAGGGACCGGGCTCCAAAGTTTTGATGGCTGAACTAGGTACAAGGTAATGAACTCACAAGTTACAAAGGTAATGAATACTGTAAGAATGGTTACTTACGTGTATACATGGCTGCAATCATGAACAAATTTTAGAGTAATGAGCAATTCACACTTCCACACCCGGTCACAACTGTAGTGAGTTATTGGTGCAAATGTTGATTGCTGAGTCTCTCTCTCTCTCACACACACACACACACACACATACAAATTCATACACACACACACACACATAATCACACACACACACACACACACATTGTTACCCTGCCAAATGCAAAGTCATGAAGATTGGGGAAGGGCAAAGAAGACCGCAGACACAATATAGTTTAGATGGCCAAAGACTGCAAACCTCACTCAAGGAAAAAGATCTGGGGGTGAGTATAACACCGAACATATCTCCTGAGGCGCACATCAATCAGATAACTGCTGCAGCATACGGGCGCCTGGCAAACCTACGGATAGCGTTCCGATACCTCAGTAAGGATTCGTTTAAGACTCTGTACACCATCTACGTCAGGCCCATACTGGAGTATGCAGCACCAGTTTGGAATCCACACCTAGTCAAGCACGTCAAGAAATTAGAGAAAGTGCAAAG